>NW_004524616.1:4648977-4673390 GCF_000260255.1 Octodon degus
GGGATTGAACTCATGCCCTTGCGCTTGCCAGGGAAGCACTTATTCCATTGAGCCATCTCACCAGCCCTACTCTTGGTTTTTGAGACAGGGTATCACTGTGTAGTCCAGGTTAGCTGTGGTAATCCTCCTGCCTCAGCGCCACCCTCCTTACAGGCATGCACCATACCCAGCCTATCTTTCTTATCCTGATGAAGGTCTTTTGTTTCTATCACTCTATCATCTAGAAACATACCAGATTATTATTTTTAGTTATTGTCTCATACATAAATACAAGCTCCATAAGGGCTAAGATCTTTGTCTTATTGTTTACTGTTATGTCCCAAGGTCTACAACAGTGCCTGGTGCACAGTAAGAACTCAATGAGCATTTACTGAGGGAAGGAATGAATTTAATATTTCTAGGAAGCCTTCCAGCACAATCTCTCTTATGGCAGAGCATGGGGGCAAAGACCCAGCACAGCACGTGGCATGAGAGGGTACTGATCTATAAAGTTTGTTGGATTAATCTCAGTAAGCACCAGAATCCTCCTGGAGAAACTGGTCTTTCTAAAGCCCTGTGTTAGGACTGTTATTTGCAAGCAACAGAAACCAAAATGAAACTAGTATAGACAGGAAAAGAAGAAAAATATAATGGAAAATTCAGAGGTCAGGTGTAACAAACTCCAGGGATTTGAATGATGCCACCAGGAAACTTACTCCTCTAACTCAAGTTTGTGCCTCCTCTTTCGGTTTTATTCTATCTCTCATACGGTGGCACAGTGGCTGCCCAGAGGTGAAGGCTGGAGCTTCACCCGGCCCTCTTAGCCACCCAGCAGCCAAAGCCTTCCTTCCCCATGACTGCCACCACAGCTTTCACTGGACTAACTCTGATCCCTAAATCAATCCCTGACCAGAATACGAGAGGTACATAAGGGCTAATTTAGAAGTGTCCAACTCTTGAACTAAGAGTGAGGTCAGCTTTGTTCAAACACCAAGGAAAGGGAAGGGAAAGCCTGTTTCCCAGGAGAAAAATCAGCATGCTGCTTCCAAGAGCGACACTGAGTGGGTGAAGACCACACCACGCATGGGGGAAGTGGAAGCCCAAGCCCAAAGTCATCTCCTAAGCAACTGGGACTTAGAAGAAGACCCCTTGGGAAGGACAGGCACGGGCCTAAGCCCTGATAGACTCCCCGAGCTCCAGGCGAGGCTCAGCTATTTCTCAGTGTGTCTGGATTCAGGAGCAAAGCTAAAGGCTCTGGAGGAAGCCGTGGGCACCTTGGAAGCACAGTGTCGGGAGAGGGAGGAGCGCCGCATCGACCTGGAGCTGCGGCTCGTGGCCGTCAAGGAGCGCCTGCAGCAGTCCCTGGCAGGGGGCCCGGCCCTGGGGCTCTCCATGAGCAGCAAGAACAGGAGTGCGGTGAGTCCTCTGCTTCTTGGGCAGCTGCTTCTTGTCCCCTCCCGGGCTACAGACCCCTCCGCCAGCACTTCTCTTTGGGAGCTGTGCTCATTTACAGATGAGAAAAGGGCGACCGGAGGAGGAGAAGGCACGCGCCACCTGCGGCACAGCTCAGACAGGGACTCTCAGAGCAAGTTCTTTCTGTGCTTTGACTAGTTATCTGTGCAGCAGCAGCAGCTGACTTTATCCTGAGGGAGATTTTAGGAATGACCGACCTTCAGTTACTGGTAATGGTGACCATGAATCGAACAACAAGCCTATGTTGTTCTACCATCACTGGCCAGTACCACATCTTACCCTGTAGTATCTGGCTTCACAGCAGTCCCATGAGGTAATATTGGGTGTTGTAAGCTCACTTGACAAGCAAGGAAGCAGGTTCAGCGGTCTGGAATAACTTGCTTGGGTCACGGAGCAAAGTAGAAGACAAGATTCCAAGTGCAGGAAGTTAGTCACAGAGCTTGGCCACTGTGATGCAGGGCCTCTCCAGGTCTGGAGCACACCCATCCTGTGCTGGGGGCTGGTCGGCATTACGGCTCAGGTCCCAGCAACGCTGCACGTCAGCAGTCTCCCCTCCAGCAGAACTTCCTGACCTCGCTCTGAGCACTTCCCTGACCTGGTCTCAACAGGGTCTTCAGCCTCAATAGCGTAGACATTAGGGGCTGACAACTCTTTATAACAGGATATCATGTTGTGCATTCTGGGACGCTTAGCAGCATCCCTGCCCCTTCCCATTGGTTGTCAACAGTATCCCAGTCTCAGTTGTGGCAACCAGAAATATTTCCAGGTCTTGCCAGATGTCCCCGAAGAGGGCAAAGTCACCCCTAGTTGGGAACCAATGATCTACATTAATGTTCTCATCCATTATTCCTCAGTTCTTACTACAGTCTGTATGTGTGTGTGCACGCACTTGTGTGTTGGTATTTGTGCCCATATTTGCATAATGTCTTCTCTCAAGTATGATAGTTTGCATTTTTACTAAGAATTGGAGGCTGAGGTTGTTGTTTAGCGATAGAGCACTTGCCTGTCATGCGCAATGGCCTTGGTTAGATCCGGGCAGCACACACACACCAAATTGGACTATGTCTATTTATCATTATATCCCTACCCTTTACAGAATCTGAATAATAGAAAGATGTAAACAATGTCTGAGTGAATCAATGCCTTGCCTGCTATCAGACCATAAAATGGAGACAAAAGGGATGAAATAACTTGTCTGATAAGCATGAGTGCGTCAGAAGTTGTACAGCAGTACTGCTGGTCCAGGTCACACCACCTGGGCCAGCCACACCCAATGACTCTGAAGCCACAGCTGTGTCTTACGCCCCTACACTTCCTCTCAACGGCATTTCCAACCTCATTTTACAGATGATGAACACATGAGCCAGAGTCACAGAGGGGTGGAGGAGCTAGAGTTGGTTTGCTCTCGTTGCCACCACTTCCTACTCTCAGCATGCCAGACATTCCTGGTCCAGCATGCTTGATCCCTTTGACACTCTTTGGAGATAAAAGGAAGTCACAGGCTTAGCTGTTAAGATGTCACAGTTAAGAAACTACAGTCAGGATCTAGGGAGATGGCTTAGTAGAATAAGCGCTTCACTGACAAGCGCAAAGGCCTGAGTTCAATACCCAGTTCTGCAAAAAAAAAAAAAGAAAGAAAGAAAGAAACTACAGTCAGTAAAATATTAAGCAGATACCTGGAAAATACAGTATGAATATGGTATAACTACTAGAAAGTACCAGAGAGGCAAACAGGGCCTGGAGCTCAGGGACAGAGCAGGTGTTTAGCGTTCACGAGGCAGTGGGTTCCATCCCCAGTGGCACCCACCCCATCAAAAACAGCATGGTGAGCCAGCCAAATAGCTCAGCGGATTAAAGCACCTGCAAGCAGGTGCAGGGGCTGGGGGTTCGATCCCTGGGCCTGCTGTGCCGGAGTGTGCTGAGACAGCAATTAAGACTGGGTGTGGTGGTGTGTACCCATAATCCCAGCACTTGGGAGGCTGTAAACAGGTGGATCACTATGAGTCTGATCTAGTAGTGAGACCCTGAACACCCTGCAGACACTTCCCTAAAATACAAAAAAAAAAAAAGGATCGCTGTGGGGTTCACATGCCTACATACCAGTCGCATAGCCTTGCACAGCCCCTCGATTCTCCCAGGTTCCTCATCTGTGAAATGGGTGGCTTCTCAGAGTACAACTACTTCACAGGCATAAGTGGGGTGCAGTGGTGCACACCTATAATCCCAGCACTTGGGAGGCTGTAGCAGGAGGATCCTTTCGAGTTTGAGGCCAGTCTAGACTACATCGTGAGTTCAAGGCCAGCCCGAACTGCATAGCAAGACCATCTCAAAGATTTAATTAATTGGAAAAATGCTACTGTACATTTAAAAAAAAGAGAGAAAAGCTACAAGTTAATCCATGCAGTGCTTAGTGCATAGTAAAGATTCAGTAATTTTAACTGTTACTCTGTATCCCAACACCTGCCATATCTTCTTCCCCTTACCCTTTTACTTTGACATAGTTGCTACATGTCTTTTAAGGTGTTCTTACTCTTTTAAGGAAAGGTTGGGAGCAGGTAGCATTACATCTCATCTATTTTTTATAACCTTTTTTTCTTGCCATTAACAGGAAACCACAAATAAACCCCAAAACAATGTCTCAGAGCAATCTCTCCCTGTCAATTGTGTTTCTGAGCTACGGAAGAGAAGCCCATCCATTGTGACTTCCAACCAAGGAAGGGTGCTGCAGAAAGCCAAGGTACAGCCATTAGTGGGCTAATCACAAGTCAAGGACCTAAGGGCCAGCAAGAGAGCTCAGCGGACTAAGCACCTGCTTAGGCAAGTGCAGGGGCCCAGGATTCAATCCCCAGTACCACACGCGCCATGCTGGCCCCACCCTCAGGCATGCAGAGCTGGCAACCAAGTCCGGGCATGTTGGCACCTCCTTAAAACAGGAGGATCATTACGAGTCTGAGCTGCGTAGTGAGACCCTGTACCAAATACATAAATTTTTAAATTTATGTATAAATTTCTAAATTTTTAAATGAGTCAGGGATCTCATAGCCCCTTTTTAGTGGAAGCTCACCCAAATCCAAAGGGACAGAACTGCCAATACTGGCATCAGGGAGATAGTTTGGTAGGATAAGCGCTTGCCTCGCAAGTACAAGGGCCTGAGTTCAATCCCTGGTTCCGCAAAAAAAAAAAAAAAAGAACTGCCAATACAGCCATGCAGTACAAATCATAAACTGTCCACAGAGGACATCACAGTCCAGTCATATTCAGGAACCCTGCACGCTTTGTTAACACATAGTTCTTCCTAGCACTTGGGAGGCTGATACAGGACTGCAGGCTTAAGGCCAGCCGGAGCTACGTAGTGAGAGACTGTCTCACAACTGTCTGCACACAGGCACACAATTCTAACAGGCTCAGTCATCTGGTTTCTCAACCTAAAAATGTTTTGATACAGGAAAGGTCCCACTTCAGGTTAGGGGTGATGGGACTTACCCAGAGCTGGTAAGAGCACAGCTATAGGGCTGGGATGATGGCTCCGTAGAATAAGCACTTGCCTGGCAAGCACAAGGGCCTGAGTTCAATCCCCAGTTCTGCCAAAATAAATAAATAAATAAAAATAAGAGCAGAGCTACAAACCCACCTGTGCCAGTTCTCCAGGACACTGGTATGCAGTCCCTTCCATGTAACTCATGAATCATTGGTACCAGGGGCCAGCACAGAATTTTTGCAGAGAGCCAGACAATAATGTGTTCCAGAATTTGCCAACCCTATGGCTTGTTTCACAACCGTTCTGCCATTATAACATGAAAGTAACCATAGAGTAGAAGTAAAGGGATAAAGAACAAGGCTGTGTCCCAATAATATCTTAGTGACAGATGCTAAAACTTGAATTTTATATCATTTTCACCTGTCATGAAATATCACACTTGCTTTGATTTTCCCAAACAAAACACTTTTGGCTGATAAACCTATGGTTTTATATGACTATATAAAAGAAGACATGTTTGACCACTAGGCACAATGAGTTAGTCCTTTATTTAACAACTTGTAGGCTACTGGAGGAACTGTGGATTTTGTTTAATATAATGGAGTCACTGGACAGATGTGAGCAAGGTTTTTTAATGTGAATTACATTTTTTAAAAGACGATCCTGAGCTAAACACAGTAGCACATGCCTGTAATCCCACCTCTCTGGGAGGCTGAAGCAGGTGGATCAAAAGTTCAAGTCCAAGGGGCCGGGAAGATGGCTCAGTAGGATAAGCGCTTGACTGACAAACGCAAGGATCTGAGTTCAATCCCCGGTTCCGCAAAAAAAAAAAAAGTTCAAGTCCAGCGTGGGCAACTTAGCAACTTAGTGAGACCCTTGCTCAAATTAAAAAGAAATTGAAGATCAGGGCTATATATAACTCAGTATAAAAACCCTGGGTTCAGTCCCCAGTACCACTACCTCCTAAAAGCCATATGGCTACTATATTGAAAATGGAAGAGGGAGACAAGAGATTAACATGATGAAATGACTTACTCATGGCCACAAAGATACTGAGAAGAACCAGGACCCAATACTCTAACCTGCCCAGTGGAGAGCTTTAAGTATAATAAAAAATTTTTACTCAGCAGTCATGCTACAAGTCAGGAACATGATTTGTTTTGTCTTTCTGTACTTCAGGAATGGGAAATGAAGAAGACCTAGAAAGAGCATGAGGATTTCATTGCAAAAGAAGTACCAGCTTGTCCACCTAAGGCGGAAATGCCTTTTCCCCCAAAGAGACACTAGGAAGAGGCTGGAAGGAGCCCCTGCTTTCTGGGGCACCCAGAAGATTGGCCTGTATTGTCTGCATGATTTTAGGGCCTGGGGAGGGAAGAAGCAGAAGGGAAGAGGGAAACTGAGATCACCCTTCTGACCTCACAACTGGCGAAAACGGGGGTGGAGGGAGACAAGTCCGGACAGCCCTAAAGGTTTTGTTAGCTACCTTTTCTTCTTCTGAAGAAATGAAAGCACGTGTGAATAAGCCATTCCACCCCGTCCTAGCCTCCCATTCCCAGTCCTTAAGGCAAAGGAGGGCAGTGCTGGATCATCAGTGGTGCAGTGTAAAGAGAAAAGACTTGATCATCTCATCTGATTGTTGTGCTAACCACACTCCTGTTGGGCATCACTGACCATCCATGGGCAAGGCAAACAGGCTGCAGGACTGGTAATGTTACCCCTGCCTGCACAAAAGGGAACAAGAGCCACCAAGAGTGTGGGACCCTGCAGCCACTTCTCATCTGCTTTAAATCTAAGCAGAAGGCAGCTACCAGAAACTTCCAGATATGAATATGTTAAAATCAAATACCTGAGTACCCAAGGAGCAGAGAGTTAATCAACTAATGGGAACATGAAGTTCTAATGTCCACAGGATGTTGAAGGTGTTGGGCAGTAGGGTCACTTGCTGCAAAGTCAAGTCCTTTATTTTATATGACACTGACACTCCTGGAGCTATAGTTAGAACCATGTCTTTATCCTAATGAAGTTCTTATCTTGCACTGGGAGGCCCATACCTCACCCTTTAGTATCTGCTATAAACCAAACCTATCCAGGAAAACCAGACGATGATGGCTCTTTGCTGCCACTTGGGTGCTAAACCTTTTCCAAACACTTGATTCTTTTAAAGGTGGTGCAGGGACCTCAAATCCTAAGCAGTCTCCTTTATGTCACTCACTACTGTTTTGACACTGTAGGCACTTTATGGGTCTGTCTTTAACATGTTTCTCGCCAATAAAGATAAAACCATTAACCCTTAAAATCTCAACAGTTAGCTCCAGGTGGGGAGAAGGGAAATCCCAAAATTGCTATGGACATTTTGCTAGAGGCCTGACATGTTTTACCCATGTAGTTTAACATACTTTGGCCCACTGAAACCTCACCACCCTCTGAAGTAGCTGGAGTCCAGAGCACAAATAACTTGACCAAAATCCCCTGGCTGCTCACTGGCAGAGCATAGGAGTGATGATCCAAATAGGCCTGGGTTTGAGCACTGCCTTTCTTACCTACCTGCTAGGTAGCCTCAGGAGAATGACTTGACCTGATTCTTGCTTTCCTTATCTGTAAAGCAAGATTAACTTTGTACTTTCACTCCAACTGTTGGATATTTAGTAAGAGAATACTTGAGAAGCACCTTGCGTGTAGTCAGACACAGGAAACAAATTGATGTTGGCTACATAAGAAATATATGACTCAAAAGCCTATTTTTTCTGCTGAGAAAGAAATGACTCTTACATAGCAACTACAGACACAAAAAGGCAACTATTCCAAGCCAGGTACACCTGTAACCCCAGCACTCTGGAGGCTGAGGCAGGAGGTCTGGGAGTTCAAGACCAGTCTAGAGTACAGAGCAAGACCTTGTCTCAAAAAAAAAAAAAAAAAAACAACCAATCTAACCTAGTAGTTTTCATGTAGATTCCATTTCAGTATCTCCAGTAACAATAGCTCACACCTACTCTGGACTGCCAGTTTTCTTTTGTGAAATGAGGTATACTAAACAGTACCCACCACAATATCCTCAGTTTCTCGTTTTTATGCAGTCATTTTGAGGTTAAATGTATTTTTTTCCACCAACATACCTAGACTCAAGTGGAGAGCCCTTAAATCATTAATAATTAACATGTATTGAGTACTTACCATGTGTCAGGCATTGTTAACCAGGGCCAGATTCTGAGTACACAGCCTGTGTAGTCACACAGCGTCCCACACCCAGAAGGTCCTGTCTGTACTGTTATTTATAATTCTCACCTTAATAACTTTTGAACAAGTGCTCCTGTGTTTTCCTTTTGTCCCTTAAATTATATAACCAGTTTCCAGGTATTATCCCTTCAGTCATAACAAAAATCATTCAAGATGGGTTACGTTATCCATTGTCACAATTTTTGCAGTTCAATCTGATCCTAGAGCCCCTGTAACTGAAGCCCTTATTTCATCCATGTATCTCCCTCGAGGTGCACTGCAGCATTCAGAAGTAGAGCATTTAATAAATAGATGCTGCATTGGCTGCATGTATGCAGCACACTGAGTGTAAGTTGGCAGCTGAGAAAATGAAAACAAACCAGCTAAAGAGCAGGTGCCCCTATTAGTTTTTCTGTGTAGCCCAGGCTGGCCAGGAACTGATGGCAATCCTGCCTCAGGCTCCTGAGTGCTGGGATTACAGGTGTGTACCGCCACACTTGGTTTAAGTGCAACATTCTTGTAAAATGCCTTATTTGGTTGTGGGATTTTTCAAACTACAGACCATGGTCTGAGGTGAACTTAAAGCTCCATGCTTCCCCACACTAGCAAGTTTTGGTCTGTTAGAACCCTTGTGTCACTGAATGCTCACCAACCACCCTGAGCCTCAGTTTTCTCATAAGTAAAAGTCATTCATAACTCCTCTGTAAGCCATGTTGCTCTTCTCAAGACAAAAACAAGAACAAAAACATAAGGTATTGGTAATAACACTTGTGACATGAGCTTTGAGTGAGAAATTAAAGTGCAGAAGACTCCAGTTCTGTACTCAAAACTGAGGGTCAAGCTGTAGAGAAAAATCTGACCCGAATTACCAGTAGACATACAACCATGTCTTGGAGAAGCTTCACAGTACTGAAGGCGCATGCCCCATTCCTTCTTTTTAAAAATTTTTTCAAATTACTGGCTACCCAGTAATACCAGGCCAGAAGATACTCTCTTGCCTGGACTATTACAGGAAAAGCTTGTTTCCCCTGCCTCTTTCCTTACATTCTGTAGTCTCTCCCATACAACAAAGTGATTCCTAAAATGTATAAGTTTTGACACATGTTCTCATTGTGACCAGAATAAGACTAAGGTGCACTCAACAGAAGGGGGGGGGGGTGAATGTTGAAAGCCTAAAGAAGGGCACTCGTCATTGGGAATGACCAAAATACAGTATGTCTTCCCTGATAGAACTTTTTTACCAAGTGAAAACGAGATACTATATATCATTTTTTAAAAAAAGTTAAGTCAGAAAATACAGGCATTGTAGTAAAAAGCGAAGAGAAATGGGGAAGGAACGTGTAGGCTGCAATTTTCATCATTCACGTGATCTAGTCCTCACTTTTAGAAACATTGGTTACATTTTGATTTTATATCTCGTTTTTATCATTTATAACTTTACGTAAACTTCATGTGCTGTGCCCAGAGGCGAAATCCACTTTATTTACGGCAAACGCTACGCCCAGTCTCAGATCTTGTAGGTAAGAGGTCCCAGAAGTGTTTTGCCCGGAAGAACCTGACGACCGGAAGTGCAGCGTTCCTACCCGGAAGTCCCCCAGGAGAAACGTTCGCAAAGGTTGCCGGGAGGCGTGGTTTTCAAGAGAGCGCGTCTCATTTGGAGTCAGTGCGCTTGCGCTGCATCGGTCCTCTCAGGTCTGGAACATGGCCGCGCGGTCGCTGTGGGCGGTCCGGCGGCGGTTGCAGCGCCTCCTGGCCTCTAGCACTTTGTCGGCGGGCAGGTAAGCGATGCGGGAGGGTCAGAGACCTTAAAACTATGTGGGAAGGTTGTGGAGTGAAGGCGAGAGTTATTTCGGCGAAGGGTAAAAGACGCGCCAAACCTCCCGGCCTTTTGGACCAGGCTTTGACTACCCCATTTTACGGAGGAGGAAACTGAGGCGCGCCTCTTTCTCAAACCGAGGGAGGTGGGTGAGTCCGAGGTCATGACCCGGAAGGTGAGAAGTCTTGATCTTGAGCAGGCGTACGTTTCCCGCGGGCCCCTTCTCACCCGTGGTGTTTGTGGGTGTGTCTGGTTTCTTGCCCAGCCTCCATGTGACTTTAGCTCAGCCCCGGCATCATTTTACCTGTTGATTGAAGGAGAGCGTTGGACCTGGTTTCTCCCACAGTATCTGCTTTAGAGATCCTGTGAAATTTCAGTTGCGGCCTTTGGCTTTTATTTGAACTTTTATCATGCTTACTGCAAAACTGGAAGTCATTATTTTTAGTATTTCCCACTTAATAATTAAGGAAACCGAGAAATGTTTAGAAACATTGAGCAACTTTTCCAGACTTCAGTTCTCGGGAACTGGTAGGCCGCTTCCTTGAAGCCAGGCAGAGGCCAGAACCAGCGCTGTTAGTGACTGACTCTGAGTCTGGTCAGGGGCTGTTCCTGGAAGAGAATAAAGATGTATGTGTAAAGAGCAGGGTCGACCTGTGGTTGTAAAGGTTGCTGCAGAGATTTTCCTGAAGATTTTCGTAACTATTTGTCGTCTTTTTTATAGTAATATACCTGACTCAACACTCAGTCTTAACACCTAAGTAAAGAGCTAAGTGGGGTCAGGACAGCGTTTTATTTCAAGTTTCCTGGCAGTTAATTGGTGATGTAGGGAAATGAACTAAATAGAAATGGTTCCTGCCTGAAAGACTTGCCCCCACACATCTGTGCTGAAGGAATCGGAATCGAGATCAGATCCAACTTCTTTCATAATCTGTCTGGCCATTTTCTCATCAAACTGGCCCTGAGGTTATTTTGACCTGCTTTCACTTGGACAAATGTGTTGATTTTTTTAACGGGGGAGAAGATAGTTCATCATGTATAATTTCCGGCAGAGGTTTGTTGACCATATTTTCTGAACTAAAAATTCAGAATTTAAATTAGACAGCACATCATAATGATTGAATTCAAAACCAACTTAGGAAGTCTGGGAGATAAGTTTTCTTGTCCAGACTTACAAGCCAGCTCTTCGCTCTGCCCAACATGTTCTTCTTCCCCTTTCTTAGAGTGAACTCCTTTACCCCTGCTTAAGCTTTTCTTCAGATGTTACCTCAGTGGTCACATTTATATGGCTGTTCATATAAATCACTATTTGTTTTAAAGCTCTCCTATGTCCAGGCTGGGGATATAGTTCAGTGGCACAGTGCCTGCCTGGTAAGAGCAAGATTCTGAATTCAATTCCCAATACAAAAAAAAAAAAGTTTCTATATTCACAGACTTGAGTTTCCTGATAATTTTACTGGAAATCAAATTGCAAGGATCAGGAAATGTTAATGGAATTTTTTTTTTTTTTTTTTTTTTTTGGTCTTATTGAGACAGGATCTCGCTGTGCAATTTGGGCTGGCCTTGAGCTCATTTTGTAACCCAGGGTGTCCTCAAACTCCCAATAGTACTCCTGCCTCAGCCTCCCGAGTGCTACGATTACAGATGTGCCATGTCCAACTGGAAACTTTCTTAAACTAGGAGTCAGAGCTGTCACAGTGAAGATCTGCTATAAACGAGTCTCTACTCTTAACTGTTCTATGTAAACTCTCAAATCATTTTAGTGAAAGCAGCCAGTGACTCTGTGCCCTACATGCATAGAAGAAGCCAGTGTGCCTATGGCTCCAGGTTTTTGGAAAAGAGCAAACTTCACTGTGAGGTCCGCTGGTAAGGAGGCCGGAATAGATGCTTAAATCAGTCCTCTCCAGTTAGCTGGTAGTAGGGGAATTTATAGAAAAGGAGAAAGGAGATGCTGCCAGTTGATTAGATGGTGAGAAGGGGGCATTTTAGGGTTCTTTTGTACAAACATAGTCATTATGCCTCCTCCCAGGTCACATGTTTCTTTTTAGGAGATATGATGTTCTGTGTGGAGGATTTTGATCCTGTGACATCATAAGGTCATTGACTGAACCAGGTGGCTTCTCCATTCCTGAAACTCCAATTTCAGACTGACTGAATGGATTGTGGAGACACTTCCTGAAAGATAACTAAAGCACTTTGTTATTTAAGGACTTCATGTCCCGTTGTGTCCAAGCCTTAACTAGTTTTATTACCTGCACAAATTCTAGATTATGTACCTGGTTGAATACAGAATCTGTTGTAGTCACCTGTTACAGTTCGGCAGCCGTAGCATGCAGCATTGTATAAATATTTCCCAACTTAGAGTTTATGTCTCAGCACAGGTTCTCCTCCCAGAAAGTCTTATCACTTACAGTCACAAAGGCTTATAACACCAAGCCAAACTTAACTCTTTACTAGGACTGATTTTCTCTTTTTGTAAGATGAAGGGCTCAACTAGAACTAGAACTGTGGTTTTGAATTTTCACTTCTGGTATTGCCCTTTTGGTTCTTGGAATTAGCCTTGGTTTCCTCTTGGCGTACTTTTGTGTACTCATTTGTATTTCTGTCTGGTGTTCAGTGTTCTGCTTCAATAGAATGCTAGCTCTGTGGCATGTGAGTTGGTTGCTTTTTCAGAGACAAGGTCTTGCTGTATTGCCCAGGCAGTCTCATGATCCTCCCATCAGCCTCCCTAGTAGCTGAAACTGTTAAGCACACACCATTTTGTCCAGCTTGCTTGTGTGACCTTGAACAAGTCATTAAGCCTCCAGCCTTTCAGCAGTTTTCTCATCAGTAAAACAGAAATGATAATAGTATTTATTTCATGTTGTTAATAATAGGTATTCATAATAGCATTAAAAAAATGGAAATAACCAAATGTCCATCAGTGACAGATGGATAAACAAAGTGGTATATTTATACAATGAAATATTACTAAGCAATAAAAAGTAAACAATTAGTGATTAATGTAGTTACATGATTACCTGAATGAACTTTAAACACATATCAAAATACTCCCAGGGAGCGGGGGATATAACACCACACCTGCCTGACAAGCACAAGGTCCAGAGTTCAGTTCCTGGTACCACCCCTCCCAAAGAAAAGCCTCTCAAAGGACCACATACATTATCTCATTTATGTTAAACATCCATAAAAGGCAAATCTATAGAAGACACAAAATACATTATGCTTTCTCAGGGTGCAGAGTTTTGGTAGAAATGGAAAACAGCTGCTCGAAGTTATAAGCTGCTTCTTGTGGAGATAAAGACATTCTAAAATTCTGATGCTTGCCCAGCTGACTATCCTAAAAACTTTTTTTTTTTTTTTTTTTTTTTTTAAAACCGGGGATTGAACTCAGACCCTTGTGCTTGCCAGGGAAGCACTTATTCCACTGAGCCATTTCCCTGGCCCCAATAAATTGTTTTTTAAAAGGCTCTTTTAAAAAACAGTAGGGGGGCTGGTGAGATGGCTCAGTGATCTAAAGCACCTACTTAGAACAAGCTTAGCAAAGCACAGGGACTGCGGTTTGATCCCCCAGCACCACATGCCAGCCAGCCCCGCCCCCTGGTGGGCTGAGCTGGCCACACACACACACACACACACACATAAATAAATGAATAAAAAATAAATAAAATAAAAAACAGTAGGCTGGGGAGATGGCTTAGTAGAATAAGCACTTGCCTGGCGAGGGTAAGGGTCTGAGTTCAATTCCCAGTCCCCACCCACCCACCCAAAGAAAAGAGGAAAAGGAAAAAAAAAAAAGCCCCTTTCTCTTAGGGGCCAGGAAGATAACTCAGTAGAATAAGCGCTTGCCTGGCAAGCACAAGGACCTGAATTCAATCCCCATTTCTGTAATAAATAATTTTTTTTTTTTTTTTTTGCAGAACCAGGGATTGAACTTAGGCCCTTGCACTTCCCAGGGAAGCACTTATTCCACTGAGCCAATATAAATATATTTTAAAAAGAAATAAAAATAAAAAACAGTAGTGCTGCCAGGCATGGTGATGGATGCCTGTAATCTTAGCACTTGGGAAGCTGCAGCAGGAAGATCACTGTGAGTTTGAGACCATCCTGAGCTACAAAGTGAGCTCAAGGCCAGCCTGAACCGCATAGCAAGATGCTACCTCAAAGACCAACATGGCTTCCAGCCGCCCTCTAGCTGCCATCTTGACCCCCCCCCCCCATTCCACGCCTAATCTCAGCTGGTCTGCCCCGGACCCCCTGAGCACCAGCCCTAGTCCCCCGTGCTGCCCCATATCCACTCTGACAAGATGAAAGAAACTATCATGAACCAGGAAAAACTCGCCAAACTGCAGGCACAAGTGCACATTGGTGGGAAAGGAACTGCTCGCAGAAAGAAGGTGGTTCATAGAACAGCCACAGCAGATGATAAAAACTTCAGTTCTCATTAAAGAAGCTAGGGGTAAACAATATCTCTGGTATTGAAGAGGTACATATGTTTACAAACCAGGGAACAGTTAGCCACTTGAACAACCCAAAAGTTCAGGCATCTCTGGCAGCAAACAATTTCACCATTACAGGCCATGCTGAAACGAAACAACTAAAAGAAATGCTACCCAGCGTCTTGAACCAGCTTGGTGCAGACAGTCTGACTAGTTTAAGGAGACTGGCTGAATCTCTGCCCAGTCTGTGGATGGAAAAGCACCACTTGCTACTGGAGAAGAGTATGATGACAAGGTTCCAGATCTTGAGGAGAATTTTGATGAGGCTTTAAGCCCAAACTCCTTGGACTCTGCAGCTCTCTTCAGTTTTTGCTTAAATACAATTCATTCTTTGCAGCCAATTAAGCTGGAGAAGCCTGGGAATAAAGTTTGAAACAGATTAATTTTTTTAAAAAGACCAACACACGCATGCACGCACAAAGGGCTTATTTCATGTGCTGGGAGATAAAAAGAGGATGCCAGTTAAACAGTGCCTAATACTCAGTAAGGACTTCATATTGTTTATTTGTTACTGTGACTGAAAAGTCTCTATAGAGATTCACTGTGGGGAACTTTCTGGTCTCTACATTTTGTTCTAGTTTTGCCTTTCTATAATGGTATTTATTCTTCTTGTGCCACCTCTCACCTGCTTTAGGGGATGGCTGCACCCATTCAGCACCGCTACCCAGAGAACTGCTGGTGAGGATTGCAGTTCTGAGGACCCTCCTGATGAGCTTGGACCCTCGCTTGCTGAACGAGCCTTAAGGTTAAAAGCTGTTAAACTAGAGAAGGAAGTCCAAGATTTAACAGTAAGTAGATTTCATATTACTTATTCTTCACTTCCTTTCTGTGACTTAAGTATCCACATTAAAAGTTTTTATAAAAAAAAAAAAAATTTTATATCCTTCTAAAAATGAAGTTTCCTCTGGGCAAAAAGTAATTAAAAGTCACTGGACTAACATCTCTTTTTAGTTCCCTTTTGTATCACAGCAATTACACATCTGACATTTTGGAGGTACAGTGTCTGGTAGGTAGAGACACCCAGTATAGGGTGTGTGTGAGGTCAGTGACCGTTGCACTCTACTGAGCAGACCGCATCTGGCGTAGGGTACCATAGTCAACACTCCTCGCAGGAAATGCATAGGTAGACCAGAGTAATCCAGAAATCCAGTCTTGCTTAGAATGATAGGATAGAAAGCATGTCTTATGAGAGCAGTTAAAGGAATCAGGAATTCTAAGAATGAAAGTGAAAAGGGCTAAAATAAGTACTTATAAATAGATGACACTCTTGTAAAACTTAATCTCAATGCTAGGATTAAGTCAGTGAAAGAAAGCTGGAGGTTAGTGATGCTAGCTGAATGTGAAAAATAACTTTTCTCAAGATAGAAAGCTAATAAATTATTATATTCAAACTAGCAGGCTAAGTGATTACTTACCAGGGCTACTTTGAGTAAGCTCCTTCCTTGGCTGGGGATTTGGAGTAGCAGCTATAAGACATTTATAATTTGTAGTTTGTTTTATTAAAAAACATATCACAACTAACCCTGGTACTTAGCCATGGACCAGCATGTCCTTGGGCTAGCGAGCAGGACATCGGGCTTCTGAACTGGAACTTTCCTTGTGGCAACGAGGGAAGAATGGTGACCATCCGGCGTGGAAGCTGCAGCAGGTTTAAAAATGGGTGATGCTGAGAAAGGCACGAAAATTTTTGTACAGAAGTCTGTCCATTGCCACACTATTGAGAAGGGAGGCAAGCATGAGACCGGGCCAAATCTCCATGGTCTTTGGGCAGAAGGCAGGTCAGCTGCTGGATTCTCTTACACAGATGCCAACAAGAACAAAGGTATCACTTGGGGAGAGGATACACTGATGGAGTATTTGGAGAATCCCAAGAAGTACATCCCTGGAAAAAAAATGATCTTTGCCAGCATCAAGAAGAATGGAGAAAGAGCAGACTTAATAGCTTACCTCAAAAGGGCTACTAATGAATAATAGTCACTGCCTTATTTATTACAGAATAGAAATGTTTCATGGCTTTTGTATATGTACCATAATTTTTTTTCCTTTTTTTTTTTTTAATTTTTTTTTTAACATTTATTTATTGTGTGTGTGTGTATGTGTGTGTGTGTGTGTGTGTGTGGCCAGATTGAACCGCAGTCCCTGTGCTTTGCTAAACTTGTTCTAAGTAGGTGCTTTACTTATTTATTTATTTATTTTTTTAATGTAAGTAGGTGCTTTAGGCCACTGACAGAATATTTTTGTTGTATAATCCGATTTAAATAAAATTGGTTTGTATTTAAATGAATCTTTTTTTTTCATTTAAGGTTTGATAGTAATTCCAGTTCAGTAAATACTATCACTATTTTCCCTTCTAAATATATGGTTGGACTTGATTAATAATGTTTGACTTTTCACAAAGATTGAGAATGTAATCTCAAAACTACTGAAGGTTGGTTTTATATTTAGATTTTTATAACTGGTTATGTGAATATGTTTAAATACTGAGAGAGTCATTGTCTCAAATCAAGCAAGACTCCCCTGTTTCAGTTTGTGTTTATTAGCCTATTAAAAGGGAGTGGTTGGAGACAAGAAAGCTATGTCTATATTTTTACTCTTGACTATGCCAATTTAATTAGAATTCTCTATATCTAAAAAATGCTGCCTTTTACTTATTGAAAGGCATTTTAGTTAAATACAGAATATTTAACATTCCTCACATTTTATAATTGATCTGTAAATTCAGATTCTTTTAAGAGTTAGCATGATATAACAGCAAGTTAGACTTTACTTTTGAATTCTTTAGGTCAGACTGAGTTATTGTTCAGGGTAGTATTTAAATAGCTATTCAGAAACACAAGACTAAAACTACTATTGTATGTGTGATTTGTAGTGGTGCTTGCTGTCAGCTCATTAGCAGCTGACTAATGTGAGGAAGGTACAACCTGAGCACAAATTTATATATAACCATAATACTTAATTAAAAACAAATCAGGGGCTGGGGAGATAGCTCAGTAGAATAAGAGCTTGCCTGGCAAAGGCAAAAACCTGAGTTCAATCCCCAGTTCCGCCAAAAAAAAAAAAAACAAATCAGATTGATTTTTTCAGTTAAGAAAAAAAAAAATCACAGAAGTGAAGTTTAGAAAAAAAGTAAAAAAGAGAAACATGTATTTTCTCATCCTTTTGGTTTTGCTTTTGATGTTCAGCTAAGATACCAGAGAGCTGTAGCCGATTGTGAAAACATTAGGAGACGAACCCAGAGATGTGTGGAAGACGCCAAGATATTTGGTAAGACATACATTCATAATAAAATGTGTTTCAACCAAAGGGTATGTGCTTAGCAGATGTGCCAAATAAAAAAAGTAAAGGTGTATCCAAGTCCTAATTGATCCCTTTTTATCCTTCCATTCCCAGGGCTTTCTGTGCTACTCACCAGGACTAGTGTAACCATTTGTTGAAATAATGTTGACTTTTAGCTAAACTTCTATTTTCTAAGCATGTACAGTTACTACAGTTCTGACAATCTAGTGCTTATACAAATAGTTCTGTTTAGCTAATTAATGTGAAGAATTCAGAGAAGACTAAAGAGCAGACAGGATAACCAGGAAATGCTGAAACTTGCCTATTGGAAGTAAGGTTGGCCTGTATCCGTAGGGCAAGAATCAGCTGTGTCTGCACCAGTTATTACACTTATAAAGAATCTTTTTTTGCTTTACTGTCAGTAACCAGATTCAGTCTGCAGCTTAGTGATTTATCAGGTAGCTTGATGAGGAAGATGGAGATTCAGCTCAGACCACAGACTCAGATAACTTAAAGGCTGTGTGATACCCTGTGTGTTTTTACTATGGAAGAAATTTAATGGTCTTTTAGAAATGTTTCCCTAACTGTACCACATCTGATTCCAAACGTTTTTGAGAAGGTGTTAGTTGAATAACCAGGATTTGGAAAAGGAGCAAGTCTGTAATTACTTGCTGCCTTCGAATTGAATATGGAGTGCTGTACTTTCTTTTTTTTTTTTTGTTTTTGTTTTTGTTTTGTTTTTTGTTTTTTGTTTTTTGTTTTTTGTTTTGGCAGAACCGGGGATTGATCTCAGTCCCTTGCGCTTGACAGGAAAGCACTTATTCCACTGAGCCGTCTCCCCGGCCCCCAGTGCTATACTTTCTGATACCACACAGAGAATGAAAGTGCTTGAAAGCTGATGGGGGAGGCGGGGGAGAACTCCTGCCTTGTCCAGTCTGTTTCACATTCCCCCGTCATCTGGATGTGATCTGCTCTTTGTGGACAGTCACCCTGTGAGTGGATCTGCGCTGCTCCTCACTTCTGTGCTGTCCTGTTTTGGTGCCTTGGCACAGCCTCTGCTGCTCACTCCATGCTGTATACCTGATGCTCCAGCAGCGGTGAAGTACAAGGTCCTGAGTTCAATCCCTGGTACCAAAAAAAAAGAATAAGACACCCTGTGACATTCTTTTTTATGTGGTACTGAGGATCAAACTCAGGTTGTTGTGCTTGCCAGGCAGCCCTCAACATTCTCAATACAGTGTTGCCTTTTTTATTGCTAACCCCAGCCTGGGTTTCTGATGCTTCAATCAAGTTTTACTCTCTTATTTCTAACTTAACAGCAGGACCCAGCAAATTGTAGCCTGCCACCAGTTAGACTGTGGTTTTGAATTTCATCATTTAAAATTCACGGGGGCTTCTTTTTCTCTCCCCCCCCCCCCGAACCAGGGATTGAATTCAGACCCGTGTGCTTGCCAGGGAAGCACTTATTCTACTGAGCCATCTCCCCGGCCCTTCTTTTTCTCTTTTGTTATGTAATCACCTATATAAGACCCATGATTTTGCTTCTTGTCCCACAAAGTCTAAAATATTTAACTATATGGCCAGAAAAAAATTACTGCCCTCTGAGCAATGGAAATGTCTACTAAACAGGCTTGTTATCATAGCAGGGAGCAACTTTGCTGTAATTCCCGCTTGAGCGGAGAAATAGGTAGACTGTTTTACTGGGAGTTTAGCTTTGAATCAGAACTAGCTTATTATGTCTGTTTATCCAAGAAATAGTAAAATTTCCAGAAATCCATTTTAAATTCAAAAGAACTTGATAGTTAAACTGATTTATTAACTTAAATTAAAAGATGACACCTCAGTCATTTGCTTATGTAATTTCCTCCCAGTGACCACAAGTATTAGACAATTAAAAGTTATGAATTTGGAGGCAGAAGGAAAGTAATTGTCATTTTTTCTGGTACTGGACATGATCTCAGAACCTTTACACTAAGCTCTCTCCCCAACCCTTCTATTTTGAGGCACGTTCTCACCAAGTGCCTGAGTTGCCCGGGTTGGGCTTCAATTTGTAATCCTCTTGCCTCAGCCTTCCAGAGAGCTGAGGATTAAAGGCATGCACCACTACAACGAGCTAATAGAATATGTTTAAGGCATATAGCATGACAATTCTAACTTCCCAAGGATAGTTTTGTCTCCATAATACACCTTTTTGGTCAGTTTTCTAATAGATTATGTGGTCATCAATCTGTTAACATAATAAATTAGAACAGAATCAGAAATTTGAGTGCTCCTCTTATAGACAAGATAATGTATGCTTCTATTTAACCTTCGCAAACTTTACTGACTAGGAGCAAGGTCTCTTACTTGGCAGGGTAAAACCCAGAAACTTCCTGCTTTTAAAGCACTTTCAGAAGGCTGAGGATACAACTCAGTGCAGAGCACTTGGCTAGCATATAGAGAGCCATGGGGTAGGTTTGATCCCTAGTACCATAAAAGAAAACTAGATAAAACCACCAAAATGTTGTTAGAAACCAAGGCTTGTGGGCCGGGGAGATGGCTCAGTAAAGTAAGCACTTCCCAGGCAAGTGTAAGGACCTGAGTTCAATCCCTGGTTCCGCAAAAAAGAAAAAAGAAACCAAGGCTTGTTTTCTAGAAATGCTTTCTAGTTTCACTGTTTCCTCTTTCACACCAGACCAAATCATACTATGCCTAGATCACTTCAGTTGACTCTCCTGTCCTTTCCTCCTTTCCTTCTGATCTTATTCATCATGCCCCCCAACCTATTATATCTGCTGTTATTCAGCTGACTAGAATCAGTCTTCCACACGTTTTTCCCAAGAAACCCTGCAAGATCTATTAGTGCCTGGCAATTAAAAGTTGAAAAAAAAAAAAAATCCTTCCTTTTCTTCAGTCCTTCCTTCCCATCTAGGCAGTAAATCTTCTCAGGGCTTTCCTGTGTTGTATCTTCTTATACTCATCCTTCTTACCTCTTGAGTATGGTTAAGGTGCTACATGTTTTGGTACAGGGCCTTAAACCTATCCCTAGATTAACAGAGTCCTTGCCTCTCACCAGCCCCCACAAAGTGCTGTATCATAGAATCCCTACTGGTGGCACTTCTTATCCTCTGTAAGGAAAATCAAGTTGCAGAACTAGAAAGAGTGGGGTTTCTTAATAATTGGGCTTACTTTTATCTTACGACATTTCTTGTCATTATGGAAAGTTTTGTGGCCTATCTCTACCAACTTTAAAGCAAAGTAGTTGGAGATACTTCATGTAAATGTGTCTTATCTTCCTGTTATATTTAGCCAGTCTTTAAGAATAAACCACCTGGGGCCAGAGAGGTAGCTTAGTGGCATATGCGCCTGCCTGGCACACACAAGGTCCTGAGTTCAATCCCTGGTACAAAAAAAAAAGAAAAGAAAATAAACACCCTGTGACATTCTTTTTTATGTGGTACCAGGAATCAAACTCAGGTTGTTGTGCTTGCCAGGCAGGTGCTTATATCATTGGACTGTCTCCCCAACCCTCAGCATTCTCAATATAGTGTTGCCTTTTTTATTGCTACCCCCTTCTATCTCCCATGAATTAATAATACCTTCCCTGTTGAAAATGTGGCTGTAAGGCCGGGGAGATAGCTCAGCAGCGTAAGTGTCTGCCTGGCAAGCACAAGGTCACAAGTTTGATCACTGGTACCACAAAAAAGAAAATGTGGCTTTAGCACAAGTGACACAGGCAGGAATTTTTAAACATTTATAACTTACCTGTGGAGATAGCTCAGTAGAATAAGTGCTTGCCTGGCAAGCACAGGGTCCTGAGTTCAATCCCCAGTACCGCAAAAAAAGTATAACTTAATACTAAACAACAAAAATGCAAGAAATAGAAAAATAGTAATTTTAACAGCTCAGAGGGCCAGGGAGATAGCTCAGAAGCATAAGCTACCTGGCAAGCAGAAGGACCCGAGTTCAGTCCCTGGCCCTGCGTGCCATGGGATCTTGGCCCCAGATTCCCAGGTTCCCACCATGTGGCCACCCTGAGTGTGGTGGCACATGGCCATAATACCAGCACTCGGGGGTTGAGACAGGAGGATTTCCGTGAATTTGAGACCAACCTAGGGGCTACAGAAGTGACCACAGGGCCACTCCAAACTGTATTGTCCAATCCTGTCTCAAAAGATAGATTTATTTTTTTTTTTTATTTTTTTATTTTAGCTTATTGTAGGTAAATTTAATCTAGGTTTTGGATTCTAACCTTCTACCACATTTCCTAAAGGGTTCCTGGTCATCTGTAACTTGTGAAAGAGACTAATTGGTCACTTGGGTTGGGGTGGTAAGCAGTGGTGATCTCCCAGTCCTGTGTGACTGTCTTTTCACTTTCTGGAGTACCAGGGTAAAGTATACTGACTATCTATCTGGGCCTGCCCCAGATTTCATCCCTAAAGGCAGAATGATTCCTCATAAGTGTCTGCTTTTTCGGTAGGAATCCAAAGTTTCTGTAAGGACTTGGTAGAGGTGGCAGACATTCTGGAGAAGACTACTGAGTGCATTTCTGAAGAAACGGAGGCTGGGGACCAGAAGCTCACTCTGGAGAAAGTCTTCCGAGGGCTGTCACTTTTAGAAGCAAAGCTGAAAAGTGTATTTACCAAGCATGGTCTGGAGAAGATGGCACCCATTGGTGACAAATATGATCCTCATGAGCATGAACTCATCTGTCACGTGCCTGCTGATATTGGGGTACAGCCTGGCACCGTGGCATTGGTAAGGCAAGATGGCTACAAACTGCATGGCCGCACTATTAGACTTGCCCAGGTGGAAGTGGCAGTGGAGTCTCAGAAAAGACTATGAGCAAGCCGTCAGGAACAGAATGTCCTCCCAGACCACAGTCACCTGTGTTTCCTTTATTTATTAATCTAGGTTTGTATTGTACATGAGGTACTTCATGTGATCTGTTTTGGATATAGTCACATTGGCTTTATTTCTAAGATACTTTTGATTTTATGTGACCCATTTGGTCTCATGAGAAATCTTGTCATCAGGCATTTGTGGCCTTTATCAAGATATGTTTACAAAGTTATTTTTAAATTGGTACTCTGATTGACTTTGAATCCAAAATTCTCTTAACTATGTATCTTCAATGAATTGTTGAAATTAGTACACTATATTGTATTTTGTGATAGAAAAAAAAGATTGATTCAGCATGTGGGTACTTAGCTTTACATTTATATAAAAATTTAGATCACTTGGGTTGATTTTTATATACATGGATTCCCAGGACTTCCCTTCTCATTTTATTATTTTATTATTTTGCATTTAGCCATGCTTTGTGGTTCCTACGAGGCTCTGTACTCACGTCATTGCTCCATACCAACCCCCTCTGACTCCAATTAGAAGGGCTGATGGACCAGCCTAGACTTCGGAAGCAGAGAGCATCAAGCAATCCAAGATACATCCCTTTCAAATAGAAAATTATTTGCAAATAGAAAATTATTCCCAACATATATCATAATTTTGGACAAACTGAGGCAGCACCAACAGCTAATGACCCAAATGGGTCTATATAGATAATTACCTGTAACTGCCCATTCCACCAGCCCTGACTGCATGTTTGTCATATTTGCCATGGAATGCATGTTGGATTATGAAGGTGATCTGGACAAAAACATTAGATTCCCCGGGTTTCTCATTTCATCCAGTTAAGCTGAGTGTTTAGGTTTTTGTTGTATTTAATTGGTATTCACGAATCACTACCTCCCTTGCACTGACAGACTTTGTTGTTTTGTTTTTTGTGGTGCTTGGAATCAAATCCATGGTCTTCTACTTGCTGTGCTCCTGACTTATTTCTCTAACCCTAACAGCTTTTGTTTCCTAGGTTTTATATCCATTTTAAGTTACATTTGTGTAAACATCTAGTTCCTCTTTTATGTAGATAATGGACCAATGTATCTTTTTTCAGTCCTACTTTGTAGCATACTGTGTAAAAGCTATGTCCAAGAAATGACTTAAGTGAATGAATAATACATCAGTCAGATGTTAGAAAGAAGTCTGAGGTATTTTAATTTTAGAAGAGCCTTACTCTAATTTTATCCTTTCTGCTTCTGAGGTATGAGTTTCAGTCTTTTTTAGGACTGGAACTAAAGGGAAAAATGTCAATAACTTGAATATGGAACAAGTGGATATTCAGTCATCTAAGATTAATATACATGCAGATATGTCCCAGCAACAATTAGTTGTTGGCTGTACAGATTGTATGACTTTAAGCTCCTTACCCACAAAGTACTTCCCCTAAAACTCCAAAACCCTATAGGGAAGCAAGCTGGCTTCTCTTCACCTTTCTAAGTTTCCTTGGGTAGGCTGTGAATTAAACTGAAATAAGATGAGGAAACACACACTATATTATTAAATAGGTATGTGTGTCACTCCCACAAAATGAGACTCAAAGGAGGGCCAGACAAAGCTTATGTGGCAGCCTGAACAATAGAACTGGTCTCCTACAGTCACATTTTGGGATGGTTAGTTACCCTCTTAGACAACTAGATATAAATACAAGATATTACACAGCCGTGTCAGTAAAGCCATCCTCTGTATATATGACCATCTCCATCAGATTTTTTAAAAACTAGATGGAGACAGGATGGTATAGGCCTGTGTAGAGTGTAGGAGCTGGGGGACATGGGACAAGGAAGCGTGCACTTTTAAAATGTAA
>NW_004524616.1:4673490-4743053 GCF_000260255.1 Octodon degus
AAAAAAAAAAGAAAAGAAAATAAACACCCTGTGACATTCTTTTTTATGTGGTACCAGGAATCAAACTCAGGTTGTTGTGCTTGCCAGGCAGGTGCTTATATCATTGGACTGTCTCCCCAACCCTCAGCATTCTCAATATAGTGTTGCCTTTTTTATTGCTACCCCCTTCTATCTCCCATGAATTAATAATACCTTCCCTGTTGAAAATGTGGCTGTAAGGCCGGGGAGATAGCTCAGCAGCGTAAGTGTCTGCCTGGCAAGCACAAGGTCACAAGTTTGATCACTGGTACCACAAAAAAGAAAATGTGGCTTTAGCACAAGTGACACAGGCAGGAATTTTTAAACATTTATAACTTACCTGTGGAGATAGCTCAGTAGAATAAGTGCTTGCCTGGCAAGCACAGGGTCCTGAGTTCAATCCCCAGTACCGCAAAAAAAGTATAACTTAATACTAAACAACAAAAATGCAAGAAATAGAAAAATAGTAATTTTAACAGCTCAGAGGGCCAGGGAGATAGCTCAGAAGCATAAGCTACCTGGCAAGCAGAAGGACCCGAGTTCAGTCCCTGGCCCTGCGTGCCATGGGATCTTGGCCCCAGATTCCCAGGTTCCCACCATGTGGCCACCCTGAGTGTGGTGGCACATGGCCATAATACCAGCACTCGGGGGTTGAGACAGGAGGATTTCCGTGAATTTGAGACCAACCTAGGGGCTACAGAAGTGACCACAGGGCCACTCCAAACTGTATTGTCCAATCCTGTCTCAAAAGATAGATTTATTTTTTTTTTTTATTTTTTTATTTTAGCTTATTGTAGGTAAATTTAATCTAGGTTTTGGATTCTAACCTTCTACCACATTTCCTAAAGGGTTCCTGGTCATCTGTAACTTGTGAAAGAGACTAATTGGTCACTTGGGTTGGGGTGGTAAGCAGTGGTGATCTCCCAGTCCTGTGTGACTGTCTTTTCACTTTCTGGAGTACCAGGGTAAAGTATACTGACTATCTATCTGGGCCTGCCCCAGATTTCATCCCTAAAGGCAGAATGATTCCTCATAAGTGTCTGCTTTTTCGGTAGGAATCCAAAGTTTCTGTAAGGACTTGGTAGAGGTGGCAGACATTCTGGAGAAGACTACTGAGTGCATTTCTGAAGAAACGGAGGCTGGGGACCAGAAGCTCACTCTGGAGAAAGTCTTCCGAGGGCTGTCACTTTTAGAAGCAAAGCTGAAAAGTGTATTTACCAAGCATGGTCTGGAGAAGATGGCACCCATTGGTGACAAATATGATCCTCATGAGCATGAACTCATCTGTCACGTGCCTGCTGATATTGGGGTACAGCCTGGCACCGTGGCATTGGTAAGGCAAGATGGCTACAAACTGCATGGCCGCACTATTAGACTTGCCCAGGTGGAAGTGGCAGTGGAGTCTCAGAAAAGACTATGAGCAAGCCGTCAGGAACAGAATGTCCTCCCAGACCACAGTCACCTGTGTTTCCTTTATTTATTAATCTAGGTTTGTATTGTACATGAGGTACTTCATGTGATCTGTTTTGGATATAGTCACATTGGCTTTATTTCTAAGATACTTTTGATTTTATGTGACCCATTTGGTCTCATGAGAAATCTTGTCATCAGGCATTTGTGGCCTTTATCAAGATATGTTTACAAAGTTATTTTTAAATTGGTACTCTGATTGACTTTGAATCCAAAATTCTCTTAACTATGTATCTTCAATGAATTGTTGAAATTAGTACACTATATTGTATTTTGTGATAGAAAAAAAAGATTGATTCAGCATGTGGGTACTTAGCTTTACATTTATATAAAAATTTAGATCACTTGGGTTGATTTTTATATACATGGATTCCCAGGACTTCCCTTCTCATTTTATTATTTTATTATTTTGCATTTAGCCATGCTTTGTGGTTCCTACGAGGCTCTGTACTCACGTCATTGCTCCATACCAACCCCCTCTGACTCCAATTAGAAGGGCTGATGGACCAGCCTAGACTTCGGAAGCAGAGAGCATCAAGCAATCCAAGATACATCCCTTTCAAATAGAAAATTATTTGCAAATAGAAAATTATTCCCAACATATATCATAATTTTGGACAAACTGAGGCAGCACCAACAGCTAATGACCCAAATGGGTCTATATAGATAATTACCTGTAACTGCCCATTCCACCAGCCCTGACTGCATGTTTGTCATATTTGCCATGGAATGCATGTTGGATTATGAAGGTGATCTGGACAAAAACATTAGATTCCCCGGGTTTCTCATTTCATCCAGTTAAGCTGAGTGTTTAGGTTTTTGTTGTATTTAATTGGTATTCACGAATCACTACCTCCCTTGCACTGACAGACTTTGTTGTTTTGTTTTTTGTGGTGCTTGGAATCAAATCCATGGTCTTCTACTTGCTGTGCTCCTGACTTATTTCTCTAACCCTAACAGCTTTTGTTTCCTAGGTTTTATATCCATTTTAAGTTACATTTGTGTAAACATCTAGTTCCTCTTTTATGTAGATAATGGACCAATGTATCTTTTTTCAGTCCTACTTTGTAGCATACTGTGTAAAAGCTATGTCCAAGAAATGACTTAAGTGAATGAATAATACATCAGTCAGATGTTAGAAAGAAGTCTGAGGTATTTTAATTTTAGAAGAGCCTTACTCTAATTTTATCCTTTCTGCTTCTGAGGTATGAGTTTCAGTCTTTTTTAGGACTGGAACTAAAGGGAAAAATGTCAATAACTTGAATATG
This sequence comes from Octodon degus, assembly GCF_000260255.1. NCBI lineage: Eukaryota > Metazoa > Chordata > Mammalia > Rodentia > Octodontidae > Octodon > Octodon degus. The sequence goes on from NW_004524616.1 coordinate 4,676,247, forward strand.
GAACAAGTGGATATTCAGTCATCTAAGATTAATATACATGCAGATATGTCCCAGCAACAATTAGTTGTTGGCTGTACAGATTGTATGACTTTAAGCTCCTTACCCACAAAGTACTTCCCCTAAAACTCCAAAACCCTATAGGGAAGCAAGCTGGCTTCTCTTCACCTTTCTAAGTTTCCTTGGGTAGGCTGTGAATTAAACTGAAATAAGATGAGGAAACACACACTATATTATTAAATAGGTATGTGTGTCACTCCCACAAAATGAGACTCAAAGGAGGGCCAGACAAAGCTTATGTGGCAGCCTGAACAATAGAACTGGTCTCCTACAGTCACATTTTGGGATGGTTAGTTACCCTCTTAGACAACTAGATATAAATACAAGATATTACACAGCCGTGTCAGTAAAGCCATCCTCTGTATATATGACCATCTCCATCAGATTTTTTAAAAACTAGATGGAGACAGGATGGTATAGGCCTGTGTAGAGTGTAGGAGCTGGGGGACATGGGACAAGGAAGCGTGCACTTTTAAAATGTAACCAAAAGATTCTTTTGGAAATTTAATGAGCAATCAAATTTACACTATGAATTCATCTTTTTTTTTTTTTTTTTTTTTTGCCTTAATTCCTGTCAGATGGCCAGATGGTGACAATAAAAAATGAGCCAGTTAGCCACATGGGCTTTGTGATTGCTAGTTATCATTATCAATGAACTGGAACTAACATAATTTTGTGTGAAATATTCTGATTACCTGAAGAGTTTTCTAATGCTGTTCACCTCCTGTAGATTGAATATAATTTATGCAATCTACAAGTAGATTGAGAATAATTTTAGGTTCTTTTATTGTTCAGTAGTTTTGGAAACTTAAAGTGCATGTTTAGAACTAGAAGATACAGCTTATAGTAGTAAGCATGTCAAACTGAAGGGCTTCAGGGAGCCAGCACAGCAGATAGAGGTGAGGCTTATTAGGCAGATTTGGGCATAAATTCCAGCTCGGTCACCTATGTAACTGGGGGCACCAGTTATTTCACTCTTGTAAGCTTGTTTATAAAATGATTACAGTAATAATTTCATGGTGTTATAAGGATTAAATGAAATGTATAAATTGCCTGCTACAGCATGCCTTCATATTTATTTTTGTTATGCACATTTTTTTCTGCATTTTTATGGCTTCTAAAGTCTAAGAAAAAGAGAAGCCTTCAAAGCAAATTTTTTTTTTAATGTAAGTTTATAATTTACAGTGACTTATGTTCCTCTTTTTTTAATGTATTTAGTACAGGGTCTACATGGTCTCACTACACAGATCAGACTTGTAGTGATCCTTGCTATTTTTCAGCCTTCCAAGCACTGGGATTACAGGCGCTCACCACCACACCCAGTCTCATTCACCGATCAAACTCCCAGCCCCTGCATCTGCCGAAGCAGGCACTTTAATCCACTGAGCTATTTGGCCCTGGTGTGTTGGTTTTGGTTTTTGGGTTTTTTGTGGGTTTTTTTTTTTTTGTTGTTGTTGTTGTTGTTGTTGTTTTACATACCCCAAAAAAAACATTTTTTAGACTGAAGAATGCTCATAATTATTTTCATCTCTATACGTATAAAGTGAAAAGACATTGGCTTGTAGGTGACATGTAAGGAAGCCTTGCCTTGCTTGAAGAGGACCTTTGGGTGTATTAATAGTACTTAGGTTTGCCATATCTTTTACTGACTTTTCTTACTGTTACAAGGAATCGTTTTCTTACAATGTTAAGTGTTATATTTGGTGCTCTTTCATGACAGGAGTCAGTAAGAGGTTCTTAAAACACCACAGTCAAGACAAATGGAAAACAAAGGGTGAAATGTAATACTCAGAAACAACTAATAAAACCCAGTTTGAAATAACTGCAGTTCAAGTGGGATTTTTTTGTTTGTGGTTCTGAGGATCAAACCCAGAGCCTCATGTGCTAGGAAAGTGCTGTACTCCTGATCCGCAGAGAGCAGCCCCAGCTGCTCAGAGGCTTTGTCTTCCTGCTTCAAAATGTATGCTTTGTTGACTGCTGGTCTTCGTTGGGGTGCTCAGGAGAAGGAACTTGAGAGCTCAACACAGCAAAGCAAAGTGAGTGCTGTATGTTTTCCACACCCTGCTTCAGTGTGGAAGTCTGTGTCTCTCTTTATTTTCTTTTTTGTGTTTGTGTCTTACTTTAGTTGTCTTACATGCTTTACTGCACTTGCAAGCATCCTAAGCAGATCGCTAGCCATGGGCCTTGATCTAACCTTCACTTTCCTGTTTCTTCCCAGCTTCTGCGTATCTGACCTTGTCTTCTGCTTCTCAGTTAGCTGTCATATATCCAGCTTCCTGGCTAAACGGACCTCCTTGGAGCTATCCTTACCTGAGACTTGCCTTTGAATTTTTCTTTCTTTCTTTTTTTTTTTTTTTAAAGAATTTTTTTTAAATTTATTTATTTATTAACATTTATTTTGGGGTATATGTGTGTGTGTGTGAGTGTGGCCAGCTCAGCCCACCAGGGGGCGCAGTTGGCTGGCATGTGGTGCTGGGGGATCGAACCGCGGTCCCTGTGCTTTATCAAGCTTGTTCCAAGTAGGTGCCTTAGACCACTGAGCCATCTCTCCAGCCCCTTTGAATTTTTCTTATTCCAGGCCTTCCTGTATGCCCTGGTTCCATAATCCATTATCTCCCCTATCCCCAGGGCTAATTAATCAGTATATTATTCTATCCAAACTGCTGGTGCTGTGAAGTTCACTATGGTAGTTTTAAAGCATAACTCTGGCATTCCTTGACACATTGTTAAAAAATTTGTTCAAGTATTTATTTATTTATTTGGTTCAGGGTCTCATGCAGATCAGACTCACAGTGAACCTCCTATCTCAGCCTCCCCAGTGCTGGGATTGCGCCACCACAATCAGTTTTGGTGGCCAGCACCACGGGCCCAGGTTTCCGGGGCCCACACCACATGTAGTACCAGGGATCAAACCCCAGTCTTTGGTTTTGGTTTTTGTTTTTTTTTTTTTTTCCATAATTTTATTGAGAAACAAATAGCAATGAGACAGTTTCAAACCAAATTGGTAGGACAGTTTCAATAATTAACACATTGCATACATTCTTCCTAGTGGTTAATTGCTGTACAAGATGCGGACTTGATACCTATTTACAAACACCATTAGAACAAATCCCTCTATTCATTAAGAGAATGTAACTATATATCTATCCTAACCACTTTGAATACAGAGATACAAAATGGACATTCATCTGTATCCCCTTTTTTTTGTTAAGTTCCATTATTTGAATATTATAGGTGTGTAAACTCAGCAAAATATTCTAAGAGTCCAGTAGCTCATAATAGTATTGGGTCTTCCACTTCACTGGCAATGTCAGAAATTGTTGAGCTGAGTCCCCTACAGCTCAACATAACATGGCTTGGCTTTTTTTTTTAGTGGAACTGGGGATTGAACTCAGGCCCCTGCGCTTGCTGTGGCCAGCTCAGCCCACCAGGGGGCGGGGCTGGCTGGCATGTGGTTCTGGGGGATCGAACCGCGGTCCCTGTGCTTTGCCAAGCTTGTTCCGAGTAGGTGCTTTAGACCACTGAGCCATCTCTCCAGCCCAATATATTTTGTTTTTATACTTTTCTGCTGGATGGTTAAGACCAAGGTAAAGCAGGATCTATGCAACAAGAGCTTTTGGGTCTGAGAAGGTCAGTGAAATCCCCTCAGGATTTATCCTGATATCCTGTACCTCAGATGGTAGAACCTTTGTCAGTGTCAGCCATGTGGATGAGTCACGGCCATTGCTTGGCCAATGTGCTCTCTGTGAAAGCCTGAGAGAATGTTTTCTCTCCGTGTGACTCCTTAGGCACAAACCCCAGTCTTTGTGCTTGCCAGGCAGGCACTTAGACCACCAAGCTACTCCCCAACTTGGACCTCTAGACCTTTGTAATTGTTTAACCGGTAGAAATGACGTTGCTCGTTTCCGGACCCAAACCTTAAAAGACAGCCTCACCTATCTTGGACCTGCCCATCATGCCGAGAACAGGCTTACACAGCATGTGTAGTAGAACTGCGGGCCCTGACGGCTTTCCGCTGAGCCAGCCGCGTCCTTACAGCCCCATGAAATTGGATCCTCCCACCCACAGTGACCCCATGTGGGACAGACGCAATGATCCCACCGGCCCTGCGCAAAGTTCACGTTTGTGGGCAAAGTAAGTGATTCATAATTAAAGCTGAGGATGTAGTTCAGCCAGAAGGCCCTGGTCAGTCAGTCCCCCCAGCGCCACGAAAGAAAAAGAGAAATGCTCGTTCATCAACATCTTTATTAGTAATGATCCAGATTAGACCTAGTAAGAATCAAAAGCTGACTTAGAATTTAGCTATGAATTCATGCCTTCCGTTTCTTCTCTTAGCCATATTTCGAATCACTACAGATTTTCCATATTCTGAAACTCACCCTAACTTTACTGTGCCAGAGGAAATCTGTCCTTCACGGTGTGGTACCGACCACACTGAGCTGCTCTCGTTTTCTGAGACAATGAAAATGGTTTTGTTAGCCTCATCTTTCTGCTTTCCGGAAAGAGAATTAATGAAATGCTTCCCTTTTGTCTTTGAAGGAGCAAAATTCATTGATACAAACTATACAGAGTCTGCAAACACGGGTGAGAACCTATAGTACCGGGAGTGTACAGCTGTTTCAGGAGCCCACTGGTCAGCTCTCCCAATCCTTGCAGGTTCAACTCCACCGTTTCACATCCATTATCTCACAGCCACCTGGGAGAGTGCAGCAGGGGTTATTCTGTCTGTCTTATAAAAGTAGAAACGGAAGGAGACACGGAAACGGTACATCCCAGAGCTAGGAAGTCCATAAGGCTGAAAGGTAGTTTTTGATTCCTCTATCTTCCGCAGCTGAGCGGTCCTGATGCTGAGATCCGAAGGCGCACACACCTGCGCCACAGCCCAAGCAGCCAACCAATGAGATGCTCGCATCCGGGAGGCGGAACGCATAAACGGCCAATGACATTCTCCTCACGGGGAGAGACCGAACTAATGAGGGCTTCGTACTGGGGAGGGATGGCTGCTCGGCCAATGAGGGGCCACGGCCGGCCTGGGAGGTGGAACGGCCATTGGAGCGCCGGGCGGGGCGGGGAGCCGAGCGCCAACCCGCGAGCTCCTGAGCTGCAGCGCGCTGCCTAGGTCTCTGCCCGCCATGGCCCGCGCTGCTCGGCTTCTCTCTGCTCTGGCCGCGATCCTCTTCGTGGCTGCTGCAGGCGGAGACGCCCCGCCCGGCAAAATCGGTGCGGGGAGAATGCGGTGTGGGGCTGAGCTGGGGAGGGTTGGGCGGGAAAAGGGTTTGCGGCGGCGCCAGCTGTCGGAGGGCAGGGGAGGGCAGCCGGACAAGGGAGGAGTCCTCAGGAAGGGAGCTGGGTAAAGGAGAGGCCGAGGCGAGGAGCTGGGGCTGGGGCCGGGCGAGGAGGGGACCGCATGGGGAAGGTGCTGATGGGGGAGGTGCCATGACATGCGAGAGGGCCACCTGGGACGGCAGAGGCCTGGCTGGGCAGGGCTAGCCACTGATCTCAGGAAGATGCCGGATCCCTGAGCCCCTAGCATGGAGTTGGCTCCTTGCCAGGTGCGCCCGCATGGCAGAGAGCGGGAAGGAGCTGGGCGATGTATTCACAAGGGTCTGTGGGGGCCTCTATGTGGCTAGTTCCTGCTTGGAACTGAGACCTCAACACGCCCAGCCCCTTCTAGTGCTGAGGCAGACTGTGCACGGAGGAAGGGCTCCTCCCCGAGGTTTGGCCCGCTCTGGGAGGGCTTCCTGGAAGGAACTTCTAAGCTCTAACTTCTGGTCGACCCGACAGAGCTCCACCAAGACCCATCAGATCTGCTGGAGACGTAAAAGGCTGAGGTTTGAACCAAGAACCTCCCATATGTTCCGCCCATCCACGAGTACTTTTACATTTGATGCACTTCAAATGCATTGCTGATGTCAGGAAATCGCGCTAAATAATTCAGTCACGCTTGTCATTGACTAGAGCTCCATATTTACTGAGAGTAATTGTCACTTTTAATTCTTCATGACTCAAGGATTTTCAAGTCCCTTACGTGTGAACTTCACACAAGCAGAGGTGCTGGGATTCCAGTGTGGGAGGCAGAGTCCCGACTTTCCTAGGCTGCCCTCCCAATGCCGCGGTCAGCTAAATTGCCTTGGAGGTGTCAGAGGAGGCCACAGACTTGTCTGGGCCAGTGCAGTGCTAAAGCTTACTGTGCTGGAAAACCATGGTGGCCTGTAAGACGCTAAGACAGGCCGTGGTGCCAGAAATCAGTTTGATAGACTGAGTTCATGGTAGAGAGTCTTGAGGGCTGGAGCAAGCAAACGAAGAAGTCTTCAAGGAGAAGGCAGGCTTGAGCCAGGATGAGAAGGATGAAGAAGCTAGGCAGTGTCCAGGAGTGTAGAACACTCTCCTTCCCGCTGGGGGTGGGCAGTAGGCTAGGACACTTCCCATGGGCCTTTGGGGAAGGGGCATGGCCTTCCTCTAGCAGGCCTGCCTGGCAGTGTGGCACTTCCTACCTCCTCATTCCAGCTGACCTGTCCACCTCACCCATGCTGTTCTTTGAAACATGCAGTTCCTCTGACTAGTACTGCCAGGTGTCCACTGAGGTCCTGACCAAATGTTATTTCCTCTGTAAAGGCTGTTCCCACTGCCGCTTGGAAGCCATTGCTTCTGCAGGCCTCCCCGGAGCACTTTCATTGTACACTGTTACAGGATCTTGTGGCTGAGGGGGCATAAATCTGCCCACTGGCTGGCAGGGCTCCTGAGGACAAAGCCCTATTTCATTCCTGTTCGAGTTCCAGCTCATCTTACCTGATCTCAGAGTGGGTGTCAGTTCTGTAGACTGAATAGAGAGGTGATGTCCGCTGCTCCCCACATCCTTGGTGGCCCCTCAGTCTTGAAATATCAGTCCATCTTGAGAAACATAAATGTGATGTTGGGGACTCTACTTGCCAGTGTAGGGGAGGGCAGCAGAGCTGTTAAGAAAAAGCTAAGAGCACACTTGTTAGCATGCTCCAGTACTAGGAGGCAGAGGTGGTCAATTCTTCAGCATGCGACAAATACTTCATAAACTTCTGTGTGCCAGTATCTATAAACAAAGTGACCCTGAACATGCTCTCTCTCCCCTCCCTCCCTGTCTCTCTCTCTCTCTTCCTCTCCCTCCCCTTGCTCTCCATCTCCCTAAACCATTTGAATATGGTGTAGCCAGGGTAAGCAGAGGGTGCTTTGTGAATACACAGGAGGGACACCTGACTCATCTGAGGTGGCTCAAACAAGCTGAGCTAAAGGCGACAAATGAGGGAGAAGTCAGGGAGGCACAGGTCACAGAGAGGACATTCCTGGTGAGGAGAGCAGCTCAGCCCAGGCCTGAGTGAGGATACAGGCATGCAGGTGCACAGTAGGAGGGCAGGGAGTGGAATGGATAGATAAGGCTGAAGACTGCCCCTGACACTTCTTGTCAGGAGCTGGGAGTCTTAGGGCCCAGAGTAGGTCCAGGAAGAAGGCATTTGGGACTACTAGACTGTCACATGAGAGGGAAGTGATGTTTCAGGTACATGTTGGGCAAAATTGTGGAGTAGGTAATAGCTTCAGAGCTAATTTGCTGTACCTTTATGGGGCTTTTTTTTTTTTTTTTTTTTTTTTTTTTTTTTTTTTTTCAGAAAAGGTATCACTATGTATTTTAGGCTGGCCTTAAACTCACTATGTAGCCCAGGCTGTCCTCAAACGTGTAGCAATCCTCCTGCTTCAGCCTCCAGAGCACTTAAACTATAGGTGTTATACCACCACACCCAGCTTCATGGGGCTATCTTTTTTTGTTTGTTTTTCTTTTTTAAGAAAAAAAGTACCAGGGATTAAACTCAGGTTGTTGTGCTTGCGAGGCAGGCACTTGTGCCACTGAGCTATCTCCCCTGCCCCATGGGGCCATCTAATAATGAGTATTTGTCTATATAGTGTTTCATCATAATGATACCTCTGAGCTCTGTATAGTGAAATGTTTTTATCAGTGACTGGGAAGAGAATACTGATAACATAAGAACCAACTGTGTAAATAACAGCGGTAAAGACAGTGAACAGTAATTCCCACAAGAAAGACCTCAACAGAAAACAAGCAAGAGTTCTAACTGGACTCTTATAAATGACAAATAGCGCCCCCAACGGTGCGTGCCAGCCTTAGCACAGAAGTAGAGATGACTTAAGTGGCAGGTCACAGATTGCACTTAGACCAAGGGCCAGAAACCTTTTCCGTAAAGAGCCAGACAGTAAATACTTTGGGTGCTGGGGGTTGTCACCAATTCTGTTATAGTACTCAGCTCTGCCTAGCATGAAAGTAACCATGAGCAGTAAGCAAAAGAACGAGTGTGGGGATACGGAGGCTAAAAAGCTTTGGAGCCAGGCGCGGTGGCTAAAACATCCATAGTCCCAGCGCTCAGGAGGGTGACTGGAGCCCAGGAGTCAAAGACCAGCCTAAATGACACAGGCAGACCCTGCCGGCAACACTCAAATAGTAGTAAAACTTTTGCAAAAACAAGCATCTAGGGCCAGGGAGATAGCTCAGTAGAATAAGTGCTTGCCTGGCAAGTGCAGGGTCCTGAGTTCAATCCCCGGTGCCGGAGGAAAAAAAAAAGCATCTGCTTGGATTTGGCCGAAGGCTCTAATTCATTAATCCTTGGGTCAAGGAGCGGTTTCCAGACACTGATTCATCAAACAGAACTGGTCAATGGCCATTTATTCCAGTTCATGGTGAAATTTATTCTCTCTAAAGTGTTTTTAGAGTTTTTCTTCAGCTGCTGTGGTGTATTTTTATAAAATATTGGTGATTGTAGGTGCCAGTTTACAGGTTGGCCTTTGGTCATTCATAGCTCTACTGAAAATTGAGACTGAAATTTCCTTTTTGAAATGTGAAGGCCTGGCGCGCTACCAGTGGAGCAGATGGATAGGGTAACCGTGGTCTCGCCCTGTGCTCTCTCCTTCTCTGGCCCTGGGCCTGCTGACAGCCGTGATCGGGGCCGGGATTGGAGGCTCTGCTGTGGCCCACTTCCTGCAGCAGCACTTTGGACCCCGGGTGCAGATCGATGTGTACGAGAAGGGGACTGTGGGTGGCCGCCTGGCCACCATCTCCGTCAACAGACAGCACTATGAGAGTGGGGCAGCCTCCTTCCACTCCCTGAGCCTGCACATGCAAGACTTCGTCAAGCTGCTGGGTGAGTGCCCATTCTGGGGCTCCTGTGCCCACTCTCCCGGGCTGGCAGTCGCCACCAGGCTCTTCCCAGACTGCCTAGACGTTTGAGGCTCGATGGTCATGTAGCCCAATCTCCTCATTTTACAGATGGAGCAGCTGAGACCAGAGAGGGGAAGGAACTTGCCTGAGGTTACAGTGTGTTAGTTGCAGAGCCGGCACTAGAACTCAGGTTTGACCCCCAGGCCAGTTTATTTCCCTCTCAATTTACTGCCTCTTGATTACCAGGGTCAGATCAGTGTCCACATGCTGGTGCCCATGCACGTGGCAGGTGTGCACTACTTCAGATTCTCCCTACCAGGCTCTCCCCCTAAGGGAGCAGAGGCTCAGAGGACTTAGGTACCTCAGCTCAAATCACGTGGCAGCATCTGTCAAGGATGCAGTGCATGTGCTGTTTGATGCAAGAATTCCGGTCATTAGATGTAAACTCACAAGGGCCTTGTGATGTGCAAAGTGACAGACGTGCACACTTGCACATTGCAGCTTTCTTCGCCACAGCATATGGCAGAGAACGCCCCCCCTTCCTGGAGGCTGAGGTTAAACACAGTTGTGTAAGAACATGCAGATGGTTCATTCCAAGGTACAGAATAATCTAAGATACAGTATGTTGTCAAGGTGACAAAGCAGTGAAGTAGTGTGTGCAGGTGGGGAAGGAATAAATCATGTCGGTATGTGTACTTTTTAGTCCATTCCTGTGTAAGTTGTACAGTGGTGGACGTCTGGAGGGAGCTGCGGTTACTTCCAGCACTTTGGGGGCCCGTGACCCCAACTCAGAGCAAGCCCTGTGTCAGCCCTTGGCCTTTCTGGAATGAGATCAGAAAATCTCTTATGGCCAAGAGGATCCTTGTTAGAAAAAAAAATGTAAAGTGGTACATGACTCCCATTTGCATCATCTTATTGGCTAGGAAAGGCAAACATTTTCCCAGTGTGTTTGTGTGCTGTTTGTAGACATCGAAAAACCATAGCATTCCCATTTCGACAGGGCCTGGGGAGATAGCTCAGTAGATAAGTGCTTGTCTGGCAAGCACAGCGTTCAGAGTTCAATCCCCAGTGCTGCAAAAAAAAAAAAATCCCCATTTCCTTGACCACATCAGCTTTTTACATTAGGAAGGCCTTGCATTTAATCTTAAAGCACTGTCAGGCCCCCTGAGGGGACCTCATGAAGGGGACCTGAGGAGCTCCTGGTCTCCACAGGGCTGAGGCACCGGCGTGAGGTAGTGGGCAGGAGCGCCATCTTCGGCGGGGAGCATTTCGTGCTGGAGGAGACTGACTGGTACCTGCTGAACCTCTTCCGCCTCTGGTGGCACTACGGCATCAGCTTCCTGAGGCTGCAGATGTGGGTGGAAGAGGTCATGGAAAAGTTCATGAGGTAGGGCTGGGCGAACCTGAGGGTGGGGTTCCCCGGGAGAGAAGAGTGGGGAAAGGAACCAGCTCCACCACTGTCAATCAGAAAAGAAGGTACACTCAGTGACTGGCTGTGAGGGCCCCCAGTCAGTTCAGCACAGGCTCAGAGCCAGACCAAGCAGGAGGAAAGGCCCAATGGGCAGGGCTGGTGCTGCTGCAGTCCTCACACTCTCCTGCATTCTTTCCTTCACTGGGCTGAGTAAAGCACAGGCTGACCCTCAGTCCCCTAAACATCCAAAGTAGGCAGTACGAGAGGGAAGCAGCACCATGAGGGTGGGTGGGGCCAGGGAACCTCAGGATGTGGGGTGATTCAAAAAACAAGGCCCTCAGTCACAGCAGCCAGTGCACCACCACAGGCCGTGGCCAGCTGTGTGCGGATGCCCACCCTGTGTGCCCAGATCTTCTCATTTTTCCAGAAGCTGGAACTCTAGTGTTGTATGTGTTCACACTTGCAACAAATTCTTGGTGCAGGCTAAATGCCACATAGCTGCAGCCCAGGCCACCCATTTCCAAACTTTGCTGTGCCTATTTTTTCCATCTAGAACCAAGTCCCTTCTTTATCTCTTTCCTCCTTGGTGCCAGCCCTCTCCCTATCACCTCTAGCTACGGAGAGCAGGGGCTCTGTGCCCGCCCTGCACCCGCACATCCTCTCCCCATACCCTGCTACAGCTCTCCCTGCTTCCATCCCCCAGGGAAAACCCTTTTCCCCTGGGCCTGTTATTGTCTTCCTTTCTTTACAGCCAGGTGCTTAAGGGTGACCCTGTGGCCCCCTTCCCACTCTGCTGTGTGGCGCTTCTTCCTTAGAATCCGAGTAACCCTCAATGCTTATGTTTTTGTCGTTCCTTTCTCATTCTTACACTTTTTCCCCTTGTCAGTGTTTTGCGCACCCAGGGTGGTGACTTCTCCCTACTGTGAGAGACCACTTCCGTTTGTCAGTTCCAGACTCAGTTTCTGGCTGTTCTCTGGATGCTTCTACCTGGTAGAAGCATAGAAAACCAAACTCAGCATGTTTACAAAGCAGCACTAGAGTGGGCAAATTTCAAAGACCAGATAGTCCACAAATCTACCAGCAGATGGTTCCAGTCTGTACCAGTCCTTGGGCTAGGTCAGTGGTGGAGGGACAAGAGGTGAGCTGGGAGTGAGCGGGAGGCCTTCCACGGAAAGCAGCTGTCTGTCCTGCCTGGTGGGAATCTGCTCTCTTGGAGTCCAGCATGGTCCTAGAAGTAGAGTTTATTGGAGGCCAGTGGAGAACCTGCCACATCTGTATGGGGATGACAGGGGAGGTCCTGCAGGCATGGGCCATGCCCACCACCAAGCAGCCCTAGTTGGACAGAAAGGACTTTGGTCTGTGACCTCCAGGCAGTGGCTTGGAGTTGATATAATTACCTTTAGCCAAACCATGGTATGGAGCCAGGACTGGTGGGATTCTGGAGTACTTGTCCTTATTGCCAGGCTGTCTGTCTAAGAAGGATGGACCCACTACAGCCAGAGAACAGGCCAGGGGGAACATAACCAGCTTCCTGTGCCAGCCCTCCATATATAGAGAAGCTAGAAAGTCGCTGGTGGGCTCGGAAGTCCACAGGGACCTCTAGTGGCAGGAAGTCAGCCAAAGAGCCTTTGTGCACAGAGACTGCGCCCATGTGTTTCTTAGGATCTATAAGTACCAAGCCCACGGCTATGCCTTCTCGGGTGTGGAGGAGCTGCTCTACTCACTGGGAGAGTCCGCCTTTGTCAACATGACCCAGCGCTCTGTAGCTGAGTCCCTGCTCCAGGTTGGCATCACCCAGCGCTTTATTGATGACGTCGTCTCTGCTGTCCTGAGGGCCAGCTACGGCCAGTCAGCAGCGATGCCCGCCTTTGCTGGTGAGTGTCCAACCCACAGCCTACTGGTCTTCTGTGTGTGGTATCCACAGGAGTGGGGACCCCCTTAACCTCACATTTACCCAATGGTCACCATTGACCGGCACATTGTTGCCCCATCTTGTTTGACCCTGGCACCAGTCCTCCAAGTTGGCAGGGCCGTATTTGCCCCACCTCACAGACAGTATTAGAGCTCAGAACAGGGTGTTGGGTGTGTCTGCCACTCCCGATGGCCCATTCATCCCTCACTCCATGTAAATGAGAGAGTCAGGGTGATGCTTTGGTTTCACAATTGCTGTGCTGAGACCTCTGACCCCCTGTCTATCAGTGCATTCCCCGCCCATTACTGAGGGGGTAGGCATGTGTGTGGGCCCTGAGTGCAGAGAACACAGGCTTCACAGGGCAGGACTCTTGCTCCTGTGTCCACCAATACATGGTAAGACTCAGAACAATACCGGCGCTGTGCTAGGTACGCATGCATGCTTGGGGAATAAATAAATGGAAGGATTTATATGGGCCAGCACTGCCCATCTTCCCAGGGTATTATTCCCTTGGTTCCTTCGCAGCCTTCAGGTCTGGCCCCAATACCCTCTCGGTGCTGCTTCCTGCCCACTCTTTGTGTCTCATGTGTCCTTCATAACGAATTTACATTGAGATGTAATTCATACATTTTCATCATCCCAGAAGAAGCTCCATACCCAAATTTAAGCATCACCTCCCCAACACCCCCAGCATAGAGAAACACTTCTCTCCCTGTTTCAGTGGCTGCCCCCATCCTGAGCACCCCAAAGAAGCAGTATCCCACACTATGTGTTTTTTAGAGCTGGCTCTTTCACTGAGCAGCACACTTTCACTTACCAGCATTGTGACCATGGTTGTGTTGGTGTTTTTGTTGCCTCCGTGTGCCCGCAGTTGGGGGAGTCTTGCCATGGTAGGAAGGCCCAGGAACAGTAGCACTGGGCTCTCCCGCCTCTGCCTGGAGGTTCTGAGAACCCTCGGGCCACACGTCCTCTTTGTCTAGGGGCCGTGTCCCTGGCCGGGGCGCAAGGCAGCCTGTGGTCAGTGGAAGGGGGCAACAAGCTGGTGTGTTCCGGTTTGCTGAAGCTCACCAAGGCCAATGTGATCCACGCCACAGTGACCTCTGTGACCTTGCACAGTACAGGTAAGTGAGCAGAGCCTATATCTCAATCCTGGGCTGTGCTCTGCAGAGAAGTGCTTTGAAAAGAGCAACTGAGAGCCAGCACGCTGGCACACATTTGCAGTCCCAGCTCTGGGGAGGCTGAAGCAGGAGAGTCTCAACCTGAAGTCAGTCTAGCATTGCCAGCTCATCTCAGAAGTGAAATAAGCCAGGTATGTGCCACACACCTGTAATCCCAGCACTTGGAAAGCTGAAGCAGGATGATCACCATGAGTTCAAGGTCAGCCCACACTGTATAACTTTAGAAAAACGTTAAGTAAAGAAGTGTTAAGTGAGGCTGAGCGTGTAGCTCAGTGTTAGAGCTTCTGGTTCTGTCCCCAGCACCACCAAAACAAAAAGAAAAGGCACTGGTAGGCACTAGAGGGCGCTGCTGTCTTATTCAAATATCAGACCCAGAAAGCTGTCTGTCCTGGCTCCAGCCTTGCTCCTTTGCCCAGTGAGGACTTTGAGCTGTGGCCTCGCCCAAGCACCCCTGCCAGTCAGCAGCAGAACCCAAGGAAGAACTTGGGTCACCTGACTCCTAGGCCAGTGCAGACCACATCAGTGGAGGGACAGGGACAGCCCAGGTGCTCCCTGTCACCAGGGTCTCAGTACTGGGCCCCAAGCGGATGATAAGTGGACGTGAGCCAAGGATAAGCTGGCCTCAGTTCTCTCATCTCTCCTTGCAGAAGGCAAGCCCCTGTACCAAGTGGGATATGAGAGTGAAGGGGGCAGCGGCTCTGACTTCTATGACATTGTGGTCATCGCCACCCCCCTGCACCTGGACAACAGCAGCAGCAACTTCACCTTTGAAGGCTTCACCCCACCTATTGAAGATGTCCAGGGCTCTTTCCAGCCCACGGTTGTCTCGCTGGTCCATGGCTATCTCAACTCTTCCTACTTCGGCTTCCCAGACCCTAAGCTTTTCCCTTTTGCCAATATCCTTACCACAGATTTTCCCAGCTTCTTCTACACACTGGACAATATCTGCCCTGTCAACATCTCAGCCAGCTTCCGGCGGAAGCAGCCTCAGGAAGCAGCTGTCTGGCGAGTCCAGTCCCCCAGGCCTCTCTTTCGGGCCGAGCTAAAGACCCTCTTCCGCTCCTATTACTCGGTGCAGACTGCCGAGTGGCAGGCCCACCCCCTGTATGGCTCCCGCACTGCCCTCCCGAGGTTTGTACTCCATGACCAACTCTTCTACCTCAATGCCCTGGAGTGGGCAGCCAGCTCTGTGGAGGTGATAGCTGTGGCTGCCAAGAATGTGGCCCTGCTGGCTTACAACCGCTGGCACCAGGACCTGGACAAAATTGACCAAAAGGATTTAATGCACAAGGTCAAGACTGAACTGTGAAGACTCCAGATGGAACCCAAGAACTTGTGCCCCACACGGAAGATGAATTGCAACCCCAGCAGCCCGGGACTGACAGAGCCACTCTTTCTGACCCTCGTGGATCCAGCATTTTTTTTAAAGGAACATCTTATTTAGCTCACAGTTTGTGAAGGTTTCAGTCTGTAATCAGCTGGCTTGAAGGGAGGGTGGCACATGGCATGGGGCAACAGTTCAAGGTGGCTGAAGACAGCAAGAGCAGAACAGATGGAGCTGGGTACCCAGCATCTCGCTCCCCATAGTGAGTCCAGGTGACCCATTACCTGCCTGTCTACTTTGAGGATGGTTACTTCTTTAAGGTAGACAAGAAAAGGGAAGGAAATCTAAGCCAGTGTGTTTGTTTTATTTATTTTTTTTTAAAGGAATAAAAACCCATCTTCTCAGACTGTTCTTGGTTTTCTAACTGGGAACCAGGATGACTACAGGAACATATGCAGAGAGCTGTGGGTCTAATGCTGCTATCCTGTTCTACTACCTACTCCCACAGTGCACAGTCCATTGAGGCAACATGCAATAGAATATTTGGTCCCAGAAGTTACAGAGGAAAAGGGGACATCAGTAGACCAAAGAAATGACAGTAGCTCCCTGTCTGGGATGGGCTTACTAGATGTGAGGTACCCAGTTCAGGACTTACTTAGAAGCCATTTCCAAACCTTTCAACCGTATTGCAGTTGGGGAAGATGAATGGTAGGACCTGAGACATTTGCCTTAACATTGCCATCAGTGTAGTTCTGAGCTTCCTAGAACCAGTGGGAAAGGGAAACAAATTAGGCTATAGGAAGATTTTTCCTTGGCACTGGAGGAATTGACCATTGTGCTCCCTGTGCAAGGGTTGAGGAGTAATCCAAGGAGTTTGCCTTGCAAAGGAGACAAGCCCCCAGGTGGTGAGGAGCAGTCCCCCAAATCTTCACCTGAGGAAAGGGAAGGAAATGGTGTTGGGATTGAGTTCGCCAGAGGCTGATCTGGTGCTTCTTCAGCACTAGCTTGAAAGGAGGAGAAAGCCTTGCTTTGCTTTTACTAGAAACTTTAAAGATCAGTAGTTTTTTTAAAAAGAAAGTACAATAAAGATCCTGTATTCCTTTTGGATCTGTGTTGTTCTATAAAGGCAGGGTGTGGGGGCTGGTGAGATGGCTCAGTGGTCTAAAACACCTACTTAGAACAAGCTTAGCAAAGCACAGGGACCACGGTTCAATCCCCCAGCACCGCCCCCTGGTGGGCTGAGCTGGCCACACACACACACATCTAAATAAAAAAAAAAGGGTGTGGAGGAACAGAGCCCCAGGAACCCAGGAAGTAAGGCCCAAAAGGAGGAGATGCCAACCTCATTGAAATCTCAATGCTTGGTAAAGGCCAGGTGGCCTGGTCCCACCCAGCCTGCTACATTAGGCTCCGTCTTAGGGACCTGGATTCCAGAGGACACATCACTGCCAACTGATGCTAACACTACACCTTTCCTAATGGAAACAGTCCCTGAACCCAGCCTTGAGCCCCGCTCTGTGCAGAGGTGGAGACTGAAAACCCACGGTGGGAAATAGCTTGTCCGAGGTCTTCCAATAAGTTCACAGAGCAGCTTCTCCTTAAAATTAGTGGAGCTCAGTGTGGCCAGATAGCTCAGTGGATTAAAGTGCCTGCTTAGGCAGATGCAGGGGTCAGGGGTTTGATCCCCGGCCTGCCATGCTGGCCCTGACCCCAGGAGACTGGGTGTGGTGGTGTGTACCTGTAATCCCAGCCCTTGGGAAGCTGAAAACAGGAGAATCACTACAAGTCCAATCTGAATAGTGAAACCCTGTGAACCCTGCACTAAATACTGAATAAATAAATAAAGGCCAAACTTTTAGGCCGGGGAGATAGCTCGGTAGAATAAGTACTTGTACTCCTGGCAAGTACAAGGTCCTCAGTTCAATCCCCAGTACCACAAATAAATAAATAAATAAATAAAGTAAAATAAAATTAATGGAGCTCAGCATGGGAAAAAGTACCCTTCTATGCATCAGCTGCAGACTGGCCCTGAGGTGGTTTTTGGTATAATGGCAGTGAAATAAATGGAGTCTTTATAGAGGACAGAGGCTATGCATTTGTTGCTTATTACACAAATCATGAAACTGATGTATCAGATAAAAGGCAGCCCGGGTGCAGTGGTGTGCTTATGTAATCCCAGTACTTGGGAGGCCACAGCGGGAGGATCACCGGGAGTTCAAGGCTACCCTGAACCACATAGCAAGATCCTGTCTCAAACTCCCACCAAAAAAAGAAGGCTTTTAAAGTAGTAGAAATCCAAATTAAGATGACATGAGCAGTACTGTGTTTGCCAGGCCTACCAGTGCACACCTGTAATCCCAGCATTCTGGGAGGCTGACGCAGGAGGATCAATGTAGGCAACATAGTGAGACTGTGTCCCAGTATGAAAAATTTGACAAGAGGGGGCAGGGCGCATGGCTGGAAATGAAGGTCCTGAGTTCCATTTTCAGTACAAAGAAAAAAAAAAAAAAAAAGGATTGGTCTGCTTATAAGTTAAAAGTTCAGGTGCAGAGCCCTGTACAATGCCAGTTCCACCACCACCACCACAGTGAAGATGGCCACCAACAGCTCCCCAGTGACATGTTCTTTTTTTTTTTTTATTACAAAGCTGAAAATACTGAGTGTTTCGTTTTTTGGTTTTTTTGTTTTGTTTGTTTGTTTGTTTTTTCGGAACTGGGGATTGAACTCAGACCCTTGTGCTTGCCAGGGAAGCACTTATTCTACTGAGCCATCTCCCCGGCCCCCCAATGACATGTTCTCCCATGGCCATTGAGCCAAACTGAGCTCAGACCAGCTGGACCACCGAAACGGTCCCTGTGGCCAGGTGGGTGCCACTTGCTAATTATCCAGGGGCTCAGAAACCAGCCCAATCCCTGTGACCCAGGAAATAGCATTAAGCTGATTAGCTTGGAAAACCCGGGCCATCCTGGGAACAGAGGCCTCCCATCCAAACTTCAGGCTGGAGGGGTGGGAAGAGAGAAGATGTCAGCTGCATCAGCCGCCTGTAGGGGGTGCTGCGTCCTCTCTCCCCACGCCAGGTGAAATCCCCGTGCGATGGCATCTTTTGATGGTCTTTGAAATGAAGATGATATGAGTTGCCACGGTGTCACTGATAGCTGGTACTGGGCCAGAAGGACAACTCAGAATGACTCTTCACTCTCCTCTCCTTTTCGTCCCTACGGAGGGCATGTGCACCCGAGATGCAGACCAGGGCAGTTACACTTGCGCCTCAGTCCTTGGGACATTTTGGCCATCTGTCCCACTACAAGGGCAAAGGGACTGATGGGCTTTAGCTTCAGAAACTTCTTCTCCCTGGGTGGACTGGCCCAAGCGCCCTGCCACCCACGTCCCCAGCCCTGAACCTGAAAACTGGATCTTCCCGTCCCCCTGCCTCGCAGGCAAGGAAAGGAGAGAAGGCGCAGAAAGGGCAGTGAGAGCGCAGAAAACCTTTGGTCCAGACCAGCCCTCACCTTTCCAGGAAAGCACAGTCCCCAAGCCCCCAGCCCCGAGTAGGGACTCTCTGTAGAGAGATCCCTCTAATCTGCTGAGAGAGCATGCAGGACACCACATGGGGCCTTGGTGGTCCTCGGTACAGTGCAGCAGGGACTCGCAGGCCTTTTCAGCTTCCTCTCCTGGAGCAGGTGACGCACACAGAGTGCTGGCACTGTGGAGAGCAGGGTGCAGAGGGTGGAGAGAGGAGGGATGCCCTGCTGGGCACTCACGGATGGGGGTGCACTGGAGGGAGCTGGGAGCTAGTGACCTCCGAGGGCTAATCAGTAAGCTCTGCCCCCCCCCCCCCAAGAGTGCTGTGCTGGGAGCTAGAGGCACAGTGGTAAGGTGGGTGAGGCTCCTATCTCTTGAGCAGGAGTTTGTCACTGGTGAGTGAAAACAGGAAACATGTTTAGACTCAGACCAAAGGTGGTTCTGGGGTGTGGCATACTCAGCTTTCTGAATTTCTGAGCTCCCTACAGCTGCCTTTAAATGGTGGGGGAGGGGGACTGGAAAGGGCCAGCTGCCAGCCCAAACTCATAAAGTCAAGTTTCTAAATTACACAAAAGCCAGGTGTAGTGGTGCATTTCTGTAATCCCAGCACTCTGGGAGGCTGGGAGGCTTAGCTAGGAGGATCACAAGTTCAAGCCCAACCTGGGCAACTTATCAAGGCCCTGTCTGAAAATAAAAAAATTTAAAAAGGAGGAGGGAGTTTTGGAGATGTAGCTCGGTGCAAACCCTGGGTTTAACCCTCAGTGCCCTGCCCCCATAAAAAAGCTACCTTGTAGAAAAAACCCTAGAGATCCCGAAATTCTACCAGCTCAGTCATAATAAAGAGCCAGAGGCCAGGCATGGTGGTGCACACCTGTAATCTCAGCACTTGGGAGGCTGAGACAGGATTGCTGCAAATTTGAAGCCAACTTGGGCTACAAAGTGAGTTCAAGGCCAGCCTGAACTACATGGTGAGACCCTGTCTCAAAAAGATAAAGGGGGAGGGGCTAGGGATGTGTTTTATTGTGGAGAAGTTGCGTAGCATACAGAAACCCCCGAGTCCCATGCCCAGTACAAAAATAAAGAGGGAACCAGAAGCCCAGAAGGATGACAAAGCATCATCCATGTATAACTGATATTTTTTAGCACCTCTGGGGTTTTTTTGTTTGTTTGTTTTTGTTTTTGTTTGCTTTTATGTATCGAGTACAAGGTCTACAGGGTCTCACTACACAGATCAGACTTATAGTGTTTCTTGATTACAGGCACACACCACCATGCCCAGTCTTAATTGCAGTCTCAGTGTGCCCCAGGGGCAGGGCCAGCATGGCATACCAGGGATCAAACCCTGCTGCTGCGCTCTGCCCAAGTCGGCACTTTAGTTTGCTGAGCTATCTGGCCGGCCCCACAGTACCTCTGTTTCTGATGCTGTAGTACAATGACGGCCTCCCACCATGAAGGGGGCCTCCAAACCCCTACACCCTGGAGTTTGTGGGCCTCCCAGCACTAGGTGCAGCCCCCCTACAGTCCAGCTTTTCCCACAACCTCACCCCCCAAAAGCCTTGCGCCTTATCCCCTTCACGTAGGCCTGAAGTCCTACGGTCTGGACAGCAGAGCTGGGGGTGTAGCTTAGTGGTGGAGCCCAGGCTGAGTATACACGAGCCCTAGGCTCAATCCCAGCACCAAAAAGGAAAAATAAAAAAAGACCTGGAGAGCACACTGTGCCGGCCGTAGAAACAAACAGCCCTGGGAGAAGGCACAGTGACTGCTGGAGGGATCGGCAGGGCTAGCACATGAAGTCTGTTTTCCATGTGTCTGGAACCAGGCCGGAGCTTCTTGGGGTAATTTTAACCAGTATCCACTCTAGAACAATACCAAAAAAGGTAAGTTAGTTGCCATGCCAGACACGCACATACCTAACCATTGGCTTTCATGAATTAGATCCTTAAACCATCCAGCACTAAAGCTGCTTTGAGCACTGACGCCAGGTCAAGTATTCCTCCGCGGAGCAGTCGGCCCTTTCATTGAGGTTAACTCCTAGCTATTCTCGCCCCCAGAAAGGCTGAGTGGCTCAGCTGTCCTGGGGAGGAAGGGTATTTTTAGACCCCAGGACAGCTGATTGGGGACTTGCTGCAGGGGTGAGAGGGCCCAGGAGGAGATGTGAATTACAAGGGGCTGAAGGGGGAAGCAAGGGTTAGCATCAAGGAGCAAGAGCCAGACGCTTTAGGACAAGTGGGTCACACTGCCTTTTGGTCATACTGCATTTTTTGATCCACAGTTTCTTAACAGAAGCCAGTAGCTCCCCAAGTATGGCCCCAGACGGGCCATAGCATCACCCAGTGAAAAGAAGCCACTCCATAAAAATGAGAACAGTCCCGAGCTAAGGCAGAACTCCGCCGGCTGGGGCCTACCCATCCATTTTCAAAGGCCCTCCCAAGGTTCTGATGCTAGTTTGAGGCTCACTAACACCAGCAAACCAGCGAACCAGATGCCCTCCAGGACGGGGCAGGAGGAAAGAAGGATCTGTGTCATTGCCTCTCAAGCCTTGATTGTTGAAAGCCAGGAATCCTCAGTCCAGAGAAAAACACTCTTATACTAGGGGCTCGCAGACCCAGGTTGGAAATGTCTGCTTTGGGGCAACCTGCTGCCCCTTCTCTGGACTGAAGTCCGCTCTGCAGAGAATCTCTGGGCTGAAAGATATCTTATGAGTCTTCTGGTACAATCAGAGAGGGGATCGGCTCCAGGGCATCCATGGAGGCTCAGTCCTTGCTGGACTGTTTCAGAGCCCAGAGCTCTCAGCTGCAAAGGTGCCCATGTCCTGGGGCCCACAAGGTCATATAGTGCAAAGTTATAGCTCTTGTCAATGCCTATGCTGGTTTATGCTAGCAAAGCTTCAATAATACAGCTGAAATACAGGCCTAAGTAAACAAACTAAAGGAAAACATGTTAGTATCCTAAATGATAAAAACGAATGTCTCAAAAAAAAAAAAAAAAAAAAAAAAAAAAAAAAACGAATGTCTCAGTGTTAGAGAACTCAGAATGATGGACAGTCCTCTTTATATTGATCTGATACTTGACTTCCAGACTCTCCAAGCCCCACCCCCCAATTTTTGCTTTCAGCCACAAAGAACAAAGCCAAAGGCTTGCTTTACAAGGAACAGCATTCACGTATCTAGCCTGGCTTGGCTCGGTGCAGGGCCGGCACTCAGAAGATGCAGGTGCAGCCCACAGCGATGGTCTCCATGACAGGGCGCAGGCGGCAGGGCCCAGGGCGTGGCGGCGGTGGGCAGAGGCGGCGGCGCACGGGCACCTGGCTGAATACCGGCACGCTCACCATGCTGCGGTCCTCCTGCATGGTGAAGGGATTCACGCAGCCCAGACACAGGCACCGTGCCTCGGGCAGGTCCGCGGGGATGCGGTTGGGGTCGTGGTTGATGCTGCAGGGAGTGAACAGGAGAGGGCATGGGGTGGAGGGGCGGGAGAAGCGAAGGCCCCTCTTTCCGCCTGCCCACACTTCTGGGGCAGCTGGGGTTCCTGAGACTAGAGACCCCATCACCCTCGCAAGGCCCTACCCCAGTGCCTGGCAAGTGCAAGGGCCTGAGTTCAATCCCCAGTTCTGCAAAAAAAAAAAAAAAAAAAAAAAAAAACACTTATCCCAGGCTTTTCTCTGCTCAGCGTCACAAGTCAGTGCCAGGTTTCTCCTTCACCCAGCAAGATGCCCGTGGCAGTACTAGACTGTGCTGTGGACACCACAGAAAGACCTACAGCCTCCCAACTGTTCCCTGGTCCTATTTGTATATTTTGAGGGAGCTTAATCTACAGAAATAAAATGCAAGGATTTTGAGGCTACTGCCCCCTGCAAGAGGAGCCCAGAAACCTGGCTTACACTGACAGTCTGCAGTCCATACTCATTCATGGAGTGTTTAGTTCTTTGTGAGCAAAATAGAGGCCTCCTGCCGCTGCATGGCAGAACCCAGTGTGCGGGAACTCGCTCTGGGGTTTAAGCTCCCGCGGTGCCTCAGTGCCTCTTTTCCTCTTCTGTTAAACGGGAATGAGGCCCAAGATGGCACACCGGCATTCCTCATCCTGCTTGGGAGCTGCTCAGAAATCCAGAACCTCCTGAACCACAGCCAACAGCGAATCACTGGCACAGGGAAGTGTGGGAAGCTGGGCTCGGGGACCCTTGTTGATGCTTCCAAAAGTCGAACTCCAGGGCTCTGAGGTTCAGTGCTGTAGTTCCTGGCCACTTGTCCCAACTTAAATTTAAGTTAATCAAAACTTAGTTGTCCGGTCTCAGTAGACCATGTCAGCTGTGCAGAAGCCCCCGGGGCCAGGAGAGTTTCCACCATTGCAGGACATTCCGGTGCTGCTCTAGGCCTCCGACATCAGTCACATGGCCAGAAGACCCTTGTCCAGGGCCTGGGAGGGACCTGGTTTTAGCATTTATTTCTATACTTCCACACCTTCTGTGTGTCAGGCACTAAGCTAAGAAGTGGAGCCTGAACCAGAGGGAGACACTGCTTGTCACCCCGCACAGTAGGACTGAGTCTCAGGCCAGAGCCCCACTGTGCATCTGAATCACGAGCAGATGCACACGGTGACACCATGTTCTGGGTGTCACCCTGGAGCACTGACGGGGCGTGGCATGGGAGCTAGGGTGACTTGGATGGAGGTGTTAGGAAGGTCCCTGCCTTGGCACAAGACAGACATGAGTGCCACCAGCAGTGTCTTGTGAAGAGCTGTGGCTGAGAAGCGTGTGCGAGGCACCCTTGCTGCACAGAGTAACATTTAGGGAAGGCCTTGCAGGTACTTCCGCTTGGACTTCTGAAACAGTCAGAAGCTCTGCATGGAGATGCTTTCAGAACAAGCCTGTGAAGAAGGGACCACTATTGCCTCCATTTACAGATGGGGAGACAAGCACTGAAAGGCTAATGGGCTAGCCCAAAGCCTCACTCCCAGTAAGAGACAGAGGCAGGATCCAACCCAGGTCCTGAGATCTCTAAGCCAGGGTCTTGTCTGTCCGGACGACAGGGATAGTGGAGAGACCCAGCCTACCTGTAGCCCCAAGGAGACAGGCTCCTCTTGTTGGAGAGCCACAGCTGCAGGTTGACCTCGCACTTCCTCGGAGCTGGTTCAGAGACATTTCTCAGCTGGGCCACCATCTCCCCCAGGTTCTTCTCATACTCTTCCATGCGGGCGTAGGGCTTCACCCGAGATACCAGGTCCAGGGGTACCTGGTGAGGCCCAGGGGCCAGGGTCCCAGGCCTTCCTTGCCCCTTCCTCCTGCCTTTGGGGCTCCTGGGCTGGCCCAGTGCCAGGAAGATGGAAATGGCAAGAAGCAGCAGCTGGGGAGAAAGGAGCACCCTGGTCAGAGGTGGGACAGCTAAGGCTCTGGGTCAGGGAGGAGCGGGAAGGGGGGCGGGCCTCTGCAAGGCCACCTTAGCTGCCGCACCCTGGCTGCCCTGGTCCATCCACACTGGCTGTGCACTGCTCTGTGATGACCCCGTGTATCTCCTTCTTCCTCCCTTCACATCTGAGAGTCCTGAAAACAGGGCACCCCTACCCACCCTCACCTGTTCCCCTGCAGTACCTCATCCCCTCCGACAGTGGGCAGATCTGCAGCCTCACGGCCATTCTTCCACTCACTGCTGAAGGCAAGCACTGAAGGACAATGCATTTGAAAGGCAAATACACAGTGTTACCCCCTCTGCCTGACACCTTTCATGCTGCCGTTAGAGGTGTCAGGCCCCTCCCTTCTTCAGCCCCAGCCTCTGGCCTTCTTTGGTCCCTAGCTCTCTTGCCTTGGGGACCCTGCACAGCCTGGGCCTCTTCTCTCACCTTCACACACCTATGTGGGGTCTAGCGTCACTGCCTCAGGGATGCCTGGGCAGTCTTGGATTCTCCCAACCCCCACAACTTGCAGGACTGGCTTTTGACATTTACACATGTGATCCTTTTGTCTGGCCCCTATGAAGCACAGACTCCCAGAAGGCATCAATTGGGTCAGTTTTCACATGCTGTCCTACCCCTTCCGCCTGCCTGGTGCTTAGGTAGTCAGGGAGCACACTCAGGTAAAGGGGTGACCCCCACCATCCCAGCACAGGAGTGGCTGACAGTCCAGGAAGGGAAATAGCTCTAGCGAGAAGGGATGGCTGGAGAAGAGCCGGGCTCCTGCCTACCCTGCTTCCATGGAGCAGCAGTCTGGACAAAGGGACATGACAGGTGGGGCTTACAGGATAAGGGAGGTACACACACACACAGGGACAGACGCATCTTCCCAGCAGGAGAAAGATGGGCAAGGAGGTTTGAGTTAGTCACAAGCTTTGGTGAAAGGAAAGAGTTAGACTGAAAGGGGTGGGTAGAGGAGGGGCGTGTGAGATGAGCAAGGCGAGCCAGGCAGGACCCAGCTCCCTGTGGGGCTCCAACTCTCAGGTCCCTGCACTCTTCCACCTCACTGCTGGCCACCTCCCTCCCCAAACCCATCACATCAGAAAAGCCTATGGCTCTCAGGGAAAGAGCAGACTGCCCAGGAGGCCAAGGAAAGAGGACCCACCAGTCCCTGGGTGGGAGGCAGGCTGGCCAGGTGACTGCCTTCCAGGTGAGTCTTACCCCTGGCTGTACCTAGCCAGGCCCACGCTTTCCTGGCATCCCTCCTCCACGGCCTACAGGCCCTGACTGATCCAGGCCTCCCAGCAAGCCTGGACCCTGAAGAATGAGCTCCAGCAGAGCTCTTTCCTGGCAGACCCCTTTTCTGGCACACACCTATAAGAGATTCAAGTTGCTACATTTGCCCTTTTTGCTTTTTTCAGTGCAAAAAAAAAGCTACTTAACAATGGGCTCTCTCATCTGAGCTTCTCACATGCTTTTTTTTTTTTTTTTTTTTTTTTTTGAGAAAGGGTCTCACTATGCCATTCAGGTTGACCTTGAATTCACCATGCAGCCCAAGCAGGGTGCTGGGATTGCAGGCATGTGCCACCATGTCTAGCTCTCTGCTCAGACACCCAGAGGAGACTCAGAGACCCTCCCTCACTTGCCAGAAAGGAAACAGAAACAGAAGGACTTGCCTAAGGTCACACAGCCTGCCCCAGGCCCAGGAGGCATCCTGGAAAATCCCCAGTCTCTGAGCTTGCCAGGATCTCCCCAGATGCCTTGCCCTGAAAGAGCTTCAGTGTGGATGGCCGAGCCCCAGGTCAGAGCCCGAGCTCCTGGCCATGGCTGCAGGCTGTGAGACCAGTCTCTGTTTCTCTCTCATCCTAGAGGAGAAGACAGAGGGGAAACACACTTCTGCAGACTCCAAGCCAAACAGAGGCAGCCATTAATCAATAGAACAGAAATGCTACAGCGCTCAGGCTCTAAAAAGAGTGGGGGCAGGGGGTGCGCCACGTACCAGGTTGTGTGGCCAGTCCATCCCGCCAAGCCGGCGGTCGGCCTGCAGCTGCCGCCGCCTGGAGCCCCAGATGCCGCTGTGGAGAGAATGGCAGCAACAGGATGGAGCGAAGCAATTATAGCTGCCAGGGGGCTGCCGGGGGAGTGGGTGGGTGGGCTCGTCATCAGCCGGGAGACTTGGGCCCCAGCTGGCTGGGCCTAGCACAGAGGCAGTCAGCGAGGGGTGTGGGGGCAGGCCAGGAGCTGGGCTGAGGTGCCCAGGGGCTGTTGACCAAGGGACAATGCCCTGTGTGTCTGGTGGCGTTCTGGCCGATGGCACTTCTGCCTGTGGCCTGTGGCCGGCCGGCCGGCCAGCACCCACAGGGCCAGCTAAGACAATCAGCTTCGTTTGCTTTGGGGATGGCCAGGGGATGGGTGGAGGCGGGCTGAGCTGTCGGTGGGTCTGGAGAGGGTGTGGGCTGAGGCCAGCAAAGGGGCCCTATCTCCCAATGAAACCACCTGGGGCACCGCCCTCTGCCCCACTCAGCTGAGCTATGGGCCCACTCCTCTACTACACACACAGGAAACTGAGGCTGGGGTGCAGGGATCTGTGTAGCCATGACACACCTAGGGGTGGTGCCTGGTTCCCATCCAGAACTCCGTCTGCCACCCCACACTGTTTGTCTTGGGATATTTCCTGCACAAAGCCAGCCTGCTGTGAAGCCGTGAGCATCACATAAGCTGAACTGCAGACCCAGAAGGACATCATGGCCGACAGCTCTGGCCTTCCGGGAACAGTGTACTCTCCTGTATATGCACAGTGTGCCTGCCCAGGGCCTGGCCCCTGGCTGCTGCTTGTGACCCTCCTTCTCTTTCAGCCTCAGTTTCCCTCTCTATAAAATGGGAGTCAGGCCCACAATCACCCAGCCTATTGCTGCCCAAGTCTTTCTGAGCCTTGGGTCTCAGATCTCTAGAATGGGAATAATCACTCTATCTGCCTCTCAAGGCTATTTGAAGGAGTAAAGGAAATAAGTCATGTTAAATAGCTCGCATGTGCCCCAGCACATAATAAGTGCACAATAAATACTTGGCTATTTAATATAAAAACTATGATAAAACTATTTTATACCTGCGATTACAAACACTAGCCATTCTGATTCGCATTGGCGCCAGCATGGTTCTCATTGCCCAGCCAACTGCCCTCCCCTCCCATCGTGCCCATCCTCCTGGCTGAGAGAATTCCAGCCTTTCCAAACTCAGGCCACAACTTCATGAGCTCAGGTGACCCCGGGGGCCACAGGGTCTGGACTCACAAGCTGGCCCAGTTCTCTCACCTCAAGTGAGCAGCAAACGTGTGCGGGCGCGAGTCCACCCAGGGAGGCAGGATTGGGGGAGTGTGAGGAGGAGAGCAGGCCACTGGGATGCCAGCGCTGCCCTGTCCTGCCGAGGGCCCGTCCTGGCCATTTACAGGAATAGCGAAGGGAAGAAGGCAGGGCGAGAGGCGCTCCTGAGTGTCACAAGATTAATCTGCCCAGGGCAGGTCTCCACAGCATAGCTGAGAAGCTGGCCGGGGCCGAGCACCTCGTGAGATACCACCATATTTGGTCAAATGCTAGACAAGACTGTTCTGTCGCTGGAAACTCCAGAGGGAGGGGGACTCTGAAAATACCTCCTTGGGCAACAAAGGCCCCTGCCCCCAGCCCCAGCCATCCTATCCCCTCCAGTGCTTTCCGCTGAGCCACTGAAAGGGTCAGTCTGAGGGCCAAGTGGGGGCATCCGAGTGTGTTCTTTGGTGGCCTTCTGCTATCCCTGCAGCTGGGTGACCTCACCTTATATCCATGGAAAGTGGAGTACTAGGCTGCAGGCCCCTCTGCCACTCCCTGACCTGCTGACACCCCAACTCCCAGCTTCTGTGTCCCAACGCCATAACTCAGGGCCTTCCCCACGTCTCAGCCTGAATCGTGATGGAAGAGACGTAGGAATCTGCATTTCAACCCAAACCGCTAGGCAGCTGCAGGGGCCCTCACCCCTCATCTAGCCCACTCCCTCTACCCATTTTGTAAAGGAGGCTAAAGCCCAGAGAGGGACAGAGCCTGCCTAGCCAAGCCCATTTAGAGCATTTGTGCTGTTCGCGCCTTTCGTGCTGGGGCTGGGAGCAGCACAAGTCCCTCAGTTCCTTCTGTTGTGCCTCCCTCAAGTCTATCCGACAGCTCCGGCCAGAAGAGGGCTCCTGGCTGGTCTAGAGGGAGCCGAGGAGCCAGGCTGAGAGCTGGGCCCTCACAAAAGGTGCGCAGAGGGCCTCCCAAAGCAGGTGCCCAGCTACTCTCCTTGGAGTTCTCATTTCAGGACCAGGAAGGAGTCCTGTCCTCCGGCCGTGGCTTCCGAAACCACTGGAGGAGGGTCGTCGTCCTCAGGGACATTCTGAGTGCAAACCGAGAAAAGTGAGCCGGCGGGGGAGGCCCAGGAGGCAGGGATGCAAGAGGCTGAGCGCATCTGAGGCGGAGACCCTAAGGTCTATCGGGGTGAAAGGTCTGCGCGGAGTAATCCGAGCTCGGAAGGAGCCCGCGCGGGTGAGCGTCGATCTGCGCAGAGGCCCAGGGAGAGCAGTGCCGCGCTCACCACCAGGGGGCGCCCGCAGGAAGCCAGACAGCTGAGAGGAGCGCCGCGAAGCCTGCAGTGAAGTTGGGCCCGCGCTGCCCTGGCTTGCAGATCTCCCGGGATGGAGCCAGACCAGAGCCCAAGGCACCGTCCAGGCAGGGCAGGAATGCATAGCCGGCCAATGTGGAAAGGGGCCTTGAGTTTATGGCACCCGGAAACCACGATGCTCCAAAAATGACAGTAATGATAAGGATGCTGTTCCTCACTTCCAAGAACACCCCACCTTGCAGTGGTGTAAGGAGAGGAGGGTGCCACAGCCTCGCCCATCATCCTCAAACAACCTGGGCCCTGCCAAGCCAAACTAGAGTTCACAGGGAGCCCAGAGGGCTACCGGCTGTGGGCACCCCAACCCCAGCATCTCTGGCACGTGGAAGGTGCACACTGAATACTTGATGCATCAGGTCAAACCAACTGCAGCAATAATGCTGGGATAGCGAGTGGGTAGCCAGAACAGTGCAGGCCCAGAGGAGGAGCTGCAGACCCGCAGGGTAAACTCAGGTTCCTCCAGTCCCCAGGCTGGAGTCATAGAGCCGCTCGCTCCTTCACAGCGGTGTGGGCTTGGGAAAGTTACTTGACTTTGCTGAGCTTTTAGCTCTTTCTGCACAGCGGAGCCAATAAAACTTGGCTCTCTGTCAATTATGAGGCTCAAATGAGATGATACAAGAGAATGCATGTACTGACATGGAGCCTGGCAAAGAAGAGCTCAGGGGATGGTACTGCAACTGCCATTGCTGGTGTTAGAAGAGGTTTGAGGTGGGCTTTCAGGGGTGCTTGCGGTGCCTCTACAAGGAAGACTGAGGCTAGAGTCAGTGAAGGAATGTGGAGGCCCCTATTCAGTGGGCCCACCTGGGAGGATGCAATGGCTTGGTCTAAGACCTTGCCAAAGAAGACCAAGAAGGTGGAGGCTGGCAGGCACCTGGGCTGGATGCAGCCTGTACCCCCATCCAAGATCCTGGCTCTTCTGCCACACCACCCACAGCTCCCAGCAGGAATCCTTCTCCCAGGCCCATATTTGCACAAATGCCTGCCTCACTGCTCACTCCAGGGCCCCAGCCAAGAGGGGCTATTTTAAGCTCCCTGGATGGGAACATTGTTGGTGGGAACAACCCCAGCCAGCAAGCTCCTGGTTCTCAAAAAAGGGAAAGGCCTGGGTGAATGGGCAACCCCTGGGACATGCAGAGGGGCTGTCATATTATCACTGCCCCTGCCCAGGTCAGGTGCTAGTGCCTGTACCTTTGAAAGCCCGGGGAACAGGGAGTCGGGGTAGGGCTGTCTGACAGAGCTCTGAGCTCATCCTTCCACCAGTACCAGCTCAGAGACAGCAAGTCCATTCTCCTGGGTCTCAGAATGACTCCACATGGGACCTAGCACCTTGTTAGCATACACTATCCCCAGACCGTGAGAGGTAGGGGCACCTTGCCCAACCCCTACAAGTGCAGGGCCCTTCTGAAGGATCTGTAGTGATGACCTCCCTCGGCAGCACTAATGCTTGGCCAGTTTGGGCTGTTTTCATTGTAACTTGGTTTGGTTTGGTGTGTGCCTATTTGTCGTGTGCTGTTTTTGTGGGAGTAGGTGCTATTTTTGCTCTTTGATTCTTATGGAGAGTCAGTGTAGACTAATATTTAAAGCACAGTCTTTGAACTAGAGTGACCTGCACCCCAGCCCACCCTGCTCCCCAGTGCAGCAGCTGTGTCCCCTTGACCTAACCTCCCAAGCCTAGGCTGGCAAGACCATGCTCCCTAGGTGGCTGTTCAGCAGTGCTTAGGGAATGGCCCTGCAATTTTTTTTTTTTAATTTTTTTACAAAGTTGGGGATTGTAAAAAAATCCCCAAGCAGGCCCTTGTGCTTGACAGGCAAATACTTATTCCACTGAGCTATCTGCCCAGCCCCACTGTTGTGCACATTATTCTCCACTCTGCCCAATCCAAAGGCACAGAACCATTCTAGTCAGTTCCAGAACTTTCTGACTTCCAAGAACAGAATGGACTGCCCTGCAAAAAGTGAGTTCCCTGTCTGGCCAGCATCTCAGCAGAGTTTGGAAGACTGGTTGAGGCCACTGGGAGTGGTGTGCAAGAGAGGAAGGAGGTGGTCTTAAGTTTTAAAAGTTCCCTTCCAAGTTTGATGTTGGGATGCACACCTGTGATTCCAGCACTTGGGAGGCTGAGGCAGGAGAAATACCTCAAGTTCTAGGCCAGCTTGAACTACATAGAGAATCTGTCTCAAAAAAAAGCGGGGTTGGAGGGGGAGGATGTAGTTCATTGTGGAGGCATTGGATTCAGTCCCTGGAACTCAAAAGCAAAAAAGAAACCTCCTTTCCAGGAGGTCTGAACTGTCTGCCCAAGGCCTTGGACCCCCATGGGGTTGCCCGCCTTCACTTGCTCAGACCTGGTCCAGGAAGGAGCCTGAGGAAGTTGGTGGGGGATATGGAATAAACAGCTGTCCCTAGGGAAGCTGAGGTCCCTGGGCCCTCCCCAGTTGTACAGCTCCCCCACCCCACCCTGCCCCCAAGTCCCTGGGGATGTTTATGCTCTGGTCAGAGTTTACAGGACATCTAGATTTACAAGATCCAGGTTTCTGACATTTCCCCCCAAAGCTGTCAGCTCCTTCTCTCACTGGGTGGCTCTGTGTCTATTTGGGGTTGAGGTCCCACCCTGTAGCAGAACGAAAGATAGAGGGCAGACAGTCCGAGAAATGTTCTCTTCGGGCCCCAAAGTGGGGACCTGGTGGAAGAGGTCAGCCAGGCCATGAGGTGTAAGAAGGGGAGGGTTGGAGTTTCCTGGCTGCTGACAGGAGTCTGGGAGCGGGGCCAACAGGGACGGGGTCCTTACAGCCTCCCCACGGTGGGGTACAGTGTCTGCCCCCTAGTGTCAGGCTGGCCCTGCAGAACCAGTGGGAGCTGGTACGGCTGCAGTTACTTGCTCAGACAGCACTGGTGTTGGTGCATGTCTGTGTGTGCTGTGGATGGTGTCTTGGACATGTGCTCTGTTTGGATATTGTTTTGAAAAGCCGTCAAGGCTCTGAGCCACTCATTTGCAAACAGGAAGCCTGGGGCCAGGATGCTCAATGCAGCAATTACTGAAGGACACCCTGCTGGTAGCCACACATGAGACACAGTTTATAGGACCAGCAACAACCCTGAGACACATGACATCACCCTAAGCAAGCAGCCTCTGTCCCAGTCCTCCTGATCCCATAAAACACATGAATTCTTAGGGCCACAGTGAATCCCACCAGGACCTCCTTACAAGGTTTGTCTCTGTGACCCAGACCTGTGAGAGACAGGGCTGAATGGCTGTCCCACGAGGTGATCTAAATGTCTCTGCAGCTGGGCTCTGTTGGTGTCCGTGAGCTGCAACCTCTAAGGCATCAGCCTGTTGGCACAGAGAGGCCTTGAGGATTCTCAAGAGTTCTTAACAGCACATACTTGGCCCACACTGGTTGGAGCCTGGGGGTGCAGTAGGAGACAGCTAAGACTCTGGGCTATGTTCTAGGGGAGGGTGGTGGACATGACAATGACAGTACTTTAGGATCAGCCTGGGGCTCAGGGACTCTGCTAGGCCCTCTCCTCTCTTTCTCTGCCACTCCTGCATCCGTGGGAACTACTAGATTTTCTGGGAAGCCTGTGACCTCAGGCCTCAGGTCACGAGGAGGAAGGTACAATGTCTCCAGAATGTGAAAGCATGCCAAATTTCCATTGGAAGTTCAGTTCTCATAAATACTGTGGGGAAAGAGGAAGAAGCAGCTAGCATGGAATCTAACCATTTGCAAAGTCTGGTTCCCAGGAAGGCAGCCTGCAGGCTCACTGCAGCGTTAGAAGGTGGTTTCATGTGCAGGGAGGCAAAGGAGCTCTCGGGGCCCAGGCAGGGGCAATGACAGTGGCCTGGTGACAAGGTGATGCGCCTCCCAAACTGTGAGCATGCTACTGTCTGAGAACCCCTTTCCCAACCATAGCTCGGTTCACTCCCTGGATCCAGCCACATGAACACAAAACATTTCTAGAGGAGGGAAGAGGCCCAGCAGAGGGAAAGAATCTCCCTGCTGCCACCACAGTGAGGAAAAGGAGACCAAGCTTGGGATGAAAGTCTGAGGCTCAAGCTCACTTTGGACTCCAGCTAACCCCACCTTGGCCCCCATGCCAGGAAATTAATGAGCACCAGAACCGGGGACACTAAGAGGTAGATGTCCCAGGGTTGGGCAGCCTCTGCGGAGAGCAGAGGGCTGGCACGCCCAGCTGCAGCTGCTGCGCGCTCTGCACGCATCCACATGAAGGAAAATGCATCTGGGGAGGGCTTCGCGCCAGAGGGATGTGCTGAGTCAGCTCTGAAGAGAATGCGGGGTCAAGCTGACCCTGGTCACCCTCTCCGCAGTACTATACCCTCGGAAAAGAAAGCAAAAAACAGAGATTGTCTAGCCCTCAGTTTATCTCACAAGTATGTTTTTGACCTTCCATAGGCGATTCTTTCAGTCTCTCAACTCTGAGAGTGAGTGCTGACCCTGCCACAGGCTGGCAGCACGCCCTCTGCTGCTCACAGTCACTCAGCATGACACTCATTGCCACAAGCACACACAGGGTTAGAGATTTGTAGATAGCAGGCCTGCAGAAGTCAAGAACAGGCCCTGGAATCTGCTCTAACCACGTCCTTCCTTCTTTCCTCTTGAAGACTTCACAGGGTTAACAGACTGGTGGTTTCTTGGCACTGTACAGACTCCCAAATGCCCATGGATGTCACTTCACCATCAAGACACAGCCCATGCATGGGACAAGGGACCCATGAGTGTGAGATCACCCAGGTAACAGCCCCACCCCAAAAGGCAGGGCCCTGACACAGTATTAGGGTCACCCTCTCACCGACACAGACAGTCTGGCCTCACTCTAGTAGTGGTTCTATCACTCAGGAGTAGGGACCTCTGCCGTGAATGTGGGTCTCTTCCCTAGGCTCCAGGAGTGGGTGGAGCCTCTTCGTGTCCTTGATTCCTGGTGAAATTAGGCCCCAAGATCATTCCTCTTCCAAAATTCTCCCCAGAAATAGCCTTGACCACATCAGACAGCATCTAGCCCTCCGTGCCCTAGTAAGAACTGCACAGTTGCAGTCTGCCAAGCACTGGGATTCGGAGTGAAGGAGCCAGCAGTCTAGCCCTCTGTTTTGGTTATATAGCTGGTACAACTGTGGCCTGTGTCATTCCATTAGGAGTATGGCCAGGCAAGACCAGGTGTAACCACTAGGGTGTCTGGGTCTTCAGTGCTCAGTTCCAGAGCCCCTCCCCTAAACATATGGTGATTTCTGCATCCCACACCTGCATCCCACACATGCATCCCACACCTGCATCCCACACCTGCATCCCACACCTGCATCCCACACCTGCATCCCACACCTGCATCCCACACAGGCTCGTTGTGAGCAGGGTGAATCCCCCAGTGCAGCTGGGCTTTAAGACCTTTACCTTTTTCACTGTGAGATGTTCTGTTCCTTTATATTCGGGGTTATTTTGTGGTGCCAGGTAGAATCCAAGGCATTCGCTGGCCAGACGAGCATTCGGCCACTGAGCTACATCCCCAATCTCTCTTTCACTTCTTTTCAGCTTTTCATCTGTAAGCAAGCCCTCAACTTGGAAGCATCTGTGTAGAGCATCAGTGTGTAGCACTGGCTTGGCGCTGTGCTGCCAGGAGCTGCCTCCTGCCTTCTAGGCGCATGCCATTTTTCCCCAGGTGCACCACTTCTGCCCCTGGAGCAGCTGAGGAATTGTTGCTTCTCCACCCATTAGTCATCTTCTTAATATTTTTATGCATTTATATCAGAGATGACATGGGATTTAAAACTTGAGGCAGAAAATGGCTTTTCTACGTATCTATCTAAGTCCAAACCAAATTTATGCAGTTTTGTTTCTAAGTTTTTTTAAAAGAGTCCAAAGAAGAAAGATGCATTTTTTCCAATAAATAATTTTCTTTTTTTTTTGGCAGTGCCAGGGATTGAACTTGGGATCTTGAACTTGCTAGGTAGGTGCTTAAACCACAAAGCTGTATCCCAACCCCTGAAAGATGGAATCTTTTTTTTTTTTTTTGAACTGAAGACTGAACTCAGGCCAAGCAAGCACTTATTCTACTGAGCCATCTCCCCAGTCCCTAAAAGATGCAATTTTAAAAAGAATCTTTTCTTGAGATAAAATTAAGTTTTAGGTACAGAAATCAACTATAGAAAGAATGTCAGAGTTGGCAGAGACCTTTAGGACAATTCCCATCTATTTTCTTATAGAAGTCTGGAGGACAGGCATAGACAGAATGTCATGCAGTCAATGGCAGAATTGGGACCAGAACATTTACTCCTAATCCTGGGGCCCCTGCGTATCACAAGGGAGACACCACCCTTCCCCACTGGATGCAGGAGGAGGGGGTCACCTTGGAGTTCTGGCTTGTCCTCACTTAAGAATTGTGCTCCAGCAGAGCTGTAAAGTCAAGAGCCTTGCAAACATTGCCTTATTAAGGCCTCTCCGAGAGCCAAGGTCATAGCTTCTCTGGGTCGTGGGACGCGAGCTGAGCATCCAGGAACAAACAGAGGGTAAAGTTACATTTTTCACTTCGTTTAGCAGACCTGGCTTCTAATTATAGGATTTGTTTAACAGTCCTGGGTGGTTTACAGAGGCCTGAAGTGAGCTGGCAGCCCCAAGGAGTGTCAGATGGGAAGATGCGGGCAGGGGTGGGGGCTCAAGGTGGGGAAGGTGCCTTGCAGCCCAGGGGGGAGGTGGACTCACAGAGCAGGCTGAAGTCAAGGCCTGGAAGGGCAGATTAAAACAATTTTCCCTAATCCAGTTGGAAATCATCTATACTAATTCCTCTCTGTTAGCAAACTCTTTCCTACATGGGGAAGGAATGTGGGTTTGTTCTACAGCAAGGAGGTAAAATAATCATCCCATTACTCTTGTTCTCCATGTCAAATTGAATCCTACAGCAGCAGTCATGATTAGTGACCCCCTTTCCCCGGGGAAAAGCAGGTGAGGTCCTGGCTCTTGGTCCATTATGTCACTATAGATACAATCATTATCCAGTGACATCAGGGACCGTTGTGGGCTGGGGTAGAGTCATTATGAAGATGAAGGGCCTTGGGCTGGTGAGATGGCTCAGTGGTCTAAAGCACCCACTTAGAACAAGCTAAGCTTAAGCAAAGCACAGGGACCACAGTTCAATCCCCCAGCACCACATGCCAGCCAGCCCTGCCCCCTGGTGGGCTGAGCTGGCCACACACACACACACACACACACACACACACACACAAATAAATAAATAAATAAATAAATTTAAAAAAAAAAAAAAAGATGAAGGGCAATAAATAAATAAATAAATTTAAAAAAAAAAAAAAAGATGAAGGGCCTCCTGCAGCCAAGCTGGGGTGCAGAGGTCTTACCAAGGTGCCCCCACACCAGGATGGTGATGGGCCCACCCAGTTATGATGCAGCCACCTATTCGAGGCTCCAAGACAAGCTCAGTCCAGGCTTCCACCACTCAAGGAAAGCCCCAGACCCAGCCATGTCTCCAAGCATGACTATTCCTGAATCAGCATGGACATGCATGCGTGTGTGTGTGCGTGTGTGTGCGCGTGTGTGCGCGTTTGAGAGTTTGTTTCCCTCTCCCCTTCCTCACTTGCAAGTTATCCAACCCTTTTATTACACAAATGGGAAACCTGAAGCCCAGTTTGTGGAAATCGTGCCCCAGTGTCACCTAGGCAGGCAGCCTCTGAGTCATGCTGAATCCAGTCTCTGGTTTTCTGCTCACTGTGTTTCCTTTGTTTTCAAAGACCCTTCCCTGACCTTCTCTGAGTGCCTGCGACCTGCTTCCCACCAGCATCCCCCATCTCCCATAGAAAACAAGTTCCCAGGATGTCCTGGACACCCCATGACCCTGCTGCACAAATCAGCTGCTGGCTTTCTACCTGTCTTTCTCCAACATCCAGAGGAGCTTTCTGAGAGCTGGGACTGTATTTATCTCGGGACTATCTGGCCTTGTTACATGGGAAACCTAGAATAAGACTTAATATTTAGGATCTGGATCAGTAAATGAACAAATGCACGCATGCATTAATTCCTCCTCCTGAAATCATCTGTGTTTCCCTGAGACCTCTCCTGTCGCAGAATGCTGGCTCTCTCCTGCTGTAATTATCACTAGGCATATCTGCAGAGGACATCTTTCATCCTCCTTCTTTTCTTCCTTTTGCTTTTAATTCTCTGAGAAAGACATTCCAGGAACACTAAGTCCCTGGACCTAGTATACCTAGAGTTCAATCTACCCATGGACTTTTTATTCACATGGGTTAATGAATTCTTTTTTCTTTCAAATCCACAAAGACTTGCGTTTCCATTTTTCTCCAATAAGAGTGTTACTGAACACAGAGGACTGTATTCTTTCCTTTTGTTGTACCAGGAGTGTCCTGACGCCTACCCACCCCCACCCCACCCCCCCGTACCTACTCTGGTGCAGAACACAGCACAGTCTGTACATGTAGTAGAAACTCAGACATGTTTGTTTAAAAGAGCAGTAGACAGTCTCAGCCTTTAACAAGTGAGCTAGCAATGGGGGAGAGGAGACATATGCAGTGTGATTCCCCCCCCCCCGCCCGTGGACATCAGGGCCCTGCCTGGGCTCTGCCAAATGGACAGAGATTAATGACCCTGTCCCAGGTGGGGACCGTAGAGGACCCTACCACATAGCAAGTCAGTGACATGTCAAGATGGAGAGCTTGGCCTCCTTCTTTAGTTCCATCTAACCATTTGTCATGCAATGTGGAGATTGCTGGATTTGGCGGCGTGTGTGCACAATGGTCAAATAAGAAAAAGAAGGGAAACAGGAAGTTGGCCAGAAGAAACTGACCACACTGTGCCAGGGATCCAGCCTCTTCACTGTCCTCTTGTCCTCACTGCCCTCTGAGGACAGTGCTACTTCTAACATCCGTGGCTCATGGACTCAGTGGTATGAAATTTTGCTGCTGTAAAATGACCAGAGGGGGTGAGAGAGATAGCTCAGTGGCATAAGCACCTGCCTGGCAAGCACAAAGGCCTGAGTTTTATCCCTGGTTCTGAAAAAAAAAAAAAAAGACCAGAGGTGGGGTAGCAGGCACAGGATACTAGATATAGGTTGAAGATTTGGTTTGATATCCTTTCTAACCTGCTTTGAGAGTACCTTCATTCCTATAGAATCTCATAAGCCAGCATTACAAATCCCAGATGTCCCAAGGCACCACAGAAAGTTTCTTTTGCTGCTGCTTTATAGTAGGTGCTGCAAGCGCCACCACATGGGTTTGTCTGCAGCGATGCTCCAGCCCCATGTATGGGGCTAAATTCTGCTCACTCCCACAGATTCATGTGTTGAAGTCTTAATCCCCAGCACCTCCACATTTGACCTTATTTGGAAATAGGGCTTTGCAGATGTAATTAGTTAGGGTGAAGTCATACTAGAGTGGATCCCTAATCTACTATGACTGTTGTCCTTAAAAAGGGGAAATTTGGAGACCGATGCATACGGAGTGAAGACCGTGTGAACGTGAAACCAAAGACTGGAGTGATGCATCTTCAGGCCAAGGATGGAGGCTAGGAGACTGTCTGCTGACCCTTGGGAGGCTAGGAGAGAGGGACAGACCAGATTCTTTCTTCAGAGCCATAGGAGGAACCACTTGCCCACACCTTGACTATGGACAAAAACCATCCACAACCACAAGACAACACACCCCTGCTGTGGAAGCCTCTCTGTCCATGGTACTTGTCACAGCAGCCCTGGCTGGCTAGTATGGCTCTGTTGGTGTCAGGAGGCAGTTGTGGCAGAGGCAGGAGTGGTTGTTGCCCTGGTCTTGGACGCTGCAGTGTGTTCTTAGAGTTGACAGTGGAGGCCCCTTCCTGAGCCCGCTGTGCATTAGAGTTCTCCAGAGAAACAGAACCAAGAAGCTAAATATAGATATATAAGAGATTTGTTGTGGGAATTGGCTCATGCAGTTACGGAGGTCAGGAGGCCCCACCATCTGCCATTTAGAAGCTGTGGTAGCACCCAAGAAAGCTGCAAGTATGACTCAGCCATGCTTAAAGGCCCAAGAACCAGGGGAGCTGCTGATGTAAGTCCTGGAGGCCAAAGGACAGAGAATCGGATGCTCTGACATCTGAGGTCATGAGGCAGATGTCCCAGCTCAGGAACAGAAAGGTGAGGATGTGGTGGTACATGCCTGTAGTTCTAGTTCCTGAGAAGGCTGAGGCAGAAGGAGCACACATTCAAAGCTAAGCTGTGCAAGTTAGCAAGACCTTGTCTCAAAATAGTAAAAAGGACCAACGATGTTGCTTGGTGCTACAGTGCCCCTGGGCTGGACCCCAGGAGTGTAAATAAGTAAATGAATACTGGAGAGAAGAGCTTCATTGTTCCTTCACTTTGCCACTTCATTCAGCCCTCTGTGGGTTAGCTGATGTCTACACATCCTGCTGAGGGAAGATTTTCTTACTCAGTCTCCTGAGTGACATGCCCATTGCTTCCAGAAACAGCCTCATAGACACCTCAGAAACAGCATTTGCCTGGGCATCCTCAGCCAAGTTAGGTCAACACATACAACTAACCATCGCCTACTACCTTCTGACGTCATTGTAGGTGGCCTCTGACCAGTTGGGGAGCTATGTTGTGCTATCTGAGTCATTCCCGGGTGTCCTGCCTGCACCTGGCATCTCCAGGTTTCCTGATTGTGTAAGCACTCAACTCCCTGTACTAATTTACGTTCTGTTTAAATGAGCAGCTCTCGGGAGGCTGTAAATAGGCAGATCACTATGAGTGAGTCTGATCTAGTAGTGAGGCCCTGAACACCCTGTACACCCTTCCCTTAAATACTAAAAAAAAAAAAAATTGCATTTTAGCACACACATCCAATGACATGCACATCACACGTGTCACTAAGGTGTTCCTTTGCACAGCCCACGTGCCATTACAACGGCCCAATGTGTCCAGAAGGTTCAAATGTCTATGCGCCATGCATTGGTGGCAGTAGGAAGGGAGAGACTAGGCCCAGCGGCTCTCTCCCATCTCATCACCTCCCTCTTCACTCAAGGGTGCCAGTCCTTCCCAGTGTCTCCAATGGGAGCAATGTGCAGTGCCACCCCGGGGTGGGACAGCACAGTGACAGGGCAGAGGCTTATCCTAGTAATATCCCACATTGTGGGTCAAGTTCACAACTCCAAATCCAGCCACAGGGGTGGAAACTAGTCTTCCCCCAGATCACAGACAGGCTGCAAGCCATCTGTGCGCCCTCGAGCCAAACCTTCCCCACTTCCTGCTGGCAAGTGCTGCCGAGCTGTCACAAAGACTGTGAAGCGCGGTGTGCTGCACCACTGTTCCCTCCACCTCCACAGCCAGCTTTCCTGGGAGAGGCGCACAAAGCTCTGTTACATCTTCTCCCGGGACAGCAAGCCACTCGCACTCCCCCGCCATTCCCAGAGCATCCTAGCTTGGGGCAGACTATGGAGGCTTTCTTTCCTGGCTTGCCCGGACAGTGAATTCAGGTAGAGCAAACACAAAGGCAACCTCCAGCAGGACACCTGCCGTGCCCTGCTCA
The DNA here is from genome assembly GCF_000260255.1 of Octodon degus. Classification (NCBI taxonomy): domain Eukaryota; kingdom Metazoa; phylum Chordata; class Mammalia; order Rodentia; family Octodontidae; genus Octodon; species Octodon degus. The sequence goes on from NW_004524616.1 coordinate 4,716,428, forward strand.
CCCCACCCTCCACACTCATTTTACATTAGCAGGATAATATCACATATCATCGCACCATACTTTTAAAAACTGCAACACTCAGTATGTGTGGACAGCTTTCAGGGACATACTGTTTCTAAGAACCTGGTTAGATCACACGGCAAGACATCGTAAGAATTTCATCAGTAACTCTTTATGAGTTTACCTCCCCAGTTCAAACGACAAAGTTTTGTGCTTGTTGAAAAGCTTAGCTTTTGATTCAAGGGTTACAGCCTGGCCCAATCCATAACTGCTTATCAACTGATCACCTTTGAGCTATATCGTTTGGATGCAATTGGCATGAATCAGGCTAGAGACAGAGGGTAGAACATGATGTATGAGGCAAAGCCTAGGCGTCTCAGGGGCAGAAGAGTTCGTCACATTGTCACGCAGCCTCTGTGTGACTTTAGTGACAGAACCCACCACTTTATCAAGGCAGTCCTTTAGCCCATTTCTCCTGTCTCCACTGGCTCAGCAGGCATTCCTGTGTGAATGAAGAGTCTGCCTTCATGAAGGTTGCAGTTCTCCCAACTGAGGCTTTTTTGAGGGTGGGGGTGTGGCAGGGGAGTGAGCACAGGGCTGCTGCACCACTGCATGACATCGCCAGCCCTTGCCAATTGTTTTAAGACAAAATCTTGCTGAGTTGCTTAGGTTGACCTCAACTTTGCAGTTCTCCTGCCTCAGCCTCCCAAGTTTCTGGGATTACAAGACTGTACACCATGCCTGGCTGCTTGGAGCTCCAGTTGCCTTGTAGAGAGGTAGAGGCAACTGTCTTCTCCAGTTCCCCTCATCTTCCCTCTTTCCCTTAACAGTGACCTGCTGAGATCACAGAACACTCCAGGCAAACATGCTCTCCTTCTTAGCTCCTAGCTTGAGACTCCACTTAGCTCCGCGAATCCCTGCTCATGCGCAATGAGGCTGCCGCTCTGACTCAGCTGGGATGGAGGGGTGCAAGGCTGCTTCTCCAGTTTGTATGGAAGAGGCCAAATGAGAAACTGCTTTAGAAAAGTGCAAGACAAAATTATGGAGACTGAATCATGAAAGGCTGTCGCTGGGTTGTTTGGGGGGGTATTTGGTGTGGGAGACACCACTCTTCTGACCTCCTGGGACCTGTGTGCGGGTCTCTTCCTCCTTTTGTCTCGAGCTCTCCTAACGGACTTTCTGATACCCAAGCCACCAACTCAGGATGGAGCTGGAGAGAGTCCTTCCCGGTGGGGCTGTGTGCTGTTGAAATGGGTCTCTCCACAGTTTGCACTGAGCTTTGTTTTCCTGTCAGGTTGAAGCATCTTGGATGGGGAGAACTTCCGTTTCTGTCTGCACAGTGGAATCTCCATGATGGTTCCGCTGGGCTCACTTTACCTGACTTTTTCAGAGTGTTAAACTGGGACACTGGGTCCAGGGAGATGGCTCAGTGGAATAAGTGCTTCCCTGACAAGCACAAGGGCCTGAGTTCAATCCCTGGTTCCGCCAAAAAAACAAAACAAAACAAAAAAACTGGGACACTTCACACAGGTGGGAAGTGGGGGTTAAGAGCCTCCTCCCCTTCACTTGCATCCAGATGCATGGAGTCTGTCTTTTTGGTTCCAGAAGGAAGGAGATGATGTGGATGACAAGTCTGCTCTATGCTGGGCTCTTGTCCCACAATTCTTTGGAGATCGAACCCAGGGCCTCTGCACTGAGTTGCAGCCCAGCCTGTTTTTCTGTTGTTGTTCATTTCCAAACAGGGTCTCCTCTTACCTCAGTCTCCCATGTGCTTCCACACCTGCCTGGACAGGGCCTCTTAAGGCCAAGGCCGGTGTCTGACTGGCACTCCACACCTTCAATGCAGGGCCCAGCCGGCCACTGGGAGGAGCTCTGCAGGCCTCAGAGGAGCAGCTTCCTGGCTGGTGGCTGCTGCTGAACCAGTCTATAGGCACTGTGGATGTAGACCCTTCCCAGGAATCCCCACTGTCATGGAAGAGTTGGACAGCAAGCAACTAGACCAGGAGGCACGCAAGACGAGCAGTGTGGGCTGAGTGCTACCGGGGAAGCAACAGGGGATGTGTGGGAGAACAGGGAGTGACCAAAGGCAGTCTGTGCACAGAGGTGACCGTGGAACAGGGAGCAAGAGTGGGAGAAAGCTGGCCATGGACAGAGTGTGTGCGCATGTGCAAAGGCCCTGAGGCAAATCCTAAGACATCTATAGGAGGCCAAGTGGGCCAAAGCCTAATAAGAAAGGACTGTGTGAGAGATGCTCACTCCTCAGGGAACAAGAGCCTGCAGTAGGACATCTGTGATCCCAGCCCTGCCTGTTTGTGGCAGCCTCGTCATGGGAGCTCCTGGGGGCCCTCTGTGCAGTGATAAGGAAGCCATCCCAGACTCCAGATTCCTGAAGAAGAGATTTACTTCCCACAGACTCCCCTGTCCTGTTCTTCTGTCACCCACAACTGGTGCCGTCCTCCTTTGGGGATTCCGAGAAAATCTCAGAATGCTCACTGCTGTCCTGGGCCACAGGATCTGGGGAGAGGAAGGAAATTCTCACCAGAGCCTTCTCCCAGGGAGTTTGCTCTATTCCCAGGCTGACAACCAGCAACCCTCAAAGCTCTGTCCTCCACCCTTTCCTTCTCCTCCTCCTCTCCTTGCCCTGCCTCCCTCTCTCCCCTGCCCCCCTCCTGGAGCTTAATGACTTCCACATGGGCCTCTGGTGGCTGGAGCCAAGCCTCCCAGCATTGTCTGAAATCTCCAAATTTAGAAGAAATATGAAAATTGTCAACCACTCCTTCCTTAGGGGGTAAAAGCAACATTCAGCACCAGGGGCAGGTCAAGGCGAGGCAGTCACGTGGTGGGTGCCTAAGCCAATGGGGGGCCCTGGGAGGACCCTGTGCCCGCCTCTCCCCAGCACCAGGCTCGCCTCTTCAGCTCTTATAAGGTAAAAGGCAGCGAGGCTGCTGTGGCCAGGGAGCCGCGGGCAAGGGGCTAAGGGGAGGGGGTACGATGCCAGTTGCTTAAAAATGCCCCCATGGCAGTGAAGGGGGCCAGAGGCCGGGTCAAGTTAATCGCGAAGCAGTGACACTCCCAACCACTCCCCACACAGGCTGGCCCCCCAGCGTCAGGCCATGGACACACCTGGACAAGACTCCAGGCGAGGTAAGAACCAGCCAAGACACGGGGCTGTGAATGTGAGCGGGGCTGTGGGTCCTCCTCCCAGGGGCTCACATCTGGAGGTCTAGTCCTTGCTTTCTTGCTAACCGCTCAATGCCTTCTGCCTCTCTGGCCTCAGTTTCCCCATCTGTCCATGGGCTGTATTTGATGATCTCTAAGCGTGCTGGGCTCTATCTGCAGTTCTGCTGGCTTGTGGGAGTCCATGTTGCTGTGGTTCTCCTTGGGAAACTAGGACAGGGAAGTGGGCAGAGCTGATGCCCAGCTTGCGGCCTGTGCCCGAGTCTGGGAGTCTGGGTGCACATTGCTCTCCATCCCATGTGTGGTTCTGATTTCAGTTCTAAGAGCCCAGGGCTCCTGGTAAGGAAAACAGTTTTCAAATAGTGGTTTCGAGAAATGTAGCTGGAGGGGGGCACTGTGAGCATGGGCTCCACAGGGAAGCAGAGAAAGGGAAGGATGTGTTAGCTTGTGTGGAGCTGTGGGCCTGGGCTGCAGGCAGCCCTGCTCTCGGTGCCTGGCTTGGTGGCCTGGGCAGGCGCTGTCCCCTGGTGCTTCCTCACCTGTAGAAGGAAGCCACCAGACAATGTGTTCAGATGGTGCACATGCGGCTTCTGGAGCCACCAAGCCCACCAGCAGCCAGTGTTGGGAAGTCACCCCGAAGGCCCCTGAGCTGGGTCTGCCCTTGGATGGAGGATGGAGGGCTCAGAGCCTGAGCAGATGCCTCAAGCCCAGGACTTTGGAGGCTGAGTGTCAGTGAAGGAAAGTGGCTGCAGAGTGACTGTCTGAGGCTGCAGGGCCGCAAGCCTCCCTAGAGCTCAGCCTTGGCTGGGCCAGCGCTGATCTCTAGACTCAGCAACACAGCATTGCCAGAGCTTGAGGCAGGCTAGGGAAGAAAGACTACAGAGGGCTCCGGGAGGTGATGTGCAGGCCTGAACCCTTCAGAGCTGGGTCCAGCGAGCCTGTCAGAAGAGGCAGGGGCTCAGCATGGAGATGCAGAGACGCACAGGCAGCATCCACACGGCCTCCTCTGAACACACGCTGGCCACATCTAAGCCCAGAACATAGTGCAATCCTCTGGCGCTAGGCTGTCTACGACTTGTTTCTGGGCACACAACGCCCAAGGCGTTAATAATCCAGAAGAAGGCACTAGAATCCAGCTGACAGGGGCCCATCTTGGCTTGTGTATGTGCTAGCCAAGTAGCTCTGGACAAGTCACCTACCATCTGAGCCTCAACTTCCTCTTCTGTGGATTGGGTACAGTTCTGGCTCTAACCTCTCCTGGCTGTCGTGAGGAGTCAGGGGCATGTTCTCCTAAGAGCAGGATAGAGTAACAGGATGGTGAGGCCCGCATACCTCTTGTGGGGCAAGACAACAAGAGACATGTTTAGAGAGGAGAAAAGGAGAAATGGCATGAAGGAACATGGCCACTGAGGTGAGGACCAGCTCCTGCAGAAAGAGGTGAGGCGGTTCTGGAAGAAGAAGAAAGGGGTGAAGAGCAGTCAGTGTAAGTGTCAAGAGCCTGTGGCCCTGTCCCTGTGGCCAGGTGTCTCCGGGGCGAGGGGCATTCCTGCACATGTGCCCTAGGCAGAAATCCCAACCAGGGCCCAGGAATCTGCAGCCGAGACCCCAGGACCTTTTCTAGCTTGGCTGATGGAGGTCTGGGAGTTCCAGGCTGTAGAGCATCCTAGAACCCTCATAGACCCAAGGCCGTGAAGTGCCGGAGAGAACACACAGCCACAGGAGCCGCTGGGAGCGATGGCAGAGAGGAAAGAGGACCTGCACCCCTGCACTGCCAGGGGCTTCTGGAAGTGGTACAGTTAAGAACTCCATTGCATTCTTCTTTGTGGCACAGAGCAGTCCTAGAAGTACCCAATGTCTTTTTTTCAGAACCGGGGATTGAACTCATGCCCTTGTGCTTGCCAGGGAAGCGCTTGTTCCACTGAGCCATCTCCTCAGTCCCCCAATGTCTTTGTATCAGTGAATTAATTTAATCCTCAAAGACCCTGTGAATTCTCAGGTGAGGTACTAGATACACCGAGAGATGAAATGGCTTGCCTGAGATCACGGGGCTCGAGAATTGTTAGGCTGAGACAGGTGTGTGCTGGCTGCAGGCTGTTCTCCCCAGGAGTTCCCAGCCTCCTGCCCTGCCTTGAACCCACCCTGGAAGTCCTGAAGAACTTTCAATGTCTCTGGTAGAAGGGAACAAAATATGTATGGGAAATGTCTCAGGAGCCAGGTATACTGGGCTGAACCATTTGAGGTATGATTTGAAACTCTCAGGATTACTGACAGAAGGGGTCAGTCAGCATGATGCCAGCATCCTCGGTGCGGAGAGCAGGCAACCACTACAGCTCCATCCAGGTCACGCAGCTAGAATGCAGTGTGGGGAACTGGGCCCCAGCCTGGAGCCCAACCCACGTGTCCCTCTCCTGCTCAGGGTCTCCAGGTAGGCACCATGATAAGCAAGCCTGGCTCGCCTTCTGGAGGAGACAGTGGCAGTGAGGGACACCTGGGGCTTGACCAGGCCTCTTGCTGAGGACACTGCTCTCCTCCAGTGACCTGGTATGACGTCCCAGCTGGCCATCAGTCCCCAGGGCAGAAGCAGCTTTTCCCTGCTGGGCCAGTTCTGGGGAAGAACAGCTCAAGTGCACAAAGCCTTGAGGAACGGAAAGTTCAAGGCCTAACCTGCTGCTGCCCCAGACCCCAAGGAATTCCCTGAGATGGTCTCTGGGCTGTGCTGGGCTTTTCCTCCTCCTGCTGTTGTTCTGTAGAACAGTCTGTGAGCTCAGGGCCTCCGGTGGCTCAAAGAGCCACAATCCAGGTGTTTCTCATTGCATTATGTCCATCTTGCATTCATCGTCTGGTGCACAGAAGCTGAAGTTTCTGGGGTTTCTTTTTCTTTCTTTCTTTCTTTTTTTTTTTTTTTTTTTTTTTGCGGAACCAAGGATTGAACTCAGGCCCTTGTGCTTGCCAGGGAAGCGCTTATTCTACTAAGCCATCTCCCAGTCCCTGGAGTTTCCATCAAGAAGGGATCAACCAAGCCTCTTGCTGAGTTGTTCTCTCCAGTGGCCAAGTGCACCTCTCCACTTCCCAATGGTGCATGCGCATCCCCCTCTTCCCGATGGTCACCCTGGGAAGAATCAGAGCTCCTGGAGCGTGTGTGCTCCCTGCTTCATTTCATATGTGTCACACTTCCCTACTAAACATTGAAAGGGCAGGGACTGCAGGGGTAGACCTGGAGCACTAACCTGGGATGGGCCAGGCTCTCAGCGGCATCCTAGTGCTCACCCCTAAAGGAAAGGGAAAATGGAAATAAAATGTGTGCCCGTGTCCTGCGAGATGCTATGCTGTTCTCCACGTGGACCTTAGGTGGGCATAAAAGTCCACCTCAAATGTATTGAGTGGCTGAACACACTGAACCCTGGACACTCTGCAGGCTTTGGGATGGGAGTGGGCCTGATCCACGAGGCCCCTCTGGACAAGTAGTACATGGTTGTTGTGATCCAATCAAAGCTGCCTGGGTGGGGAGCTGCAGCAGTCAGGGAAAGAGCCCACTGTGGCTGCCACTGCAGCTAATAGCCTGTCTAGACAAGCCCCGTGGGGTCAGCAGTCTGGCCTCACCGCACATTGCGGGTGCCCCGGGACAGCCACTCCCTGCTTGCAAAAGAGGTTTATTGGTAGCAGCACTTCCCCACAGAAGCCTCTTCTCCAGTCCCGCACATGCCCCATTGTGCAGCCCAGTTACACAATTTTCAGACCTGAGAGCCAGAACTAGTCAGCTCTGCTTTTGTGAGCTGAGCAGAGGAGGCTGACTGCAGAAGCCAGGCTCTCTGTCCCTGTGCATTGCGATGACTGAAGCAGGCAGACACGGGGCTGTGCTGCACCGGGATGAGGAAGAGTCACTGTGGGCAAAGGAGCCGGGTCGAATCCTGCACATGCCTGAGAGCAGCTATGGAGCGTTGAGAAACCTGCACAGCCACTCTGTGCCTCAGCTGTGAAACAGTGTTGACAGGGTAGGCCAAGTTCTCCTGGAGGCTCACCAGCCTGAAGATGCCCTTGGTCACCCCTCAACCAATCAGGGGCAATGAACTAGAACAAGACTGGAGTGATAACCATTCTTTGGCCCCTCCCTGAATCCCACCCAGCTGTAAATCAAGACCCTGACAGAGTCTCCAGAAGCAGGCTGCTGGCCTCACAGTGGCATCCACAGTGACCATGACACCATCTTAGACTTAGAGGCCTCTGGTGAGCATTCTCAGAGCCTGCCAGACCTTGGATATGGTCAACAACACCCCAGAGTCTGAAGGCAGCCACTGAGATGAATGAACCAGGTGGGGAGAGAGAAAGGTGCAGCTGAGTCCTGGCCTCCTCTGAAGCCCACACTTTGAAGAAAGTGCTCCTGCCCCAGGCCCTCCAGACCCGAGGCCCACTGTGTAGAATGAAACAGGGATAGTACAGGTAGTACTGTGTGTACTGGTGAGTGCCAGGACATCCCAAGAGGTTGGCAAAGCTGTGGGTAGCGTAGCAGCATGTCCTGGACAGATGGGGAGGAGCACAGCCAAGGGAGAGACGGGAAGCAAAGCGGAGATGGAGGGCTGCAAGGGCGTTTGCCAGGGGGCAGTGCAGAAGCCCGCGGGCTGGGACCCAGTGTGGATCTTAAGCTCTGTGAAACTGGAGGATGACAAAACATTAGATGCCTGGGTTGTGAAGTGGCCTAGACAACAGAAAGCCGAAGCCTCAGGAGTGAGGCAGAGCCATATTTGGTGGTGCATGTCTGCAATTGCAGCACTCTGGGAGGCTGAGGCAGGAGAATCAAGAGGTATAGCCTGAGCAACTTAGCAAACTAAGGAGGCCTTATCTCAGAAATAAAAAATAAAGCGGGTTGAAGATGTAGCTCAGGGCAAATGCTGTGTGTTCCATCTCTAGTACCGTGAAGGAGGAAGAAGGAGTTGCAGGAAGTTCTCTTTGGTATCTTTTAGTCCCTTTTAAAAAAATCTATTTGGTTCCTTTCTCTGAAACACACCATCAGCCAAGAGCCCTTTGCAGGGAGACCTGAGAACCCAGACAGTGGGTAATTCTCAGTTGTCAGGTGTGGAGAGAGGAGGTCACATGGTTAGGAGGCATAGGAAGCCCAAGGGCTGCAGTTACCAACTTCCAACTTCTCAAACCCTCTGAGGAAGTTTGCAGCCCTGGAAGACAGGGGCAAAGACCCAGTGAGGCAGACAGCAGCTGGGCATCTAGGCGTCTCCAGCAGCCTGTGCAAAGGAGCAGGGAGACAAGGTGATCTGGAAGTGGTGAGCTCTCCAGTACAAAAAGTATGCAAGATTAGCAGAGATGCCATAGGGAGAAGGCTGGCATTGGCAGCCTTGCAGCCTTTCCCACCAGCAGCCCGGCACGTCACAGACCAGCTGCAGCTGCTGTGGGACAGTTCTAGCGTTACCCTCCTCCGCAACCTGCATGTCAGATTCCAGCCAGATGTGTGACGCCAGTTCTGCCCTGACACTGCCCGAGGACCTCTGGAGGCCCCACCTCCTACTTCCTTCCACCTCACGGCTGCCTTCTGCCCTTCCCAGGAGACCCTTGGGCTGACCAAAGAGACCTGGAGCTAATCGTGAGATGGAGGTCCCTGGGGACCATCCAGCCAATGGCTTTCTGCCATGCAGGAATGAGACTAAGCAGGGCTGAGTTCCCTGAAGCCCTGTTCACATGCTCCAGAGAGTCAGCGTGGGAATTCCAGGGGGGTCACTGGACAGCTTCTAATTTAGAACCAAGATGCTTTGCCCTCCCCCTTCCTCTTCTGTTGCATCGTTTTCCTCAGCAGTGGGTGGGGTGTCACAGGAGGCTGGAAAAAGAAAGCTGGCTTCGATGGATGAGTCACAGAAGACAGCATGGTGCTGATTTGGGGTACCCTTCGCCTTCCAGGGCCCAGGGATGTGGACAATCATGTGAGACAAGTCAGGAGGCCAACCAGGCCCCGTAAGGGTCCCAGAGCAATTGGCATGAACCCTAAGCAGGCTAATAGACAGACCTGGACACCTGTGACCAGCATTACATGTGCCCAGGTTCAAGCTGGGCTCAGACAGTCAGCAAGGGGTCCTAGAATAGACAACAGAGGGTCCCAGCAATGTGGATTGGGGGGGCCCTCCCTCACACTGGCTGTAAGCCTAAAGTGAACTGCTATCTTCATGACATTCACCCCGGTACCTGGTATATGCTTAACAACCAATTCTAAACTAATAGCATCTTAGTTCTTCTGGTGCTGAAGGGCCTCAAGGGCCCAGGAGATGGCTCAGTAGAATAAGCGCTTGCCTGGCAAGCACAAGGGCCGGAGTTGAATCCCTGGTTCCACAAAAAAAGATAAATAAATAAAAGGGCCTCGAAGTACATCAGAACCTCTGTCCTCACACCACAGATGAGAAGCGATGAGCCCTGGCAGAGGGAAGAGACTTCCCAAGATGGCCCCGCCAGAGTGCTGCGTCCTTCCTTTCCTCTTTGCCTTCTAGTCTGCTGATATGCTCCTTACCTCTGAGAGCAAGGTATGGAGGGCAGGGCATGGAGGGCAGGCAGTGCAGTCAGGCCCTGGCCCCGAGGTAGTGGAAGGGGGCAGCCTTGTGTTCCCGCTGCTCTGCACATGGAATCTCTTCAGGTGACAGCCCCCACGCTGTTGGCAGCTGCAGATGGGAGGCGCCTGCAGAGCAGAGAGCCCAAGGCTGGGACGGGAGGCGCTGGGCTCTGTTCCTGGCTCTGTCCCAGCTCTCCAGATGATGCTGGTCATGACCTCTGGCCTCAGTGTGTCAAACGAGGGGCGGGACCAGGAGAGCTGGAGAAGCTGGGGATTTGACCTGCAGTCTGTCTCCAGGGTCCTGTGGCCCTCTTGGGTCTCTGCCTCCAACCAGCTGAGATTTTACCTACCCAGTGTGGTACAGGAAGTAGGGTGGGCACAGGAAGAGAACAGCAGCCCATGCACTCTGTGAGCTTCACTTTCTGCTATAAATTCCCAGAGAGATGAAAACTTGTGCAACTTTGTAAGGCTACTGCTGTGAGGGACACGGAGATCAGAGAGGGTCAGAGATTGTTCGTGGCCACACATGAGTTATGCCTCCCCTGGAAGCTGATCTTGGCTCTCCTGACAGCCACACCAGTGCTTCTTCCACTGGCCACAGTGACCTCTGCAGTAATGGACACGATAGCCTTTCACAAGAGAACCAGCCACTAATTACCTCATTGGGTCAGAATCCTGTGCAGGGAGCCTGCCATGTCTCTCCCACTGTCTGGGACTCAGTCTCCTCCTCAGTGAAACCGGAAAAGGGCTGTACCAGGTGTCTGCGAGCTCTTCTACCCAGCACTAGGGACCCACCAGAACCATAGGGTTTTCCTGAGCAGCCCCTGCTGCCTTAAGAAAGGACCCTGACCAGGAAGTCCCATCCAGCCCGGTCCCACCCCAGACCCCAAGGCTGGGCTGCATTGAGTGTGACAGGCCCCAGCCCAGCTCCCCTCTAAGGATCTGGATTTTTCTTACCATAAAAGGGCAAGTGCGCCTCCCCGGCTCCCCGCTGCCAGCCCTGCTGGGGGAAAGGCTAAGCTATATTTAGCGAACTCAAGGGTTTGCGCTGAACTCAAGATGAAGCGCCTGTGACTGCACCCTGGAGCCCCTGCCCCCTCCCCTTCTTCCTCCTTTTCACCCCCGTTGCTCTCAGCCTGTCCCCTTCCCCACCATAGCCTGCCTGGCTGAAGACTCCCTCCAGCAGTGTCTCTTCCATCTTGTTCCCTCTCCCGCACCTCTCCTCTTTCCTCTCTTCCTTCTCCTCAAATCTCTTCATAGCCAGCTTCCCTCCCTCACTTCCCTCCTTCAGATCTCCTCTCTGGGGTTGGAGAAAGTAGCACATCTGCACCCCCACCCGCTTCTCAAACACTATTTACAACATAAGTTCCAAACATCCGCCATCTGGTTCTAGGAAGGGCCAAAAGTTATTTGGAGAAGGAAGTCACGATTATTCCATCTTCAAAGCCAAAAGAACTTAAAGGCCCCTCCTTCCCACCTTCTTCGAGGGGCCCTCGGTTAACATCTGACCCATGAGGATCCCTTGGTGTGTGGAGGAGGTGGGGACATTCCTGGAGGACCAGCCGGGCCTCTGTGCACATGTGGCACAAGGAGTTTGTTGTGTCTCCTCTCCATGCCGTTTTCTCCTGGATGAGGTTTGGGAGCCTAGGGTGGTCACAGCACAAGCGTTTGACACTACGTCCTGGTGCAGAAATCTCAGCTCTTCCTGGTCGCTGAGGCTCAGCTTCGGGCCAAGACAGTAGGAGTGGGGTGGGGTGGGATCTGGCCAGGGCAGGCCTGGCCACTGCCCACCCCAGGTCAGTCTTCTCCCTGCTGCATCACACGCAGGTGGACCCTGAGGCCCTGAGAGGGCAAGGCGCCTGGCCATGGTCACACAATATACGTGTCTGCCGGAGACCTGGTGCCTTGCCTGCTGCCCAGCACCTTCTAGAAGATCTGCATTGCCTAGAGAGTGTCACCAAGCCCAGAAAAGCCCCCCAGCTCTGGTGCTCACTGCTCTTGGCAGACAGGGCACAGGCAGAAACAACTCCTTCATCAAGTGATAGCTTCCGACTTGTGTTGCTCTTTATCAAGGGGACAGTGGGTGTGGGAGATAACGGCAGAGGCAGAAGAGCAACAAAATAAGAAGCCACTTGGTGCGAGTGAGATGCACTCTTGCCAGTGAACAGCTGGCTTCTGCTTTGACTGAAACAGCTTTCTCCTTTACCAATCCATCTCCACACCTGGAAGGAGTCATGAGACACTGACTAGGATTGTCTCCGAACATAATGGCACAATCCAGACAACGGGGGCATGCCTGTAGCAGCAGCTACTTGGGAGGCCAAGGCAGGAGGATCGCAAGTTCAAGGCCAGCCCGGGTGGCACAGTGAGATACTGTCTCAAAACAAAATTTCAAGAAAAGGCCTAGGTTCAATCCCCAGTTCCGGGGGGGGGGGGAAAAGAAACAAAACCAAGAGAGAGAGAGAGAGAGAGAGAGAGAGAGAGAGAGAGAGAGAGAGAGAGAGAGAGAGGCCTAGGATGTAGCTCAGTAGTACAGTGCTTCGCCAGCATGCGCAAGGCCCTGGGTTCTAGTCCCAGCACCACAAACACACATTAACTAAAATAAAAATAATTCATAAATAGTCTGGGCCAGAAAGTGCTTGCTGGGCTTCCTGGGGCCAGCCTCCGGCTCACACCTAGGAGCTTCATGACCCCGAGGGAGCTGTGAGCTCTGACACCTTCGCTTCCCGTCTGCAGTACTTAACCCATTAGCCATCCTGAGTCAGTGAGGAGCCATTACGCGGTGCCTCATCCAAAGCCCCAGTGTGGTGTCCGTGGTGGCTGCGGTAAGGTGGATCCCGGGTGACTGGCACAGAGGATTGTAGATGTGGGACCCTCTTGCCTGCCTCTGCCTTCTTGGGAGCCAGGGTGACAGAGACTGCAGGACAAGGACTGCTTGCCTCTAGGCCTCTCCCAGATCAGCTCCCACATCCTGAGCTCCCTGGCCTCAGCCTGGGGCCCCTCTTCTTTCCCTTGCTTGGCTTTTTTTCTTCTCTCTGGCATCGACCTCAAACTGTGTTCCCAGGGTTTGCTCCAAAGTCCCACGTCCTTCCCTGGGGAGGAAGTGGGGAGCGTGTGAGGCTGCTGAACTCAGTGTGGGTGTCAGGCAGAGGGCCTCTGGGAGTAGAGACCCAGGGAGGACGTGCACAGGGGCCCATGAGGAGGGGCCATGAGGAAGGCCAGCTCCCACAGCGGCTTCCACTGGAATCTCGTTGCTTCTATAGACCTTCCCCTCAGCCTCCTCGCCCCTCTTCCTGACCCCTGCCCAACAGTAACAGGCCCGTGGCCACTTGTTCTGGGCTTGTTCGTTACACACTTCAGTCTGTGTGCCCTTGCCATCACCTCATCTGACCATCACAAACAAGGCTGAGGGCTGAAGTCAAGGCCCAGATGAGCAAAGACCCTGATCCTAGATCCCACAGCCGGTAATTGCTAGAGGTGTGGGCAGGCATGTCTTCTCTACACTTTCAAGTCTACAGTGGAAACAGTGCTGGAGGCAGAGGCGGGGAAGTCTACAGAATACACATATCTGTGGGGCGGAGGCTGAGGTAGAGGCATGGTGGTGGCCAGGCAGCTCCTGAAGAAGCAGCAGGTGTGAGCACGGGCTCAGGCTTTCCCAGAGCCCGGCCTCAGTCCTCCCCATCTGCAGAGCCATGAGGTTTGCAGATGCAAGCTGTCCCCATTCCCTCTATTTCTGAGAAACAAGCAAGGACAGGAGAGCCCACCAGGCTTCTGCAGCAACTGTGACAACGTGGGCATTGTTTCATGGTCACCTGGCCAGCCACACCTGTGTTTGGGACAGCAGGCTGAGCACACAGAGCCTGGGTCCCAGTCTACTTCTGCTACGTCTCACCAGGTGATCCCACCAGCAAAGGCTAACCACAGGCCTCTCTGCCCTGAGGTGTGGGTGCCCAGGAGACAGACAGAGCACCCCAGACTTACCAGGTGTGGTCTGGAGCAGGAAGGGGCCATGGGTGGTCCTTTCTGTCTTGATCACTCTTGGATCTAGAGTGCGGAGGCCCCGCTGGTTTGTCAGGGACAATGGCTGCCGCGACTTGAAGGTCTGGTCCCAGCAGTCTCTCTGCTCTTGGCAGCCCCAGCAGGGCCCCAGGGCACTGGCCCAGGGCATCCCAGCAACCTGCAATAGGCAGGGTCTTTGCTCCCTGCACAGCAGTATGCTGGCTGGTGTGGGAAAAACAGAAGTCCAGAGAAGGAGCCTCCTGGGACCAGAGGGAGCCAGTGACAGGCAGTCCTGCCAGCAGCGCTGAGTGTCCCCCAGCTCCTCCACACACGAGCCCTGCATATGGCCCTGGGAGGACCAGGACCCTACGGACAAAGCCCCCCATGCTGGCCCTTGCCAGGCCTCAGCACAGCAAAGGGCTGCACTGGGCCAAGGGAGGCCACAGTTGAATGGTGGCAGTGTGGGCAATTCTGGGCCTTTGGGGTTTGAGTAATGGAGCCAAAGAAGGGAGAACTGAGTGGGAGCCGAGAACCTACCCCGCTCTACTCTCCCTAGGAAAAGGCCTGCTCCTGGTAGAGGGCAGGGTGAGGCACTGGCCCATTAAGACAGCTGGGGAGACTTAGGCCTGGGAAGTAAAGGAATCGCTGAGTCCCTAGGGCAGGCAGCGGCAGAGGGGTATTGAGGTACCACATCTCACATGGATGGAAAAACAAATAGAAGAAGGCCTGGAGGTGATCAGAAGGGTAGAGGGAGGAGGAGTCAGACTCCAGCAAGGAGTGACACTCCAAGGACAAGGCCCAGGCCTTCCTTACATAACGGGACCCACCTGTTCACCCCTCATCCCCCACACGTGTGTGCAAACGTGCGCTCTGGCACGGCACACACCCAGTCCTTGCTCCATAGCAAGTGAGCCACGGAGACTGGGTCTAAACAAATTGAATTAGAAGAGCTGCAGGCGCCTCCTCCCTCGCCTGTCGGGCTCCGACACTAAGCAGGCCTGCCGAGCTGCCAGCTGCAGAATCTCGGCCACACTGACAGTCGTCCTGGCCCCTAGGCCCCAGCCCTGAGCCCCAGGAAGGGGCCGTGGTCTGAGGATGCCACAGTGATGGATGGTGTGAGGGAGGCTCCAGGCCACCTCCGGAGTGCACAGGATGTTAGTGCTGCGTGAGGCTGTTTCCGAGTGTTCCCATCGCCTCCCCCCCTCCTACCGCCCTGCTCCGCCTCCTTCCCTGGCCTCTCACAGGGTCACTGCTGCCTGGCTGGGACTTGGGCCTGGTCCATGCTGCCTATGCCCACCCCTCACTTCTTGGTCCTATAGCTGGGCCAAGCAGGAAGTGCTCAGCTCAGCAGATATCAGCCGGGAGAGCAACCTCTGACACCTTAGTAGAAGGAAACTGGGCAGAAAGATGAGGCAGTCCTGAAGGTGGCATCTCAGGGCCTCTACATGCAGTGTTGGCTGTAACCCTAAGACTGAGCTCGGGTAAGGAGACTGCACAGGGTGCAGACGTGACCACCAGGTGTCTTCATCCCTGTGCCCTTTCCTGAGCCCGGAGTCTGTGCCAGGTCCACTGTGATGAGGACAGAGGTGAAAAGCCCACCACCCTTGCTCTGCTGCTTATAGGAGTCACCCCCTGGGGACTGGGTCTGGAGCACTGGGGTATCCCTGGGCTTTTGCAGGAGCGGCCCCTGAAAAGTCCTTCTTCACAGGGATCAAGTGCTCCCATTAAGAAGATCCCCAGCAATCAGCCCCACTAGAAACCCAGCGTCAGAATGCACCCCTCTCCTGTCTCTCTCCCTCTCCCGTTGGGTGGTTGTGGTCGGATGACTAAGCTCCACACCTGTTTCCCTTCTGCAGTACGGGGATTCCAATGCTCCAACCTCACAGGGCTGACAGGATCCATCATTACTGTCTACACTCTCATTGGGCAGATGGACAGCTAGGGCCCGGGGAAAGATGGGGCTGGCCCTGGCCTGGGTCGCAGCAGGAGTTGGGAGTGAAGTGAGAAGCAGGTGGGCACCTTCACCTCTGCAGTGCCTCACTCCCTCTGCCCAAGCAGCCAGAAGCCAAGGCATTGATGGCCAGTGCCGGTGCCAGACATGTGCCAGGTCCTGCCCAGCTCACAGCAGCAGGGCTCTAGGGCTCCAGCCTGGCAGCCCCCAGCCCTCTGGGTGGCAGTAGAGGTGGAGAGTGCCGGCAGAGGGCTCCTAGCCCAGAGCAGCCTGCCATATAAGGAGCCTGCTCACCCTGGTCTGAGAGAAACCCCAGACAGCCACTGTTTATTTCTCCTTCCCAGCCTCCTGTTCTCCCGCCCCTCGGGAGCTTCCAGACAGAAGAGAGAGGATCCCCAGCAGGCCAAAGACACAGGAGATGGAAGGGAGAAGGCTGGGCCCTGGGATTGGCTCCCCAGCCCACCCAGAGCCTTGCTGAACCTCCAGGTCAAGCGTCTACTTGGTTCAGCCTCCTTTCCTAGAAGGGGAAGCAGAAAGCCCAGAGGCAGGTGACCTGCTGATAGGTGGCAGTACCAACTGGCAGCAGAACCCAGGCCTCCCGACCACGACCACGCACCTTAGCTCCTGACTGGCACCCCAGGGTGTGAAGGCGCCTCAGTGGGGTAAGTGAAACCAGAGCACCATGGATCCCTTCGAGGAAGGCCCTCCCTTGGAGGCAGGGGCTGGGAAAAGTGCCACTTGCCATCCCCAGCAAGTACGCATGACCCAAAGGAAGCATTCTAGGGGCCAGAGAGCCAGGAGCAGGAGTGCCCTCCAGGAGCGGGGGCACCCTCCAGCACCAAAACCTCTCCTTCCTCCCAGCCAGACCACACCTCTCCTCCAAGAAGCCTTCCAGCTCCCTCAGGGATGGAGCCTCTTCATCTTCTAAGCCTTTGTGGTCATTTCTCCTTGTCTGCTTGGACCTGTATCTATCCTGGTTCCCTGCTGAGAGCAGTTGTGCATTTTTTTTTCTTTGTGTGTGTGTGTGTGTGTGTGTGTGTGTGTGTGTGTGTGTGTGTGTTTTGGTACTGGGATTGAACCCAGGGCTTCCATACTAAGCTCTATCTAATGCCCTTTCATACTTTTATTTTGAGACTGAGCCTTGCTACTTTGATGCCCAGGCTGGCATCAAACTTTTGGACCTCCTGCCTCAGCTTCCCAGAGTGCTGAGATTACAGGCGTGCGACCAGGGCATTTTCCTTCTACCTCAGCCTGGCTACATCAGACTCAGCCCTGTGTCCCTGACACAGTGCAGCACTTGGCTTGGTGAATGAACAGGCACAGTGATGAAACCCTGTCCTGAACCCAAAGTGCTGGGGTCCCCACTTCAGGAGGAGACCCGTGGAAGGTTAACGAGGGGTGCTACAGTCACACAGCCCCTTGCTCTGTACCCCCAGAAAGCACCCTGCCATGGAGCCTTAGGGAGCCACGGGGATCAGCAGGAGTCAGCATGATGGGTGGCATTTTCCTGAAGTCACCAACTGTATGATAATTCTAGGACCAAGGAACAGAACCAGGCAGCTTCCCTGGGGATGGGACAGGTGCAGAGCCACAGAGGAGTTGCACTTTGTCCAGTGTCACCTTCTCCTTAGCTGACTGTCTACTTAGGCAAGTGCAGGGACCGGGGTTTCCTGCACCACATGCCAGCCCGGCCCCACCCCAGGCACTGAGACTGGGCGTGGTTGTCCTGAGATTGGGGGTAGTGGTGCTCTCCTGTAATCCTAGCACTTGGGAGGCTGAGAACAGGAGTTTCACTGAGTCCAAGCTGCGTAATGAGACGCTGTACCAAGTACATAAATAAATAAAATACTACCACTGCATGAAAAATTAAGCACAAAGCATCTGCATGGGAAACAAGGCCCAGCACCCAGGAATCCCACAGCCAGTGAGCATGGAGTGCTGTTGGTCCTCCAACCAGACCAGGACCAGACTAGGCAGGGTGTAGGCCGCACATGGCTGCAGAGGACGGCGTCTCTCCCACAGGGAAGTGGAGGCTGTGCAGATAGCAGGCTCCTGGGCACAGACAGTTGGAGAAGCTTCTTTTCTTTCACTTCTTTTCTTTTTCTACCCCCTTCTCCCCACACTTCTTTTTTAAACAGGTGCTTTACCCTGGGTTCGGCCCCAATGTTTTTTTACTTTGAGAGAGTATCTTGCTAAACTGCTCAGGCTAGGCTCAAATTTGCAGTCCTCCTGCCTCAGCCTCCCAGAGTGCTGGGATTACAAGTGCACAAAAGAGTTTTCACAAGAGGAAGTCCATTTCTTTTGGCTGAGAATGCCTCCAGCAGGCTGTTGCCTCAGCAGGCCATGAGAAGGGACCTGCCTGGAGCTACAGACTAGAGGAAGCTGCCCACTTCTCCCAGAGTTTGCATTAAGTATTCGGTCAGATTCCTGATGCAGGGAGGCATGTGAGACCTATTTTGGTTTTTGAATGGATATTTTTTTTTTCCTTTCCCTTCCCCTTCAGACATCCCTGAAAGCATAATCCATGGCATCAAGGCCACCATAGTTGCTGTCCGACAAAGCAAGAAGGTCCTCTGGGGACCCTAGTGAGGCTGGGGTGCAGGAGGAGTGGGGGATGGGCACACCCACCTTACCCAGGCCCAGAGAAGGAAGTGCACTGTATGCATGGACATTCAGTCTGCCATACATGGAGTCCTGAAGTCCATTCCTGTGGACATAGTCATCAACCAGATCTAAGGACCACAGAGTAACAGATTATAGAGCTCTGATCTCAGTGAACTGGAGATCACACCAGGTTAGAGCTAGGCACCTTGCAGGGCTTGGCTCACACCTGTAATCCCAGCATCCATGAAGCAGCAAGATCACTGTGAGTCTGAGGCCAGCCCAGGCTATATAATGAGACCCTATCTCAAACAAACAAAAAACTAGCCAAACAACTCATTCTAGAGAGGCTGAGGCTGACGGGCAATCCACACTGCCTGCCCGATTTCAGGTGTGAGGGAAGCTGACTGCATCCCTTCCCTCACGGACGGCCATCAGCCCCCAACAGGAGGCGATCAGAAGTGAAGGCTGCGTTTCCGGAGTGGTAAAGCGCCTGGTGCAGTGACACAACCAGTCATCCATCCCAGCGCTCTGGGAGGCTGAGGCATGCGACTCCCAAATTTGAGTCCTCTTAGAGGACTAGAGATTTAATGAGACTCTCTCAAAAACCAAAACAAAACAGAGCCATGAGGAAGCTGTGGGTATAACTATAAAAAACAGAGAAACAGGGGCCGGGGAGATGGCTTAGTAGGATAAGCACTTCCCTGGCAAGCACAAGGGTCTGCGTTCAATCCCCGGTTCCGCAAAAACAAAAAAAAAAAAAACAGAGAAACAAAGTCACAGATGGGCCAGGTCACAGAGCGGCCATCGTGAGGCTGAGAGAAGCCACACGGCCTGCCAGCATGGTCCTGTGAGTAGGGAGTGTGGAGTGCGGGCCAGGGACAGTGCTCCTGGGGGGCTCCCAGGGAAGGGGAGCCTGCCTGCCAGCTGGAGCAGCAAACACCCGCACAGCAGCCTAGAGGAAGAGGCAGGGGGCGCGTGGGGGCCTCCCATCTCTGTGAGGGTGCCAGTGAGCCTGGGGCAGTGGGGGCCCTTTGGAGACCAAAAAGGATAGGACCACTTTTGCATCTGGGGTCTTTGATCCACTCTGTAAAAGCCGTCTAGGAGGGCAGCTGGGAAGAAAGGAGGAGAGGAGCAAGGGAAGTTATGCGCTTGGGGGCATCACGAGTTCAAGTCCCATGGCAGTGTGTGGCCAAGCACAGCACAAGGGCTGTGGGCTGCAAAAGCTAGGTCAGAACAGGAGACCTCTAGAGACGAAAGTAGTCTGTTCGGGTTGGAGGATGACGGAGGGGTGGGGGATTGGGTGAGGGGAGGAAATATTCTAAACTTGTGGAAGCAGTTGAACAACTTGGTGACTGTTGAAAACTATTTCAGGAGCAGGGAGTATGCTCAGTGGTTGGAGCACATGCTTACCTTGTGTTTGTGTAAGGCCTAGGGTTCAATCCCCAGCAGTGCAGAAACAAGCAAACAAAGGGTTGCAATTGTGCACTTCAGTGGGTGGTTGTATTACAATGAAAAGGAAAACACAAGCAGGGCTGGAGGTGCAACCGAACAGGAGCCTGGCATCAGGGGCATTCCCAGCACCGGGAGTGGGGAGAAAGAGAGGAAGGAAAGGAAGGTCTGGTCAGCCCAGCGGGCTCCAGCGGCCGCCAAGGACAGGAAGCACCGCTGGGGGGCGGCCGACGCCTCTGGGCAGATCTAGAAGAGGGAGCCCGAGGAACCCCCTGAACTCGGCCCCCACCCACGCAGCAGCGTGGCGCTGTCCCCCAGCCTGAGGTGCAGTGCTGCATCTCTGGTCAGTTGGGAGTCTGAGATGAAGCACTGTAGCTCGGGAAGGGAGAAGTTGTTCTGCAGCCTCAGCCCGGACGCGGTAAGTGGTGACGTGGGGGGCTGGCAGGGTGGGCTGGCCCCGGACCCCGTGCCCTGTGCGGCTCCCTGTGCTGGTGGCGTCCTGAGCTTCAGTTTCCTAAAGCTGCTCTGATGCCTCTGTGCCCCCGTGGGTCACTCTGTGCCATTCAGGGCCGCCAGCACCCTGGGCCCCGCTTCTGCTTCCTCCTCCGGAGCCACAGTAGGCATCGATAACAGCCAGGCGGCTCAGAAGCCCTTCTCAGCCCTGAGTCCAGACAGTTACAAGCTGGGCCAAGCCCGCTGCCCCTGGGGAGTGCACACAACTCCCAAAGACCCTTTAAGCTCGAGAGAGAAAAGTTCTGGGCTTGAGAGAGGGTCCTCACTCTCTGAGCTCCTAATCGTGGCTCTTTCAGATGAGCAATGCCCAGCACAAGAGAGCCACTGGGCTGAGCACAACATTGTTTAACCTCCCAACAAACTGGGGGGGACAGTGCTGTGGGCCCACTTATCGGAGGAGAAAACCAAGGCTCAGGGACGCAGCTGCTGAAGTCACTGCTCCGCTGTGCCGAGCTGGTTGTGCCCTCATCCGTCTGCCTTCAGGCCCACGCTCCCTCACACTGCAGTGATTTTGGAACCAGATGGGAAGCTGGAGAAGAACATAACGAGTCCTTGTCTGTACACCTCGGGTTACTGTTGGCCAAAGCAGACCCAGACATTTCCATTAATGCTACGGGCTCTGTCCTACTCTGTCCTACTCACCCGCCATGAAGTGAGTTGCTGCAGGTCATCAGAGGAAGCTGCCAGCTTGGTCGTGATGGCATATGCCTGGAATGCCAGCCATCTGGGAGGCTGAGGCCAGAAGGCTGAGAGGTCTAACCCAGCCTGGGCCGCTTAGGGATTTAGCAAGACCCTGTGTCAAAAGAAAAAACAAAAACAGGGCTAAGACTGCAGTTCAGTGTGAAGGCCCTGGGTTTAATCCTTAATATAAAAAAAAAAAAAAAAAGCAGATCTGCCCTATTCACCCTCCAGCTCAAGACTGAGGAGTACCCTTCAGCCAGGAGCAGTGGGAGAGAGGCTGGGGCCCAGATGGTTTCTGACCAACAAAGTCATGGGGCTGTTTCAATGGCAGGGAAGGTACTTTCCAGGGCCCTTGAGGTTCCAGTCACTGCTCTTCTCAGAGTACCAAGCCACATCCTGAAAGCATGGTGCCCTGCGCTGGCCGCTGCCATCAGCTGGCCACAGAAAGAGCAATCCTGCTGGCTCCTAGGGACATGGAGCACGGTAGGCCTTGGGGCCGAAGGCCACTCTCCCACCTTGTCCTCACGGTCCAGTTTTCCCAGGAATCCCTTGGATGCTAAGATGGGGATTCCTGGAAATACTGTTCTTGAGGTCACGGTTTAGCAACCGATCCACTGCACTCCCCCAGCTCTGCCCCCGTGGGATGAGGGCCAAGCGCACAGCCCAGCGCTGGAGGTAAGATGTCCTGAGATGTCCTGCGGCCACTGCTTGACCTTTCAATGGCTTTTCTTTCCACTGCATCCATTTTGTAACATCCCTGTGAGGCTGAATATGGGGCCTGAGCTTTGTCCAGTCTTAGGTAACTTGTCCCAAGCCACACAGCTGAGCAGCAGCTGAACCGGGATCCTGTACAGCAGAGCTGCGTCCTGTCTCCCCCCTGCATGACCCCTCCCTGTAGGCCTTGTAATAAGGGGACACAGTATCGTATCCACGTTAGTGAGAAACTAAAATATGCACATGAGTTCATTTCAAAAGTGTATTAACTCTTGAAGCCAGGCACAGAGGTGTATGCCTGTAATCCAAACTGATAAAGGTTGAAGCAGAAGGATGACAAGTTCAAGTCCAACCTGGATGACATAATAAGGCTCTGTCTTAAAAGAACAAGAAAACAGGTTTATTACATCAGCTAGGTAAACTAAAAATCAGAAATCTTTGTTCAATTGGGAATACAGCCACAGAAAAATGGAGAATTTTTCACAAAAGTAGACAAAAATGAAACTCAGTACGCCCCCTTGTGGTACCAGTACCCATTGCAGGAACTGTGGCCGCTTTGGCACAAGAGGCAGGACTGACTCACTCACTCTTCAACTGGTGACCTGCCTGAGCCTTATGTACTCCTCCTAACCGGGAATGCCTTCTCCATTGCTTACAAAAACCTAATTCCAGGGCCAAGGATTATAGCTCAGCGGCACAAACACCTGCCTGGCAAGCACAAGGTCCTGAGTTCAATCCCTGGTACCACAAAAAAAAAAAAAAAAAAAAAAAAACACCGATGTCCTCCTCAAACCCAACTAACATCAGTGGGATTAATGAGGTTTAGAGAAGTACAATGACCAACCCAAGGTCACCCAGACAGCAAAAGGCAGAACCAGAACGGGTTTCAAGTTCAGTGGTCTTTGGCAATCTTAGCCAAAAGAAAAGCCTATGCAAATTAAAAATAAAGACTGCCAGCAGGTAATGCTAACTGAATGCCAGGAGCCCAGAAGTGGTCAGGTGCATAACTACATAACTAGAACTTTCCCCAAACTCTTCCTGGAGCTTTTGATGGAGTTAGTGGAGGTGGCAACTATTGTGGCCCCAGGGTCCTTATTTTGGGGTGTGATCCCCACATTCCCATGGACCAGGTGGCTGTGTTCCTGATGACATTTATGAGCAGAGACCCTTTCCTGCTGGTGCTCAGACCTGGAGCTGGCCTGAGAGTCACACTTGCTCATAGCAACCACAGAGGCAGCATGGACTCCTGAGTATGGTCACATTGGTGACCAGCGTTGTCTCATCCTCACGGCAGCCCAGTGTCACGGGCTCTACCATCTGCTCCCTATCACAGACAAGAAAGCCACAATAGAGATCAGGACCTTTTCCTAAACTCACACAGCTGAGGAGCTATGAAGCTGGAAACTAAGGGGTCAGAGTTTGTGCTGTGACCCCTTAAGTCGGAGTCCTCACTCCTGGCAGCCACTCCTGTGGCCTGGCAGGCAAGGCTGTCTCCGGCTGGCTTCTCCTTCACTGAGACCCACGTGGGCTCTGTGCTCTGTGACTAATAAAGTGCTGGACCTTTGGCCTGTGTCATGTCTTTTTCTGGGAACATGGGAGAGGGGAGGTGGCAAAGGCAGGGACAGAATCTCTTGGTAGCCCAGGCTGGAGTAATGCCCAGTGCTTCCACATTGAGAGATGCTTCCAGAAGTGGCACAGACAGCAGTGGAGAGCCGCCTCCAGGCAGCTCATTCTGGGGAAGCTGCTGTGTTGCACCTAGGAGGGTTTTGACATGGCGGGCTCAAGGACAGAGCCAGCAGTGGACAGGGGCCTCCTTATTGACCTCAGCGCACTGCAGCGAGCACTGTCTGGACCACATGACCCAAAGAGCCTGCTGTGAGGACCACTCTGGCACAAAAGCAACACCACAGGCACTCTTCTTGGGAACCCATGCTGACCCGGGCTGGACACAGTCTTCTAAGGAAAGACTTCCAGGTCCCCATGCTGTGCCAGGAGGTAATCTACACCCTGGGGAAAAACCCACCAACAGATCCCCAGGCCTGGTGGAGAGTGTCTGTACTGCCTTTGGCTTGGTAGGAGGCCTAGACCAGTCCGTCTCTGGGTGAGGCGGGGACCAGCAGGCAGAAGGAAGAGGGTTCCCTCTTGTGGCCGTCTGCAAAATGACAGGAGTCTTTCCTTCAAGGACTTGCCATGTTGTTTACGTCACTACCTAGGATATTTGCGTGGGATTTTGCTTTTCAAGACGCACTTCCCATCCTGTGGCTTCACTTGATCCTTGATACGAGAAACATATTGTCATCACAATGGACAGAGGCCAAGAGAGCTTAAACAGTACTTGTTATAAAAAATAATCATGATCCTGGGCTGGGGAAATAGTTTAGCAGCATAAGTACCTGCCTGGCAAGCAGGAGGTAATGAGTTCGATCCCTGGTAACAAAATATAAATAAATAAATAAATAATCATCATCATGATCCCAATATTTCACATTTGTTGAGCACTTAACCTACATCCAACATTATGACTCTTTTTGGCGCTGGGGATTGTGCTCAGGGCCTTGTGCCTGCCAGCAAACGCTGTACCAGTGAATGGCATCCCAGCCCAGCACTGTGACTTGACTTTAACCATTTGAAGTCACTATGAGGTGTATGCAGTGGCCTGATCTTCAGATGCGGATGAATGAGAGCGTTGATGTGCCCAGAGCCCCCAGCAGAGGAGCTGCTGCGCCCAGGGTGCCCCAGCGGCGGCCCTGCACCAGGACCCCCCTTCTCACACCGGCGCACGCCTCCGCTCCTGTGGGTCTGCTGAACCGAGACCCTGGCAGTCTTCACCCACCAGCCCCAACCCCAAGAACCCAGCACAGCCTGATGTGCTGGCTTCGGAGCCCCAGTCTTCTCTCTGCTCCTCTGCGCCTAGAGGGGATCCGGTGAGGGTTGGTTTTCTGCTTCAAGCACAGAAGTGTAGGGCCGGTTGGGGGGGGGGGAAGTCCAAGAACTGACAGCAGGAAGTCGCCCGGATTGCTACGGGGTGAGCCCCAGGGGTCAGAAGAGGGAGCCAAAATGGGACACCACGCTGTAGGAGGAGCCCCGGAGGCCAGCAGGATGGCCTGACCTTTTGAGGCGCCTCACGCAGGCAGGGCCCGGGGAATCGCCGCAGTCTGTGCAAGCTAAGGCCATCATCACGGGAAGGGCCCAGGCCTGTCCCTGCCTGTCAGACGCAGACCCTCTCTGGCTGGGAGGAAGACAGTCCAGCTGCCCTCCAGGAGCCATCCCCGCAGGGTGGAGGTTTCTGACAAACCCCTTTTATGGAAATTGCGGCGACAGTGCCCAAGGGGACTTGCCTTGGGGACAAACAGGGGCATTTCAATTACACAACCTGTGGGAGGCTGGAGAAACCACAGCTACATTAATTTAGAGCCTGTCCCCTCTGACCCACACCAGCTACTACGCCCACATCCCGGGAATGCGTGTTGTCCTGGCCCCTCGGCCAGATTCCCGACAGGCGGAGGCTGCACACTTCTCGTGGCTCAGCTCCAGCCGCCTCCCCAGGAAGACCTGGGTCAGCTTCTACCGTCGCGGCAGCCCTTGCCCTGTGTGTGGAATCTCTGCCGCGTCTCTGCCCCTCTCTTCCTCCAGGGGGCGCCCTGCACAGCTCACCGCAGCGGCCCTGCCTCCCCCGCACTCTGAAGCTCCTGCTGAGCTGCCCAGGGGCGCAGGAGCCTCACCATCTGAGTTGAAATATAATCCTCTCCCCGCGCAATCAGAGCCTGATTTAAAGTCCTTGTCACTTCTTTGGGACTAGGCTCCCTTTGAGAAGGCAATTATGGGGGCCTGGCCCTAGCTCAGTTCTTTAAGTGGCTGCTTCCACAAAGCTGTCAGCCTCAGGTTGCTGTAGTTCGATCCCCGCAACACTCCAGCCAGCCAAACCACCCATGAGGGCATTCGGAGCAAAAAAAAAAAAAAAATCCTTAAAAAAAAAAAAAGGCAATTAAAGCCCTCATCGGTCTCCATAGAGAGTGACATACGGTGTGCGATATTATGTCCGAGGCTCATAGTCCCTGAGAACACCTCGGCGTACGTCGCAGCCTCTAGAAACCATTTCTTCTTTAGCATTCACCTGTGTGTCTGACAAAGGTGGAGGAGCAAAAGAGACGGGCTTCCCACGCTGCGAGCAGGGTGGCCGGAAGAGGGAGCTAGTCCAACTTGGAAAGTCCAGGAGGGCGTCTCAGGAAGTGATGTTTGAGCTGAGATCTGGTCTAGGAGTCAGGCAGGTGCAAGGACCACCAAGGCTCATGGTAGAGGAAATGAGAACTCTTTGGGGAGAGGGCAGGGAACAGCAGAGAGCCCAGAGTGGGGAATGATCCGTTGGGCTGAAGGGCCGGGCTGTATGAGCCTCTTGAGGAGTTTGAATCCCATCTAAGGACAGTAAGTGATGTCTTAAATCTCTTGGGGCGGGGGAGGTGATGGCTTGGTGGAATAAGTGCTTCCCTGGCAAGCGCAAGGGCCTGAATTCAATCCCCAGTTCTGCCCAAAAAAATAAAAATTAAAAAAAAATAATCTCATGCAGAATCACCCTAAATTCAAGGCCAGCCTAGGCTATACAGTGAATTCAGCCAGAACTATATAGCAAATCCTATAGTAAACACAAAACAAAGCCAGACATGGTGGCACATCCCTGTAATTCCAGCATATAGGAGACTGAGGCAGGACGATTGCTGTGAGTTCAAAGCCAACCTGGACTACATAGGGAGAGCATATCTCAATTAATTAATTAGTTAATTAATTAATTTTAAAAATACAAAACAAGGGGGCCAGGGAGATGGCTCAGTGGAATAAGCGCTTCCCTGACAAGCGCAGGGCCCTGAGTTCAATCCCCAGTTCCGCCAAAACAAACAAACAAACAAACAAACAAAATCATTCCTAGCTGAGCCCAGCAGCACATGCTTATAACCCTGGCTACTCAGGAGGCTGAGGCCGGAAGATCATAAGTTTGAGGCTAG
>NW_004524616.1:4743723-4749324 GCF_000260255.1 Octodon degus
GGAAATGGGCTCTCTACCAGTTGTGGAAGCTCAGAGACCAGAACCTAAGGGCCAACAAGCCTGAGAGGCTCCTTCCAAGCCAATGCTGAAGCTTCCATGGCCCTGAGCCTCCTCTCCGGTGCCGTACGGCTCCAGGCTGCACCTCTGTGGGCACATGGGCTCCTCCTCTCTCTGCACCCCCTGTGATTCTCTCCTGAGGATTCTTGTCATTGACCCAGGGCCCACCCCATCATCCAAAACAATCTCTTCATCTCAAGATCTTTAATTTTGGGGTCAGGGAGATGGCTCAGTAGAATAAGCACTTCCCTGGCAAGTGCAAGGGTCTGAGTTCAATCCCTGGTTCAGTCAAAAAAAAAAAAAAAAAAAAAATCCTTAATTTCATTATACCTGCAAAGACTGTTTTTTAAAATAAAGTCACACTCACAGACTCTGGAAACAAGGGTGTGAACTCATCCATCTGACGCCCTCCAACCCATCCATTACCAACTCAGAAAGGTCAAAGGACACTTAAGTGTCTTTCCAGCTGTCAGGTGGCAAAGTCCTGAGGGTAGCAGGATGGAAGTGGCAGGGAGAAAAGAGTAGAGGATATGGGGGCCTCTGGGGGCTCCTGGGGCCTGCTACAGGGGGTGTCAGGGGAAAGCAGAGTCCCCAGCCTCTTTCTATGAAGCTGCTAGACCTTGGTGCCCTCACTGAAGACAAATGAGGTTTGAAGGAGATGTCAAGTGAGATAAGAGAGGGAGAAGTCTACACCAGGCCTGGGGGGAGACTCCTGGCACTAGCTCAGCAGTACAGTCCTTGCCTGCGAACCCAGGTTCCAGTCGCCAGCACTGAGAAGAAAGGCAGCCAGTTTCGAGTTGGTGCTTGGAAGCACACAGCCTCAGGCGCAGAAAGCAGAAGCCTGTCCCCTCCCCCTCGGTTCAACCATCCAGGGAGACTGAGTCAGCCCAGGAAATCTAGGCTGTTCCCAGCCCACACTTGTACCACCAATTCTTTCAGTCTAGATGCAAAACTTCTCATCTCCAGTATAGACTTCAGCATCCTTATGACTAATCTTTCCACATAGTTCTGCCTCCCAACCAAGCAGGACAACATACATAATACAATCTGGTTTGGGGGTGGGGAACGCAGCTAATCCTGGATGAGCCTGACACCCTGAGCTCTGCACACTCCTCTCCTTTCATTCTCTGGGCCACACTTTGAAGAGGTGCTATCACGCTTTCCATCTTGGAGAGGAGGGAAATTAGGTGAGAGAGATTAGTAACTCGCTGGGTCAGCCAGCTAGAATCACCGAAACTGGGACCTGTGCCGTGGCGGGCCCGGCCTTGGGTCTGTCATCATCACCACCGCCTCACTCCGGCCCTCTTGGGGGTAGAAATGCAAGGCCAGCCTGGACAATTTAGGACCTCGAAGCAAAAAGGGCTGGGGCGTAGCCCAGTAGTAGAGTGCCCCTCGGTGCCATCCCCAATTCTGAAAAAGAGAGGAGGGAAAGAAGGAAAGAAGGGAAGGAGGGAGAAAGGAAGTAACAAGAAAAGAAAAAAAGAGAAAACAAAGGAAAGGAAATGGAAGGACCTGAGGGAGAAGGAAGGAAGAAGTTTAAACAATACTCTGCAAGGTTGTGACAAGTGGTTGGCTCTGGTGGAGTAGGGTAGGAATTACACGTACAGCTGGCCGGGATGGGAACTACCTTTGAGAAACATGTTTCTCTTCTTAGTACATAGACATCTGTTCATCAGAAGAAAAGTCTGGAACATATACCGAAATGTCAATGCACTGGGAAACATGGATGTGAGGAGCAGGCTCCATTTCACTTTGTACAGTGAGCCTGTGCTGCTTTGTTGAATGGAAAAAGTTATTAAGAAGATGGTGGAGGAAGAGGAGGAAGGTGACTCAGCTGCTGTTCTGGGATCCCGGGAAGCTCCAGGCCTAGAGCCGCCTTTCTGCCAGGTGCTGGGCTCTTTTTCCACCCCACCCCTTGAACACACCCTGACCAGAGACCTGGTGCCTGGGGACACCCCCACCCCAGGCCTTCTCACAGGAGTACTGGGATCCCCAACCCCCAGGCCCTCTCACAGAAGAACTGGAGACCCCCATCCCCCAGGCCTTCTCACACACCATCCTGCCACAGCTCTGCTGTTGGCTCAGCCTGCAGCACAGATGTGGAGGCGGAAGCTCCAGCCCCACAGTGCCACAGTCGGCCTGCAAGAGACACAGGACGCATCCTGCTCATTTTCGTAAAGGTGAGGCTTGCAGCCTAAAACCACCTTGTCGAGTCTTGTTCAGCCACAAGAAAGCACAGGGCCCGCCTGTTCCTGTCACTGCAGCTCCCTGGTGAGCCTCCAGGGAGTACTGATGGGAGGGGGAAAGACAGGACTGGGCAGACTAGGCCAGGTGAGTGAACAAAGCTACAGCCAGGCCAGGGGGCTAGCGTGGGCCAGTCAGACGCCTGGGTGTGGTATGGATGGAATCACTCGACATGTCGGTTCCCTCATCTGAGAAGAGGGCACTAGCTCATGAACAACCTGAGAACTAGGTGGGCAGTCTTCCTCGGTGACCAGCACCCGCTGGACAGATTATGTACTGAGTAAATGCTGCTTGTGATGGACAGAAGAAATAGGTTTGGTCATGGCAGTTGAAGGTTGTTGCAGTTTTTTTGTTTGTTTTTTTTTCCCCATCACTGGAGATTGAACCCAGGGCTTTCGCACTGAGCTGCATCTCCAGCTCTTTTTAAAATATGTTTTTGGGGGCCAGGGATATAGCTGGGCAGCATGGTGCCTGCCTGGCAAGGTGTGAGGTCATAAATTCGATTCCCAGCAACAACAGCAAAAAAAAATCTCTACAATGTTTTCCTTTGAGACAGGTTCTCACTAAGCAGCCAGGTTGTCCAGGCTGGGTTCAAATTTCAAACCCCCTACCCCAGCCTGCTAGAGTGCTGGGATTACAGCCATAAGCACCAGTTCATTCTC
Organism: Octodon degus; assembly: GCF_000260255.1. Classification (NCBI taxonomy): domain Eukaryota; kingdom Metazoa; phylum Chordata; class Mammalia; order Rodentia; family Octodontidae; genus Octodon; species Octodon degus. The sequence continues at coordinate 4,746,687 of NW_004524616.1, forward strand.
CCTGGTGAATATTTACTAGGAGCCTACCAGGGGCCAGGCCCTGGCTGAGCCCTGGGATCAGGGGCAGAAGTTCCTGGCCTATAGCTCCCATAATCCTGAGCAGAGCTGTGCAAAAGGACACTGTCATTCCTGCTGACCAAGTCACCCACAGGCCCCCTGGACTGCCACTGGGGCAGCATGGAGGGTTTGGGGCAGCACAGGAGGGCATGCAGGGGCTGCTGGTCCAGGGTGCTGGCTTCTTACTCAGGCAGGGTTGACTATGGACTGCAGGCACCTTGGAGGAAGCAGTGAGATTAAATCCATCTGCCTTTCAGCAAGGGCAGGAAACAGGTCTATCTAGAGATGGCTAATGCCTATGAGACCGCCTTTTCTGCCTCTTTACATTGAGTAACTAGAAAAGAAGCACAAGCTTCTGGGGGTTGTCTGGGTGTGGGAGCATGAGGTCAGGAATCAGGTGTCCCTGCACCCCGAGGGCTCTGCTCTGGGCAGCTCCCGCCTCTCTGGACCTTGGTGTCCTCCTGGCAGAGGTGCACGGGTTCTCTGCACTCTTGGCTCCTCAGAGGACCTGTGTCCGTGGTGTCTCCTACACAGGTGCGGCCAGCTCTGCACGGTTTGGTGGGGTGGCCCTTGATCCAACCTCAGTTCAGCCCTCACGGTCCACCCTGCCGCCCCAGCTGCCCTGCTATGGGAACGCCTGGCTCCTCTGAGGCAGCAGATCAGCTGGAAATGCCTGCTGCTGGTGGTCAGGGACAAGCTAGGACTTGCCTGACAGCACTGCAGCACCCGAGCCCCAGGAAGCTCAGCAGGCTTCAGGGCCCATCTAGTTTGTGCACCAGTCACTTAGTCTCCTCTGAGACTCAGTTTCCCTGTGCTCAGGACCTGAGCCATCCATACACTTGTTTTCCATTTGTGGATTATCTACCAAGGGTTAGACCTGTGCTAATGTCAAGGAGACAGTGAACCCGGAACCCCAGGCTTGGAAAGTACCTGGGCAGGCTGGAGGAAGGGGCTCTGCTGCAGGCTTGGGGTGAGGAAGCAAGGCGGTTTCAGCTTCCTGGCATCCACAGGGTGGCACAAGTGCCAGAAGAGAGCAGCAGAGAGCAAGAATCCAGCAAGAGGCTGCCACTGACCTTGGCAGGCCGGAAGCTGGGCCTGGGGATTTTCAGTCCACTATTGTCAGGCAACGTTTCACAAGCGCCTGTGGCGCATCAGCATCTCTCAGCCTGGGCCCCAGGGGCTGCATGCCAGCTTCTCTGGCCCTGGTGCCCTGACCACCGCCTTGGCAGAGCTGTCTCTGTGCTGCTCCTGCCTGTGGCCGATGGTGCAGGAGAGAGTGAAGAACAGCCGCTACCAGCATGACAGGGAGGAGACAAGGACTGCCAGCCACAGAAGTACCAGAAGGGATCCGTGGGTCATGGGTGTGTGCTAGGAGCAGTGAGGCCCCGCAGGGCCTGTGGCTTGCTTGCTGGGGACAGGATCCCTGCATGGTTTCTAAAGATCATGCTGGCACTATAAGAAGGGTGGGCTCACATCCAGCTACTCTCACACACTCAGACTTTCCTTTGCACACACACAGTCCCACTAACACTCACGCCCCGCAGAGAGCAGCGGATGCTCTCACCTCTACTGGGGCTCCGAGAGCAGCCCAGCCGGCAGCAGCCTGCATCCCTGGTGCCCACCACGCTGCGGCTTTGTGGGCCCGCTCCTGCTCTGCTTGTCCCAAGGCCCTCCTCCATCCTGCCAAGGCCACCCCTGTCTGGGTAGGCACAGCCAGGTTCTGCGCTTGCTCCACTCTGTGCTCTCTCTCTCTCTTTTTTTTTTCTTTATTTTTTTGTGGGGGGGATTGGGGATTAAACTCAGGCCCTTGCGCTTGCCAGGCAAGCACTTATTCAACTGAGCTATCTCCTCGGCCCCTTTCCACTCTGGAAGGTGGCAGGGTTGCTGGACAGTGTGGGTGACCCCTGACCAGTCAGGCTGCTGACTACACTGAGCCCTTCTATTTGGCCTCTCTGGTCCTTCATGAGGGGCACTTCAGCCAGCCAGAATCTCCATGCTGAAGCAGACTTTGGGGCCTCCATCCTGAGGCTCCCCTCATCTGACCCTCAGCACCAAGCCCCTTCTCATCATTCCTCAATGAGGACCTCATTCCAGGAAGGGCCCCAGTGACACAGCCTGACTCTCCAAAGCTCTTCAGTCACCTCTTGCAGCCTGGCATGAGTCAGCCCTCTCCCTCCCCACCCCCCCACCCTCCCGTGTGGTTTAAAGCAGCAATTTGCTGATTCTCAGAACTCTGTGGACTGGCCAGGCTCATCATCTGGGTGGTCCTGCTCCCCTGCAAAAAGCATCAGCTGAGACCACTCAGGCAAGCTGCCCACAGCTGAGCTGGGAGCTTGACCAGGGCAAGAATGTCCAAGACGCTTTCCTTGGGCCTCTAGGGCCTCTGCTATAGCAACTAGAGGGTCTCCTCTCACACAGTACCTGGTCTGTCTAGCAGGGCGGACATAGCTTGCTTATTATTTTATTTATTTATTTATTTATTTATTTATTTATTTATTTATTTATTTTGGCAGAACCGGGGATTGAACTCAGGCCCTTGAGCTTGCCAGGGAAGCGGTTATTCTACTGAGCCATCTCCCCG
>NW_004524616.1:4749424-4751963 GCF_000260255.1 Octodon degus
CTATTTTTATTTATTTATTTATTTTATTTTTTTGCCAGAACCGGGGATTGAACTCAGGCCCTTGAGCTTGCCAGGGAAGCGGTTATTCTACTGAGCCATCTCCCCGGCCCCCATTTTATTATTTTTGGAGACAAGATCTCACTCTGAACCCCAGGCTGTCCTCCAACTTGTGATTCTCCTGCCTCGGCCTCCCAGGTGCTGGGATTACAGGGCTGTGCCATTGCACTGGGCTGTAGCCAGATCCCTTTATATTGCTGTGCCAGGCCCTAAATGAGCAAAAGCACAAACTGCCAGGTGTCAGCCTGGAATGGATGCAACCACAGTGTGTTGGCCCAAGTAGGTCTTAAAGCAAACCCCAGTTCACAAGGCGAGGGGAAGAAAAGCGGGCTTCACCTCTGCTGGGAGGAGCAGCGTGTGTGTCCAGGGACCAGAGGCGTCGTGGGTGGCTGTCCGTCCAACATTGCCACAGTGGGCACGCTCCATGGCCTCCATGTGCTTCCTGTGGATGAGCTGAGCCGGTGGCAGACGGACACTAGGGCAAAGCTCTTCATTACAGAATTCTTATCTCCACATCCAGGCAGATTTGTATCTGGTTACTGTATTGCTGGGACCTTTTCATTGGAAAATGGCAGAAGACTAATTTACCTGGCTTAAGTGAAAAACAGGATTCATTATACATTGGGAAATTCAGGGGTATTCCAGCTTTAGGCATCCTATTGCTTTGACACAAAGTAATGTCACTGGGAATGTGCCACACTCTTCCCTTTCTTTTTTTTGCGGAACTGGGGATTGAACTCAGGCCCTTGCACTTGCCAGGGAAGCGCTTATTCCACTGAGCCATCTCCCCGGCCCCTACTCTTCCCTTTCTGTGGTGCTGTCCACTGTGTGTGCCTTGTTCCCTCATGTTGAGCAGGTTCTTTCTATACAATGTAGAGATGGCCACCAACTAGCCTGGCGACACGTCTCAGGGGTGGGACTGAGCTAGCACATGTTAGGTTGTGAGTTCAAGCCCCAGCACCACAAAAGAGATGGCAACCAGCAACTCCAGACCTGTATCCCATCAGTTCAAGACCCACAATGAGAAAGATTTGCTTCCTTCCATTCCCTAGTGTTTTCAGCTACAGCCCCAGGACTATGTCATAATGGCCCAGATGAGACTGATCCAGTGCCAGATTCAATCACTAACTGCATATATACTTCTGAAGCGAGAACCCAATCACTGTGACTATGGTCAGCTGTGTCCAGGTACTGTGCCCATCAGCCTGAGGAGAGAACAGGGTACAGTGGTTCCCACTCTAGAACCATATGCAGTAAAAGCTGGGGTGAGACAGAGGAAAGCCTCCCAGGAGAAAAGCAAGTGATGCTGCCAAGAGGTGGAGGCGTCCTCTTAATGTGAAGAGGCTGAACCCAGTACAGTAGAGGGTCACTGCCTTATCTGATGTTTGGCAAACAAAGAAACAAACAAACAATCATAGGGGATTGCTGGAGATGAGAATTTCCCTCATTCTGACTTCCAGAGTGAAACTCTTCATACAACAGTTAACTCCAGGGCTTTTGCTGATATTGTGGACATGGATATTAAAAAAAAAATCCTTCAAATATACATTTCACTGCAAGCAGGTGCAGGGGTCGGGGTGGTTCGATCCCTGGGCCTGCCAGTGCCAGCCCCACCCCTGAGACAGCAATTGAGACTGGGCAAGGTGGCGTGAGCCTGTAATCCCAGCTCTTGGGAGGCTGTAAACACATGGATCACTACGAGTCCAATCTAGTAGTGAGACCCTGAACACCCTGTAGGCCCTTCCCTAAAAATTAAAAAAAATAAAAAATAAAAAATAAACATTTCACATGTTACCCACTGTTGGGAGCCATGGAAGTTGGAAAACTGGTCAAATATGTGTAAGCTGGACTAGGCATCAGTGCCTAAAGCAGACTAGCTTACCTCAGCCGTGAGATAAGCATCATGACTGGTTAATGTCAGCTATTAGTTACTAGGCAACCTTGTGTCATGTGTTACCAACTGATCAAAGGAATAAATAAATGTCTATGTTGCTGCTGGGGGTGGGGGGGGTCATCTCACCAACAAGGCAGAGGAGCCACCACCTAACCCAGCTCCTGTTTTCTTTTCTATCTTTTCCTCCTTCTTGCTGCCATTTCTCTCCAGGTACAATGGCTTACACTGAGACTAACGGATCCCTACAACCCATCTGTGAAAGGTAAGGCCAGGACACTCCACTGCCTCAACAGAAGACAGTTTTTCAAGTTGCAGTGCTCACTGTGCTCCAAGGGAAAGGCTTCCAAATATTGGAATAGTGCCCAGCCAGTGTGGAGAACAGAGTGGCTGTCACGTCTCTGAGCCTTCCTTGTCTTCTCTCATGGGCCATCGCTTCTATTCCTATCACCTATGTATTTGGAGTAACAGGCAGGTCTTTGCTATAAGGCAATAGGCTTGAGAATCAGGGGCCGGGGAGATGGCTCAGTGGAAAATAGGCTTCCCTAGCAAGCGCAAGGGCCTGAGTTCAATCCCCGGTTCTGCAAAAAA
>NW_004524616.1:4752092-4753815 GCF_000260255.1 Octodon degus
TAACAAAGCACAGGGACCACGGTTCAATCCCCCAGCACCACATGCCAGCCGGCCCCGCCCCCTGGTGGGCTGAGCTGGACACACACACACACACACACACACACACATAAATAAATAAATAAAAATTTTTAAAAAAGGATTGAGAATCACAAATTCATGACATTTAGAGCTGAAAGAGATCATAACTATTATCTGTGAAGGAGATTACTAACTTCCCCTCAGAATCCATTCTCCCCTTTCCACAAAGGTGGACTTGTTAGCTGGAACCATGGTACCCAGAATAAAGAGTACCCCTTTATTTCCCATACCCCTTTGCCATTAAGACTAGCCATGTGACTAATTCTGGCCAATGAAGTGAGAGCACATGTATCCCATTATAGCTTCTGAGAATTTTCTTCTGCTCTCTATATCTTTGTCCCTTCAGTCTTCTATGTCCCTTCTTTGGTCTTATTTACTGGAAGTTTGATGGAATTGCCATTTTGGACCATGAGGATGAGGACCACAAACCAGGGAAGGTGATTATAAAAGGGAAGATTCATCGGTCCCTAATCAGGTAGGCAAAGCTACAGGATTCCATTATATTTTATGGGAGCAAGAAAGTAAGCATTCATAGTATGGAAGCCATAATTGCTTTGGGCTTCCACTTCCTTCCATCAAATCTGATCATAACTAATGACACAGGCTCTTTTCTAACTTTCCCCTATGCCTCGCCTCCCTGACCCCCCCACACACACAAAGGCTGGGCTCCTCTCCAAACCGGTGTATAAAGAGGCACTGCGCAGAGTGCACACCTAGAGCGATGGGGACCTGCTCCCTCTTGAAATCACTTCCTCTCTGGAAGAGACCTGATCCCAGCACCGCTCAGACACATTTGCACAGTCTGATCACAAGCCAAGCTTCCCACCCACCCAGGAGGCCGAAGGGCATCAGGTAGACAGTGCCCAGATGCCCACTCCAGGCTCTCTGTCTCCCTCACAGGCTCTGCTGGCTTTCCTCCTTCAGGCCATGTCCAAAGAGACACTGGGAAAACCGTCCATCACCTGCAGTTTCTAGGCCCTGGTCTGTTAATTGCTTCTGTGATGTAATGTATCACGCATCAGTACAACTCAGACACTTTAAACATGGGGAAAATCCTCAAAGTTCAAAAACAGCTTACACACTTGAAAACATTCTCACGCACTGTCATTTTTCATGTGTCAGATGGACTCATAAAAAGCAAGAATAGGGGCCCGGGAGATGGCTCAGTGGAATAAACATTTCCCTGGCAAGCGCAAGGGCCTGAGTTCAATCCCTGATTCCGTAAAAAAAAAAAAAAAAAAAGCAACAGTAATTACAATGTTCCCTTTACAGAAACTTAAAAGAATACATAAGATATAATATGATAATAAAAGGAGCAAAAGAATAAAAACAAAGAAAAACAAGCCCTAAAATGTAATCAGACTAATAGATATAAATCAATATGCACATGATGTGTGGATACCTTACTGTCATTTATAAATTATTTATTCATTTATTGCAATATACTGGGAACCAAACTAAGATTCTCATGCATGGTAGACAAGCACTCTACCACTGAACTACGTGGTATGATCTGAAAATATCCTGAATGTTTAATTTTTAAAAATTTATTACAGGGACCAGGAAGATAGCTCAGTAGAATAAGTGCTTGCCTGGCAAGCTCAAGGTCCTGAGTTCAATTCCCAGTACCACATACACACACACA
>NW_004524616.1:4754651-4757081 GCF_000260255.1 Octodon degus
AACATTTAGCTCTTAAGGTTATCTTAACTTTTAGAAAGAGCCAGAACCCCCATGGTGCCCTATCCAGTGAAGAAGGAGAGTGAGGAAACATCATAATGGGTTTTTTTGGTTTTGGGTTTTTTTTCATGTATTTGGTACAGGGTCCACTACACAGCTTGGACTCATAGTGACTTGGTGTGCCCAGGAAGAGGCTGGCACAGTGTGTGGTACTGAGGATCGAACCCAGGTCCTTCACCTTGCCTAGGCAGGCACTTAGACTGCTGAGCTATCTCTGTGGCCAATCAGAATGGTTTTTGAAGCCTGCCTTTCTTTCAGATGGCACTTGGCAGCCCATTTTTGGTAACTGGAAAAGACACTCATAAGGGGCTGGGGAGATGGCTTAGTGGAATAAGCGTTTCCCTGGCAAGCACAGGGGCCTGAGTTCAATCCCCTGTTCTGTCAAAAAGAAAAAGACACTCATGAAACAAGCGTTCTAGCACTGCTTCAGAAAGAAACAAGAGGGGTAGGGGAGATGGCCCAGTAGAATACGTGCTTCCCTGGCAAGCACAAGGGCCTGAGTTCAATCCCTGGTCCCCCTCCTCCCTTGCCAAAAAAGGGGCAAGAACAATGGAGTAAGTGCAGGCAAAGCAGGGGGAGGCAGATCAATGACAATGTATCTTTTATTATAACACTTTTTAAACAGTCACCATACCTCTGTATTTTCAATGCCCTTTGTATGATCTCAGCCCTCTGTTTACTAAATGCTTTTTCTTCAGAAGACCCTGAAATAAGCAGGGGATGCCATGGAATGAAACCACCCTGAGCACCTTGACTGAGATTATCATCACTAATGCACAGACAGTGCATATGAGATTTAGGGAGGTAAGGCCCATTACAGGGTCCACAGGCTCTGGGCAGTGAGATCCATGCCTGGCCCACCTTCCCAGCCCAGGTTTTGCCCCTCACTCCTTTGGATAGATTATTTCTTGGCTTACAGTGCTTTCCTGTCTTTTGTTTTGTTGTTTGTTTGTTTGTTTGGTGGTACTGAGGATTCAACCCAGGAGCATTCTACTACTGAGCTACATCGCCAGCTTATTTTGAGATAAGATCCTGCCAAGTTGCCCAGAGTGGCCTTGGACTTCTGATCCTTTTGCCCCGAGCTCTGAGTGGCTGGGATTATAGGCATGTGCCACCACACTCAACTTTCCCCTGACCTTGGTGTCATTTCCTCCACATCTCAACTTCAGCGTCACCTTCTTGGTGAGCCCATTCTTGATGTCCATCTACAACAGGCTCTGTCCTCTCTTGTGATTGTGCATAGCAAACTCTTTCCTGCTAGTGGGCTCCAGGGTCCACAATTCATGTTTGGTTGCTGTGTTCGTTCACATCCCTCTCCCTCCTGTGGACAGCACTGTACCTGTCTGCTGCTCACGACCATCGCAGAATCCCACCTTCCATTGCTCACCGCAGCAGCTGGGACCAAAGGAGCCCTTAGAGCCCCCCTCAGCCATCCCTTATCACAGGGCAAACTGATCAGGAAGGACTCCAGACGCACTCAGCCACCTCACCTTTGACAAAAGGGCCAGACACACTCACCGGAAGGAAGATCGCTTCTTCAATAAATGGTGCTGGAAAAAGTCACTCTCGGGGCCAGGGAGATGGCTCAGTGGAGTAAGCGCTTCCCTGGCAAGCATGAGGACCTGAGTTCAATCCCTGGTTCCACAAAAAAAAAAAAAAGAAAAAGTCACTCTCCACACATGAAAGATTAAAACTTATACCCATATCCTTCACCAGACATTAAATTAAAATCAAAATGAATCGGAGATATAAATATTAAAACAGAAACACTAAATCCACTAGAAGATAGACTAGGTAGAACTCTTAATGACATTGGTGAAGGCAAAACATTTATAAACAGGGGCCAGGGAGATGGCTCAGTGGAATAAGTTCTTCCCTGGCAAGTGCCAAGGGTCTGAGTTCAATCCCTAGTTCCATAAAAAAAAAAAAAACCCTCCACTCACACAGAAACTATTGCAATGAATCAACAATTGGGATCTCATTAAAAAGCTTTTGCACAGCAAGAGAAGCCACCAACAGAGTGCAGAAAGCCCACAACATGAGGAAAACAACTGCCAGCTGTTCCTTGGACAAAGGATTACTATCTAGAATATATAGAGAACTCAAACAATCAGACCCCCCCAAAATGTAAAAACCCAATCCACAAATGGGAAACTGAGTTGAATACGTACTTCTCGGATGAAGAAGTACAAGAGGGTTGGGGAAATAGCTCAGTAGAATAAGCACTTGCCTGGCAAATGCAAAGTTCTGAGTTCAATCCCTGGTACCACAAAAACAAAAAACAAGAAGAAGGAGGAAGAGGAGGAGAAGGAGGAGAAGGAGGAGAAGGAGGAGAAGGAGGAGAAGGAGGAGAAGGAGGAGAAGGAGGAGAAG
>NW_004524616.1:4757196-4773618 GCF_000260255.1 Octodon degus
AAGAAGAAGAAGAAGAAGAAGAAGAGTGGGCTGGGGAGATAGTGCTTGCCTGGCAAGCGCAAGGGCTTGAGTTCAATCCCCAGTTATGAAAAAAAAAAAAAAAAAAAAAAAGTTCAAATGGAGAGGCAAACAAAGCAGAGGAGAAGGCAAAGGAAAGAAGGGAAAAGTAAAAAACACAAGAAAAGGAGGAAAAAATGGAAACAAAACTCCTGTAAATGGGGAGGGCAGGAATGGGTTGAAGGGAGGATAAGATATGGGAAAGAAAAGAGTCACATTATATCATGTACAGGCATAAATTCTCTATGATGACTGCGAAGATTATGTATGTCTAAAAGGCACTGATAAACTCTGGCTGGATAAAAAAAAGAAAGAGAAAGGGGAAACTGAGGCCAAGTCGAGCAATAGATGCGTCAGGGCCTCATGGTGGTGAGACACTGAGTGGGGTCCTGGCTCTAGGCCAAGAGCCTGCACCAGCAGGTTGTCCCAGCTGTGTCAGGGCTTATATCTGTGCAGGGATAAAGTAAAACAGGAGGGGCCCAGAGTGTGGGAGGAATGGAGAGGCCTGGCTGGCTGGGAAGCAGTCCAGCGCTCCCCCACAGGGGCAGTAAACACAGTCCCCTCCAGCCCCGGCCAGCTGCACGCAGCGGGGCCCAGGGAGGGTACCGGACTCTCCCGTCACAAGGCAGGTGATGGCTCCCTGCCCAGGTCTTGGGAAGTGTCTCTTTTCCCAGTACACAGAGAGGAGAGGGGGACATCAGTGTCTTCCCAAACCTGTTCCCAGGGTGAGCCATGCTGAGACCCAGAGAAAGCTAGGCCAGTTTATGGCCAGTGGGCCCTCTCTCAGCTCCCTGTACCAGCCAGGAGAGCAAGGAGAAAGGTCAGGGCAACACTGCCCAAACAGGAAAGGCACCCTGCTATGGCTCCCTGCTGGACCTGCAGGAAAACAAGGGCTGGGACCTGCTGGGGCAACACAACAAGCCTGTGGCCCAGCCAAGAGGGGGGGCCTGCTCTCCTGAGCTGTGAGCCCTGGCTTCCGGTCCTCCCACCTCCTCTCACTCTCGCCCCTTCTTCCTCAGCTCTGATTGCCTCAGCTCATGCTGGTTCTCCTGCCAAAGTTCCTTTCTTGACCCTTCTCAGCCCCACTGACTCCTCAGAACACTTTAGGTCTTTTCATCAGTCGGTTACTCCTCTAGAGACCTAGGCCAGAGCCAGAAGGGCCTGGCTCCCCGAATCCCAATATACTAGCTCTGGCCACTTGCCCCAAATATCAAATAGTGAAAATCAGGAAGGGAATTCAGAGTACAGTAAGCCCTACCAGAGGCAGTGTTCCCAGCCTTGCTTCAAGTTTAAAAAGGCAAAGAATTGGAGCAGAGACAAGAGAGGTCTGAGTGGCTCCCCAGCCCAGGTCAGGCTGGTCTGGCAGGTCCCTATCTCAGGTCTAGCTCTGGAAGGTCTGCAGAGGTCTAGTGCTTGGGAGCGCTTGGTTCCCAGCCTGCCCCTGCCCCTGCATGGGGGGCGGCTTCAGTCCCAGCATGGGGGAATCTGCCTAAAAAGGATGCTACACTCTTGGAAGTCTTGAACACATCTTACTCTATTCATCTGGTAGAGTAACTTCAAAGAGGACTAGTGAGGTTCAGTAACTTTGGGGGTCATCAACCTTGTTTGACCAGTTTTTAGATGAGTGTGTCTGTTGTAGAGTTGAGCAGAAATCTGACCCAAGGTCTGAGCTAGAGAAAGGAGACAGACACAATGGAGACGAACAGCAGAGCTCTTAGCCTGCTTTTAGACAACTATAGGCCCAAGGGAAGAGTCAGCGCTTTTAGCAAATAGCCTCTAGGTCCCTGCTAGGATCATTCCCCAAATAGTACAGAGTAACAAACGATCAGCTGTAACAACTCTTTACTTCCTGCTTATGTTGTATGAAGTATTATAGATAATCCAAAGTGACTTAAGTATACAGCAGGCTACACTCTACAGAAGGGACTCAAACACTGGGGGATCTGGGGTGTGCTTGAAAGCGCCGTGACTGTGGGGGGTGACTGCACTTCAGAACGATTTTGAGTGTTTCCACAATGCAGCCCAGGATGGGGTGGGTCCTGCAAAGGCGGCAGTTGCTCTCCCTCGCATCTCAGCAATTGCAGGACCTGGTTGCTGGCAGCAGCCAGGTTGTGACTCACAGGGCGTGGGAGGCAGGAAGGCTTGGGTGTCTCCCTGTGTAAAAGTCTCAGCGTCATGAAAAGGAACTTGGGACCTGGCCTGAGATCTGGCGCGACCTGCCTGTCTCCTCTGGGCCTCTCTGCCTGCTGCGAGATGTCACAGGGGCTCAGGCTCTGGATCAGAACCACATGGACAAGTTTTCTGCCAGTTCCAGTAGACTGATGTCGCTAGTTGTTCAAAGAAGAGGAAGGGAGGTTGGTAGTAGCCATTCAGTTGGTGTCCCGGGGCTACTGTGTCTCTCAGGCTCCTCCTTTGTGCTGATGAATGCATTCCTTCCATCTGAATCACAGACAGAGCCACAATGTCACTGCACACAGAGTCCAGGTTTTCCGGGGAGATGAAGGAAATAAGTCCGCCTCAGGCCGTAGCCCTCACCCTCTGCATGGCTGCAGACAGGCCTTCTTCCCAGCCAGTTCCAGCACATGTCCTCCTGGTCTGGCTGGGTTGGCTCAGAACAGGCCCATGGAGAGAGTTAGGCAGCACTGTTTCCAGCCTGTGGGTTGGGAAGGACAGGGAAAAGAAACACTGGAGAAGCCGGGAGGATCGCTGAGAGGCAGAGTCCAGTCCCAAGCTGCTAAGCAGGTCTGCACGAACCCTGAGTCTTTCCATCACCACTTCCTGCTTCCTCCGAGAGCAGCTCCGGCTCCTCCAGCGCTACAGTGGCTGACCTTGGCCCCTGCTTAGCTCAGGGAGCTGAGCATGAAGCCTAGCTTGCTGTGTGGATTTGGGCTACTCTGTGCCCAAATCTGTAAAATGAAGAACATTTATAGCACAGGGTTCAATCTCATAAAGGATAAGGAAGGAATTTGGGGCCACAGTCCCCCAGAAGCTGAGAAGAAGGCCTTATCTTGGAGGAGAAAAAAAGATCTTTTCAAATTTAGTTAAATTGAGGTAATAATGGATTAGTGAGCTGATAACCCAGTATAACTGATGCTCTTACTTAAAGAAGGGAAAGTGGAACCCAGAGACAAAACAGATATGCAGAGAGAACTGCACTTGGAGTGGGAGGCAGGGGTTGCAGGTGTACCAGGCCCCACCAGAGCTAAGGGACATGGGGAGATTGGCCCAGCGCATTTGGATGGCATGGCTCAGCGGGCACGTCTGGACTTATGAGAGATCAATTTGCTTTAAGCCACCTTGTTTGAGATGAGTGTTAAGGCAGCCCTGGGAAACCAGGACAGGGATGTCTAAAGGGAGCAGACCCCATGTGACACACAGTGGGCCTTGGCTGGCTATGCCTGCTGCTGGCGCTCCCGGTGTGGTTGTTGTGTCCAGCCCCGCTCCTCCAGCTGGCGCTGACACACAGCGTCTTCCTGACTCATGGGGCTTTAGTGCCTCTTTCCTCCCAGCCTCTGGATCCATGGCCACACCCAGCTGTGGAGGGCCAACCACGCCACCTGACAGGTAAGGGTAGATGCAGCTTGTAGAGGTTGGCTAAAAGCAGCCCCAGAGGGACTGGCTTTGTCCCAGTGTCACGGTCACAGATGGGCAGGGCCCTCAAGCCCCTCTGTGTTCTTGGTAGGAGATCCTAGGGGCGCTGCATCCACTCTGCTCCCACACTGGGCACAGGCTGCCTTTGCTTGGGCAGACTGCACTCCAGGCATTTCAGTCACCCTTCCAATCACTCAGGGAGAAGTCATTGTCCCAGGGTCAGAGTCGAGGCTAGAGTTGAGGAAACTGAGGCAGACAGAGCTCACAGGACTGGAGAAGAAGACAGCAGGACTCACATCCAGATGCGCTGGCGTGGAGCCCAGCACTTATCCTCCACTCCCTGCATGCATGCAGTGGATGAAGGGCAAGATTGATGGCAACTGTGAGCATTCACGTGGTCTCGCAGGGTCAGTGCAGCAGGGCTAAGGCCTGTGATTAGATCTGCAGAACGAGGGTCTGTCACCTTCCTGGGCCAGGACGTGTGCAGAGTGCCAGCTGCCCCCAGATCAACTTCACAGCCTTATCTCAGAGGAGCTTACGTGGATGTGCAAGGCCCGAGCAGCTCTACAGAGGTGGAGACTCCATCATTGATAATTCAGCATGTGTCTCTTTGTGCCCTCCTGTCCCCTTGCCAGGGCAGTTCTGTAGCCAGGAGCCATCTTCCAGCACGACCCATCACACCCTCCCTCAGGCATCCCTCTCCTCTCTCCCTCTCCTCTCTCCTTCTCTTCTCTCCCTCCCCTCCCGGCTCATCTCCTAGTTTGTTCTTGCTACCAGCTGTCCTACTCTTTGCCTTGAACTCAGTGCTCCCCAAAAGAGGAACAGCCTGAGCTCATTTTCCCAGCAGGGAGCCTAAGGGGCCTGTGAATCAGGTTGCAGCCTGGTCCCCACCCATGGTGGAGTGGGAGTCACGGCTCCACCCACGGCTGCTTCTGAGCAGGAGGCTGTGGGAGCAGCAGGCATGTTGAGGCTGGCAGCCTGAACTTCAGGGTGCGTCCTTCAGGCCCCAGCTCTCCTGATAAACTGTAGGAGCCCGTTCTCGCTCACAGGTCCTGTCCACCCATGAGAGACCTTGAAGCTTGATCCAGGCCATTCATGTGGGGCATAGGCCACCACTCCTTGGTCACCCATGGCAGGCGTGACCAATCCGTCCACTGCACTGGCCAAGCGCAAGTGCCAACTCATTCTCTCACCATTGCTAATGATTACTGCTTCTACCGACAGAAAGAGCTAGATGGGACGAATGATCTCTCGGTGGCTCTGGGCCCTGGCGTGACTAGAATGAGTCAGACTGCAGTCCACACCTGGGCAGATCACAGGCCAGGGAGGGGCCTGGAACAGTGGTCAGTGCCCAGGGAGAGGTTGTAGTTACTTCTGAGCCTGCGGACATTGGCGTCAGCCAACTGTGGGGGAGCCCGGACTAAGGATAAGGTTGAGGTGAAGTGCTGACTTACTGGCCCTGGGTTTGAAGTTTATCTCCTGACCTCCTTTTGTCTCTGTCTCTGCTGGCAGCCCGCTCCCATCCCAGGGGTACTCCTACTGTTTTGAGAAGGTTCCAAAGCATCGACCCCAAAGGCACATAGGCCAGCATGTGTCTGTCTGCATGACATGGCAACCTTCCTAGAAATGAGGCTGGCCACCATCAGGGCTGGGTGTGAGGTAACTCCGACGCAGTCCTGACTGAATCCCAACTGCTGCCTTCTGCACTTAAGCTACTTCCTCACTCAACACTTTGTAGAGCCCCAATTCAAAGTCCAGAGGGAAAGACCTGACAAATGAATCTGACCCAAAGAGGACACAAAGCTTTAATTATGGTGCTTGTAAATGATCTGGATATATATGTTTGCTTCCTTGTATTTCTTCTGAGCTCCAGTGGCTTCCCTGTGCCCATTTATAAAAGTGGCTTGGAAGGTACATAAGGGGAGGGCTTGACAGGCAGCTGGTAGAAGAGGGGAAGGGGAAGAGGCTATGGATCAGCCTGCTGGACAAAGATCCCGTAATTCCAGTTATACCATAGTAACTCCAGTCTACACCATAATAAAAATAAGTAGCATCTGCCCTACATTTATATGCCTGAATAGTCATGGATCATTCTGTTGACTTCATAGCAACGCCACATATAATTACATGTGCATTTTATAGGTGAAAAAAAGAACAGCTTAGTGACAGCCCAAGGCCACTTCGCTAAGAAGCAGCAGACAGAGTTTGGACATAGCTCTGACTTTGGGTCTGGAACTCTTGCACACAAGGCTGGGTCTGCTTTCTGTCGCTGTCATGAGGCCCCCAAGACTTGAGCAGAGCAAGCCGGTGCCTCTCTAGCCTGTGTGTCCACGTAACCCCAGAAGCCTGCAGGCTGAACGAGCGTGTGGCCGACAGTGTCCACTACACGGCCTGGCAAAGGAATGGTCTAGACCATGCACTCCGCACTCAGGGCAATGAAGAGAAGAAAAGTGTTCAGCAAGGAAAAGGCGAAGCAGACACCATGAGTCAGGTGCACAGGCACAGCGCCAGGCAAGAGGCAGACACAAAGCAGCACAGGATTTCACCGAGATAAGGCTGCCGGGTGCGAGGCTGGGCTGAAGCTTCCAGGGGAAGCTGGGCTGGGTGTCTGGTTCCCAACTCAAACAGGGTATTGGCTACCCAAGTGGACAGGTAGAGCTCATCAGTCATAGGCTTATGTTTTGTGCCTTTTTACATACCTAATGTGCCCAAAAACTATATTAAAAAGAGGTGAAGGCACCACAGAAGATTGAATATTTATTAGAAAAAATGAGGCAGGCTTGGTTTAAGAAAAGAAAATAGGGGCTGGAGATAGGGCTTTAGTGGTGGAGTATGTGTGAGGCTCTGGGTCCTGGTCCCCAACACCATACAGAAAATGGGGGGAAGAAGGGGGAAGAGAGAAAGAGGGAGGAAGGGTGGGAGGGAGGGAGAGACAGAGAGAATGGGCAAAGATGTGATCATCCCTGGCAGTTCTAACACGCAGGATCCTGACCGTGTTGGCCCCTTCTAGAGTCTCACACTGCAATTCTGAGGAGTTCCATGCTTAGTGGGCAATGTCACCTGCTCAGGGCATGCCATACTTGTCCTCGCTCTCAGGATTAACTGATGCACTACTCATTTATCTTTTCCATACACACAGACCATGGTGAGGCTGTGGTGTGCCAGGCACTGTTTCGCTCAAGCAGACCCACAGGAGCTCTTGCCCTCTGGTTTCTTTCATCCCCACAGATGACAAGAGCATTTGAGTTCATTTCATTATTTATTTTTAATTTTATTTAAGTTTTATTTATTTTTGCAGAGGTGAGACTAAGCCCCAGCTCTGATAAGTACAAGGAAAGTATTTCACCACTGAGCTACAACACCATCCCTGACTATAATTATCTAAAGATATTAAGTAAAGTTGGGTTTATGGCCAAGGCAGAAGTGTTATCACAAGTTTAAGGACAGCCTGGCTATATAGTGAGTCCAAGGCCAGCCTGAACTGCATAGCAAGACCCTGTCTAACAAAATAAAATAAATAAAATAAAGGGTTGGGGAATGTACCTTAGTGGTAAAGTACTTGCTTAGCTTTTTTTTTTTTTTTTTGGTACCCTGTGTCTCAGTGACTTTTCCCTTTGTGGGGACAAAATACCTAACACCCAAAGTTAAAGGAGAAAAGTTTATTTCTGCTCATGGCATGGCAGGGCAGCAACTGGCAAGCAGCAAGCCGCAGCAGGACCAGCAAATGTGAGCCTGCCTTTCTTTTTTATCCCATCCAGGCCACAAGCCACACCCAGCACGGAGTTTGTCTTCAATAAATCCATTTAGCCACACTTAGAACTATGCTAACACACATACACACACACACTTAATCTCAGTGTCACACACCTTAGACCCGGCCAGTTTGGAAAAGCCACACCTACGAGTGTATGAGGCATTGGGGGGACATCTAGATACAAGCCATAACAGCCTGGACCTCCTGAGGGAAGCAGGAAGGGAAGAGGTGCTGTGGCTGGAGGGGAGTTTCAGGGAGGAGCCCTGGGAGAGCCAGAGGACTGGTGACTACAGGGCTTCACCTTGCTTCCGCTGAGAAGGAGCTCTCACAGTGGGCTGAGGATCAATGGGTTGTGTCTTAGCTACTTTTCTCTCATTGCTGGGAAAAAGTATATGACATCCAAATTAGAGAAGGAAAGGTATATTTAGCCCACAGTTTGTGGAAGTTTCAGTCCATAATCAGCTGGCTCCATGGTAGGGTGGCGTGGCTGAGGGGCATAGCATGGCAACAGTTGATGATGCAGAAGACACAAAAGCAACAAGAGCAAAAAGGGAGGAGCAACAACAGACATCAATCCTCTTTTTCTCCCGTATTTGTACACAGGCTACCTACTTTAGGGTGAGGGTAGCACTTACACCCATAATCCCAGCACTGAAGCATAAGTCAGTCAAAAACTCTAAGGGACCAGGGAGATGGCTCAGTAGAATAAGCACTTGCCTGGCAAGTGCAAGGACCTGAGTTCAATCCCCGGTTCTGAAAATAAAAAATAAAAAATTCTAGAAGCCCACTCCGTGACTACATGAGGCTTGGGGGGACATCTAGACAAAAAAACCATAACAGACTGCCACTGGCCAGGCAGAGATGGAGACACAGTGTAGAGGGGAAGCCCGAGGAAATCTCGCTCTCCTGTACTTGCTTTGCTTCTCTGGTCTGGTGAGTGGTGTGGACCTTGGCCTGCCTGGCCAGAGAGGTGGCACTGTGGAGCAACCAGGAGAGGCAGGAAGAGGGTGAGGAACAGTCCAGCCTCTCTGGCCAGGGAGTAGGAAGGCCTCTACCAAGAACCCTGTATGGAATGGACCCTGCTTCTGAAGACTTCCCAGAGAAGTGACAGCTGCCCACCAAAGTTCGGAAGCCCCTCCAGACTGCAGCAGAATGAGACCAGCCCTAAGACATACCTCTCTCAAGCCCTGGGACTTGCTGTCCCACTCCAAGTCTCAGGCCTTTGCTGTGCCTCTACCTGGCACGATCTTTTCCTTCAGCACCATTAGCCAAACATCTGCATAGTCCTTTATATTTACTGGAGTCTATAAAACACTGAGTTCTCAAAAACTCCTGTGGGACAGGTCACTTGTCCTCCCTTATAACTGAGAAGATGATTACCTAAGGTCACATGGTTCACACGTGAAAAGCCAGAATTCATGCCTTAGCCTTCAGGCCAGAGTTCTCCTCTCACATGTCCAGGGTCCCCAGCCTTGCCCAGCTCTGATTAGATGTGAGAGGAATGAGGTTTCTAGGTGCAGAGGCGGAGCATCCTCTCTCTCCCCAGTGGCCACCACTGCCCAGGGCCTGCTCTTTCCCTTGCTCCAGGCATGGAGGGCAGGCTTTCCCAGCAGCCACCCTGGTGCAGGGGGGTCCAGCTCCCAGTGGCCTCAGTATATCCTGTGCAAGGCAGGTAGCGCTGGTTGCTGTCCAGAAACACAGCTGCCAAGACTCAGCACAGCCTGGGGACCTCCTGCTGCCTCCCAAGGGGAGCTGTGCAACCCATCAGGGTGGATCTGAGCTGGCAGCAGCCATTCACCCAGGTGAAATTTACATCCACCTGTTCAAACACAAGAACTGAACGTCAAGGAGAAGGAGGGAGGTAACCTGGGTCTTGGTTGGTATGCCAGTGAGCTGGGGAGTGTGGCTCAATGGTAGAGGCCCTGCTTAGCACACCTGAGGCCTGGGGCTCACATCTCCAGTATGACCATAAAGCAAGTGCAGCCTAATATATTACTGAGTCCATAAGAGGGACTCTGAAGCTGGGCCTCCAGATCCCCCAACGCAGTTCGAAGCTTGGAACCTCTGCCTTCATTTCATGTCTCCTTTATCACCATTAAACTTTGGGTCAAGGCTGGGGAGATAGCTCAGTAGAATAAGTGCTTGTCTGGCAAGTGCGAGATCCTGAGTTCCATCCCCAGTACCACAAATAAATAAATAAATAAATACATACATAAACTTAGGGTCAGATTCCTGCTCAGTTCTGCACATAAGCATATTAATCCCTTCTGGAGAGCCCATCTAAAAATTAGCAATATGAAGTTTATTAGCCTTAAGTTTATTTTTGTCCCCCTTCAAGACTGAGGACACTGGGCCTGGAAAATAGCTCAGCAGTCTAAGCACCTGCCTGGCATGTGCAAGGACCCAGGTTCCATTCCTGATACCACATGCTAAGCCTGCTCCGTGCCATGCCAGTCATCAAGACTGGGTGTGGTGGCACACACCTGTAATTTCAGCGCTGGGGAGGCTAAGACAGGAGGATTGCTATGAGTCCAAGCTGCATAGTAAGACCCTATACCAAATTTTTTAAAAATACAAATCCTTAAAAAAAAAAAAAAAAAAAAAAAAAAAAAAAGGAGAACAAAAAAAAAAGAAAAAAGGGGGAATTTTGAGGATTTTTTTTTTTTTTTTTGTGGACCAGGGATCAAACTCAGAACCCTGTGCTTTGCAGGGAAGCACTTATTCCACTGAGCTATCTCCCCAGCCCAGTTTTCTGGATTTGTAGGGACATCCAATTACCAACCAGTGTTCATGATGTCTGTCCATTCCAGACCCCATGGAGCAGGGCCAAGGGCTGGAGCCGTTATCTTAAACCTGCAGCCACCTGTGGCCCACAAGGGAGAGCCTCCCAGAACATATCACTTGGTAATGAGACTGCCACATGGTGAGGTCCCCCCCATGCAGGAGCAGTCCTGCCCACCAGCCACAGGGCCAGCTCCCAAAGCCACCTCACAGCACCAGGCCAGAGATAGTCATCAGGCAGACCACAGCCTGACCAAGGTTCCTTCCTTTGCCAGCTGTGCAAAACCCCAACCGCTGATTTGTTTTCCTTTTGTATAAAAGCCCCAAATTTCTGTTAGCCCCTTATGAACAAAACTTGAACTTCTTTATCTGTCCTTCCCAGCATGACCTTGATGATTAAAGCTGCTTCCTTGTTCCTCCCCACTGCTCAGCTCCTTCACTGGCATTTTGAGACTTGGTCTGGGACCCTGAAGGCTGGGGCCTTGCCCTACAACTCCAGGAACAGATCTACCTCCTCCTGCTTCAGTGCTGCTTCCGTGGGGCGGGCCACCTCCCAAGAGCAGAGGATGCTACTTCTGTTTCAGAGCAAAGGTCAATGCAGGAGAACATCACCGAAGTACACAACCCTAATGTGGCTTCCCCTTCATTAAGAATGGGAACAAGCCAAGGAGAGAATCCCGATGAGAGCTGAGATAATTAATGTGGTCAGAAAGAGGCAAGAATCCAAAGATCAGACACAAAAGCAAAGTTAATGGCCTAAGCTAAAATGCTAACGGCAGCAAGTTAGGGCCAGCCAGCGCCACCCGAATTTCCAGAGTGGTTCAGTGAATTGGTAGAGCCTGCTGGCTCCCTGCATTGTGTGGAGCTGATTGTACAGGGCACAAACAGCTGACACTGGGCACTTTCAGCAAGCTGGTATTAGAAAAGAACATCCTTTTAGAGGGGAGGGGAATGCGGCAGCCAACTTTCCCATGCCCCTCTGCTGCTGCTGTTGTTTTTAAGAGCTGCCTTTGAGATCACCAGATTGATTTGCTAATTATACAGGCTGAGACTTTGTCTGCCAGAGATAGTCAACTGGGGAGGGAGGCATTGTTCAGGTGGGAGGAAACAGACCAATCCTGATTTTCAGCTCAAAGAAGTTTCTGGAACCAGATCCAGAAATGAACACCTGGAAAGGGAAAAGAGAGGCAAAACTGGGAGAAAACTCTCACAGCCCCTTCTTCAGGCCCTGAGGCTGGAGGGCAACTTCTCAAGAAGCAGCGTTTCCATGGGTCACTCCTAGTACACAGATCACAAAGCTGCTCTTGTCCTTAGAGGCTCATTCAGGGGTCAGGCTTCCAGAAAAGGGGCTGCCAAGGTGCAGTGTGAAGGAGGAGCTGAACAGCTGATCAGGGATTTTTAAGTGTGTGTGTGTGTGTGTGTGTGTGTGTGTGTGTGTGTGCAGGGTCTCACTACACAGCTCAGACTCATAGTGATCCTCCTGATTTCTGCCTCTCTAGTGCTAGGATAACAGGTGTGCGTCACCACGCCTGGACTCCATTGTCTGCTCAGTGTGCCCAGGTGTGGGGCCAGGGTGGCACACGGTGCCAGGAATCAAACCCTGGCCCCTGCACTCACCTAAGCAGGCGCTTAGTCCACTGAGCTATACCGCCAGCCCTCCTTCAGGGATTTTTTTTTTTCCAGCTAAGGACCTTAACTTTAATATCCTGTGTGAGTCCAGCTGAAAACATAGAGCTTATAACAATGCCTTCCACAAGTCTAACTGGAGACCTAGAACCCACCACAATGTCTCATGCAGGTTGCTTCATGGACCTGTGCTGGAAAGGCCCAAAGGTCAGTGGTGGTGAAAGCTAGAACGTCTGTGCCAGCGGGATGAAGGATCTGTGCCAGCAGCCTGAGGGATCTGCACTGAAGCCAGGAAGTGATGTTCAAAGTAAGAACATGAGGAGTGCCCCTCAAAAGTACCACAGCTGTCCCCAATGACAGTGAGGTACCGAGCTCCTCCCAACAATGAGAAAAGCAAAGTTTCCATGAGGAAACCCAACAGACAAGCTTCTTCAGGAGATTGAGCTAAACACCATCTTCCCCTCCACAGCCAGGAAGCAATGTTCAAGGTGAGGACCAGAGCTCTCCCAAAGTGAACGGTAGCCATTCTCAGTGACAGTGAGGTCCTGAGCTCCTCCTCCAAAGAGAATAGCCAAGTTCATCAGGAAAGCCAGCATGACAAGATTTTCCAGCAGAATAGCCCAGGAGACCCAGTAGTTCCCAACAGTTCCAACAGCTTCTCCAAACAGCTTCCCTAACAGCCTCCCAACAGCTTCTCCAGTTCTGCCTTTTATGCTACTGGCAACAATCCTCAAATGGGCTTCCCACACCCAACACCACCCTAGCTCTGTCCAGCTGGGTGTAACAAATTGACCTCCAGTAGCAATCCACTACAATATGATTTCTACAGCATCTATACCTCTTGAGGCTAGCATACATGGCTTGTGAGCAAAGCTTAGCCTTTCGTTAGAGATGATCATGTGGATCATCTGTATATGTGGCTTTGTGGTCATTTTCACACATCTTATCTGTTGCTCTAGTGATAGATAGGCCATCTTTGTAGTGTAATCAATCAGTGTTTTGGGGGTGCTGCTTCCTTAGAGTTCTTGAAAATGCTCCACCTCAAATGTCAACATGCTGTGATGTCATTACATACATGACATAACCAACACCATGTTCCTTATACCTGCCCATGACCAAACAGAAAACCTGACACTACACAATCGTAAGCCCACTTTTTTCCTCCTTCAGGGATTTTTGATGAAAGGCCTCAGAATACTGTGGGCATGAGTTAAACCACAAGACTGGTGACCATGGATCTTTGGCATAGGACAAGCTCATTAAGCCATTAGAGATGCTAGTCAGAAATCAGGGCTGTCCAAGGACGAGTTCCTGTAACCCTAGCGGCAAGGCTGGGTGGCAGCTGAAGAAGTCTGCTGGACTGGCACCAAGAGCAGATTTATACCTTTGGGGAAGGAAGACCCTGTAGCCTAGCAACTGGCCCTAGACGTGAAAGGCTGATGAAGCAGGGCGGAAGCTTTGAGACAGCAGCGCTTCTGGTCTGTGTGGGGGGAATAGCAGGCGAAGTTTAGGTGCAAGTGGCCCCAGGGGCTCCAGTAGATGCAGTGGGATTTAAGTGAAGGTTTCAACTCGAAGTTGTCTTTGGTTTCACCTGAAGCTGTTGCCGTATCTCCTGCCCTTTCACTCTCTGACCTTTTCACATTTAGGACACCCCAGAGGTTTTTTGGTTTGTTTACATCACAGCTATCTTGGAAAGAATTTAAAGAACTGTATGACACCACAATAGTAAAATATCTTTCAGTTTCCTATGATGGTGTGAGCAAGGCTTCGAAACTTACATATGGATAATAATGAAAAATGAGGATAATATCGATGGTGACCCTGTACCAGCCAGGAATAAATAATGCTTATCAACTATGTATGAACATACATTTAAAATTCCAGGGGCCGGGGAGATGGCTCAGTGGAATAAGCGCTTCCCTGGCAAGCATCAGGGCCTGAGTTCAATCCCTGGTTCCGCCACAAAAAAATTCCATCTCAAAAAAAAAAAAAAAAAATTGAAACAGAGTCTCTCTGTGTAATTCAGGCTGGTCTTAAACTCATTAAATGTCCTAGGTTAGCTTCAAACTTTTGGTGATCCTCCTGCCTCAGTCTCCCGAATGCTGGGATTACAGGCATGTACCACCATGCTCTGCTCAATAAATAGATTTTAACTATTCATATGTGAATTGTTATCCAAATGTTAATATATGTATGTGGCTTTGATTACTGGCTTTGACAACTGTAATGGCAATTCTAGCTCTAGCCAGAGCTACTTCAATAATGCTGGTTATAAATATTAACACATTGAAATTAAAAGTTTAAATTGATGTGTCACGCTGATACCACCCTTGGGCATGCTGAGCTGGCCACCAAGTCCAAATGTGGAGGGACTGGGGATGTAGCTCAGTGGCACAGGTGCCTGCCTGGCATACACAAGGTTCTGAGTTTACTCCCAAGTATCAAAAAAACAAAACAGATGTGGTGGTACATCCCTGTAATCCCAGTGCTGAGGAGGCTGAAAACAAGGATCTCTACGAGTCTGAGCTGAGTAGCGAGACCTTGTAACAGATACATAAATTTTTTTTTAAAAAGCTTAAATTAAGCTGGAGGAGCCGGGGAGATGGCTCAGTAGAATAAGCACTTGCCTGACAAGTGCAAGGACCTGAGTGCAATCCCTGGTTCCATCAAAAACAATAAATGAATAAATAAATAAATAAAGCTGGATGTGATGCTAAGATTGTGCTGAGGCACTGAGGCATAGGCAGGAGACTCACAAGTTCAAGTTCAGTGTATGCAGGCTATTTATTTATTTATTTTTATTTATTTATTTATTTATTTTTTGCAGAACCGGGGATTGAACTCAGATCCTTGCATGTGTCAGTCAAGCGCTTATCCTACTGAGCCATCTCCCTGGCCCCTATGCAGGCAAATTAGCAAGACCTTGTAAAAATAAAATTTTAAAATATGGGTGAGGGGCTGGGGATATACCTCAGTACAAAGATCCTCAGTTCAATCCCCAGTACAGTCACACACACACACACACACACACACACACACACACACTCACATGCACACACACACATACATGCACACAAGCTCACAAGGAACAAAAATGAATTGCATGCCAGATGTGGCAAATCTGTAATCCCAGAACTTGGAAAGCTGAGGCAGGAGGGTCACTGCAAGTTCAGAGCCAACCTGGGCTATATGATGAGTTCAAGGTCAGCCTGACCTGAGGTGCAAAACTAGCCCGTGTCTCAACAGAACCAAAATAAACAAAAATAATTGCATGTATGTTTCTATGGTGAAACTGCAGCAGAAAGAGAAGTTCAAGGGGCCGGGGAGATGGCTCAGTGGAATAAGCGCTTCCCTGGCAAGCGCACGGGCCTGAGTTCAATCCCTGGGTCTGAAAAAAAAAAAAAAAAAAAAAAAACTATGTGACATTTCCAACCAACCAGCATTTGCTCATATGCTTCCAAAGGAGAGCAATAAGAAGAGCTGCTCTGAGGGCCTGGGCAGTAAGTGCTACCCGCCGAGACAACCACGCTTGACAGGAGGCCATGCCGTGGGTGCCTTTACCCACCCCCATGAGGAACGTCTGTGAAGACAGAAATCCCAACATGGAATTCTAAGCAAGCTCTGAAAAGTGTGACACCTCAGAAGACCTCTGATCCTCCCGAAATCCTTTGCAACCATTTAGGGTTATGATAAAGAATTGCACACCTATGTGATCCCAGCAGTGAGAGGCTGAGGCAGAAAGATCACAAGTTTGAGTCCGGCCTGGGCAAATAGCAAGACCTTTTTTTGTTTGTTTGTTTGTTTTTTTGGTGGAACTGGGGCTTGAACTCAAACCCTTGCCTTTGCCAGGGAAGAACTTATTCCACTGAGCCATCTCCCCGGCCCTGTAAGACCTTGTCTCAAAAGAAAAACAAGAAGGCCGGGGAGATAGCTCAGTAGAATAAATGCTTGCCTGGCAAGAGCAGGATCCTGAGTTCAATCCCAGGTACCGCAAAAATAAATAAATAAATCAGAAGAAAAACAAGGCCGGTGATATAGCTCATTGTGAAGGCCCTGGGTTTGACCCCAGCATTGCAATAAGATAGACAGGATGGTAAGTAGGGGACAGATCACAGAATTTGATCATTAGCCTGGAATGGGAAAGGAAAAGGCACACTCAAGAATTTGCCCTGGAGAGTACAGCCTAGCTACTTCAAGCCAGGTTCACAATCCCAGCACTTGGGGAGGCTGAGGCAGGAGCATCAAATTTCAAGAGCAGACTGGGCAATTTAGTGAGCTAGTGAGAACCTTAAGAAACAGGGCTGAGTCATGAGTAGTGGCACACACCTGTAATCCCAGGATTTGGAAGGCTGAGGCAGGATTGTTGCAAGTTCAAGACCAGCCTGGGCTACAAAGTGAGCTCAAGGCCAGACTAAACTGCATAGCAAGACTCTGTCTTAAAAAGACCAAAACCAAACCAAACCAAACCAGGCTTGGGGAAGTAGTTTAATACAAAGGCCCTGGTTGAATCCTCAATTACACACACACACACACACACACACACACACACACACACACACACACACAGAGCTACAGGGAGGAAATGGACATGTGTCAAAAGAATTACCCAAGGG
>NW_004524616.1:4773718-4779334 GCF_000260255.1 Octodon degus
TTTTTTTTTTTTTGGCTGTCTTAGGCTGCTGTAAGGGCAGGTATGGTAAGGTATGTGGAGCTGGGGATTGAACTGTGGTCCTCTGAGCCTGACTGGGTTTGCTGGAGCAGGCACTTAAACAACTGAGCTAACCTGCAAGTCCCTGGGAGAGCAGATTTAGAAGCAAGATATGTGGTTCATTTATAGTCACTGAGTGTACATTTATGTCACTGAGAGATACTTGGTTGGCTATGGCAGTGCATGGACCTTGTCTTCAGGTACACAAAAACCTAAAATGTGAATGTCCACGTGGCAAAGCACAGAAGTGCAGAGTGCAACCAAAGCACCGAGCAGCCTCAGGTGTGGAGAGAGCCACTGTTGGGGCAAGCACATTTTCAGGTAGTAGCATGATTCTGTGGTGTTCGGGGAAGCAGGTTTTGAATAGTAAGTAAGCATAAGAAAGTACTTCTGCTTTAAAATCAGCTTGAAGGGTCAGCATGGATTGAAAGGAAAAAAGAAAGTTTCCAAATTAAGGCCTGTAACACTGACCATATGGAAACATACTTGAAAACAAAAAAGCCACCCCAGGGGGCATATGCCTGTAATCCCAGCTACTTGGGCGACTGAAGCAGGAAGATCTCAGGTTTGAGGTCAGTCTGAACAATTTAGAGAGGTCATGTTTCAAACTAAAATAAAAAGGGCTAGGGATGAATCTCAGTGGTAGAGTTTAACCCTGAGTCTTGCAAAAGCCACAACAGACCAAAAACTCCTGATAAAATTTCTTATAGTTAGATTACATTTCCATTTTCAAGAAACTGAATATGGAGGCTTATGCTTATTCCTTTTTTTTTTTTTTTTTTTTTGCTTATCCCTTTTGGCATAGTGCAGCGGTCACACATATGTATGTATACATGTATGCATGCATGTATGGACTGAATCCAGGGAGTGTTGAATTGTATCCTCAGCCTTTTTATTTATTTATTTTTAGCCTTTTTATTTTGAGGCAGGGTCTGGGGTTATAGGGAGATACCCTTAGGCCAGCTGTAAGGCCACTTTTGAATTTAAAATCAGCTTGTAAGAAGTTGCTTTCTTTCTTTTTCCACCTCCTCCTCCTCCTGTTTTTGATAAATCCAAGATAGATGTGACTTAGCCATGCATCTTGAATAACATAATGCAGTTTTAAAAGACCACAAATCCAACAACATAATACCACTGAAGGAAGAAAGTAATACTATTCCGATCCACGTTAATATTCAACAGTGGCTTTACGGGTCACCTTATTTGAGAGTAAATGCAAGGGAGAAGGAACACCAGCCTTGCCCCCACCCCTCACTCTCATGCTAGCAGAGGTGCCCACGCTTCTCCACTCCTCTGCACCAGCAAAGGCTTTGCTTCCTAAAGGCCCAACAGCTGTTGGTCATTTATGGAAAAATTGCAGCACTAAACCTCAGCAGATTGGCAGGTAATTTCTAGCTGGTGTTTACACATTTCCTAGCAACAGGGAGACTGGATGGTTTGTTTTCCTATGTGACAAGCCCCAAAGAAAGGCAAGAAGCCAATGAGAGACCCATCTGAGTTTACAGGGCCCAGGCTCTGCCTTCCTGGAAAATCCTGCCCAGATAGCGAGGTAGCAATGGTTAGTGACGGCTTCTCTGACACATGCAACTTGCTCTACACTAGTATATGCAGTGACATTAGAACTATCCTTTCCCCTACATTTTTAAGCTTTTGCTGCAAATCGGGACATCTAGCTCTGACCAATGGTCTATGCACAATTGTTATGTGTCATTCAGCTGACACAATTTGTTGCCAGCGAACTTCATTATGTTTCCATGCTGCATGACCTGGGAGGCTTGAGATCCAGATAGTGTGGTCCTAAAATGGAAGGGTTGCTACTTGGCTCAAACTAAGGGGAATACATTTTGTAGTTATCAAAGACTTTGTCCCTTGCTGTAATTAGCTATAAGCACCTTGGCCAAATAAAAATGCAGCTGCCCCTTATCTCTCCATATGGTACTAACTTGCTACATGTTCCCTTTATGACTACTTCCCTTTCTTTGTAATTCATCATTCTTTATTGGGAGTTATGTTCAGTACTCTTCACTTTCAGATCAAGATTCTCAGAAAAAAAAAAATCCCAGCAAGAAAGGATTTATCTGGTTTTAGAGGTTCACCTTCCACCCTTCCCTGGACAACTCCCACATCCACATCTCTGACTTGGAGCACTTCTCTTCTGACCCCTTCTGATATTATGTGGAATGTGGGGCTTCATGGAACTCATGTATGAAGTCAGTTGCTAAAATGTACACATCAGATCTCTCCCCTAAATCAAAATATTTTTGATAGGTTCCAGCCTGAGTACATACTGCTAAATTATCATAGCCCTGATCCAATATGGCTGGATCCCCAAACAACAGCTCATCTTCCCAGTGACCACTTCCTCCTTCTTCCCCACTCCAGCCCTGGGTACAGCTTCCTCTGACTTTTCCCTGGGGAACACAAGGGAGCCCCCAGGCAGCACCTTAGGGGTCACTGGGCCTGCCCCTCAAGCTCCGGCCCCAGCAAACGTCCATCAGGTCTCAGGTTCCCGGCTCACATCAGAGGATCCGCCCATCCCCCTGCCCTCAATCTGTTCTCCAGAGTTAATAAAGACCTTCCCTTTATTTCTGCTTCTCTGCCCTGCCACCACCACCACCACCGCTGCCCATAAAACCTAACAGTTTTAAAAGTTGCAACATATGGAGATTCTATAGTAAATCATTTTACTTAATATCCTGGTAGCTACAAAGTAGGAAAAAACAAAAAACTTCTGGAGATGGCCTGGCCCTAGCTCAGTTCTTTAAGTGGCTGCTTCCACAAAGCTGTCAGCCTCAGGTTGCTGTAGTTCGATCCCCACAACACTCCAGCCAGCCAAACCTGCCCTGAAGGCATTCGGAGCAAAAAAAAAAAAAAAAACCAAAAAAAACCTCTGGGGAATTTGCATCCTGGAACCATTGGCATGTGGGTAACCAGCTGAGTTTAGGAGAAAAAACTGATTATAGGAATTTTTAAACTTCCTACCACAACTTACCTCAAACTACTATGTTACTAAACACAGAGTTGTAGATTTTACTTATTTCTCAATCCAGGGTCTTTACACAGACCTACACACCCAGCCCTTTCAAAATTTGAGACAAGGCCTCACTAAGTTGCTAAATTACCCAGGCAGGGCTCAGACTTGCTGTTCTGTCTCAGCCACAGAGTGCTGGGATTACAGGTGTGGGCCCCTCAGTCAGTGGGTTTGTTTTGTCTAGTTTACCCATCTCAGCTTTTTACAACTCCATATGCTGCGCTGGCCCCACCCCCAGGCCCGCTGAGCTGGCCTGAGTCTGGGCATGACGGCACACACTTGTAATCCCAGGGCTGGGGAGGCTGAAAAACAGGAGGATCACTATGAGTCTAAGCTGCCTAGTGAGATCCTGTACCAAAAACATAAAAAAATAAAAAATTGATGTACAGAATTTTCTTTCCTGATGTCATTATAAATACAGCACATTTTTTCCTCCAAGGGTAGAAATCAAGATACATATCCTTTAAAAAGACATCAAAATATACCACAAAGGCTGATCATCAGCCTTAAAACCTCTCTTCAACATCGACTGGCACCCGGTAGGCAGCACCACACATGGGGCTTTTCAGGGAGTCAGACCTCTGATGGGAAGTCATGTTTCCCGGCTATTAGCAACCAGGAAACAGCCCCACCCATTTTCCACCCTTGGGACTCCTACAAGCTGACAACGGCAATCCCCCTCCCCTAATTGACACATTTCCCCATGTCATGTTTAGTTTATGCTGCTGCTTGTATTTGCTCACCTATCCTCTCCCTCCCCCTCTAAAACTTAAGGTCTCTTCTCTGTTTTCCTTCTCCCATTTTCTTGACAGCAATGCAAGGATTTTAGATCAATAAAACATTGCTGGATGGGATTTTCCTTATCCCATGTACTTCCACATTTCAAGTTTTGGGAAGAAATTATGACTAGGGGCACACAGCACCCATGAACCTCCACCTCTTACCTCCTGTGCTCTCAGTGGGTCTCTGCTAAGGAAATTATTCAAGTGGGTGATTGGCTACCATTGCTCAAAGTTTGTTTATTCGTTTTCCAGTGATATCTCACTCATCCTTCTCATACAACTGAGATGATCTGCTCCACTAGTACCTCACACATTTCAATCAATACCCATGCTGCATGTGGCCCTGTATGAAACATCACCTCTGAATTCCCAGGAGGAAACCCTGCACTGGGACTTAGTAAATACTAGTTAACTGCTAATGAATACAGTTAATCCTTATCACTTTGCGTAGAACTTGCACTTTTGCACCTAGGCTAAAAAAATACAACAGGTGTTGCGGTGCGTACCTGTATTACAAGCTACTTGGGAGAATGGAGGAGGATCACGTAATTCCAGGAATTGGTAAGGTGGCCAGGGTAACCCCATTTTAGGAATAAAAACAAATCACCCTGCAATGACATACCATCAAAGAAGCAATGGCTTAAACATTCATTGCTTTAGGGGCCAGGGAGATGGCTCAGTAACATAAGCACTTGCCTGGCAAGCACTCAGGGGCCTGAGTTCAATCCCCCGTACCTAAAAACAAAAAACAAAAAACCCCCAAAACATTCATTGCTTTGTAGGAAGCAGGGCAGTTCATGATACTAAAAATTATCTTAGTTTCATTTTTCCTGGTCGCACATACAGAACTAGAAGCTAATTTGTTTTACTGTCTAAATCTAAACCCACTAAAACATCACACTCAATGGAATCATGTTAGCATGGTGCAAATCAGTTTTGCAATTAGTAACAATATTTACTTAGCAACTATTATAAGCAGTTTCTAAAAATACCTCTTCCCTCCCTTTCTTCTAAATATCTAACATGGCATTTTATCACCAAGATTTGTACCACTATCCACTGGCATACAGAATGGCTGGATGCCCGAGATCCTGAAATTGTTTCCAACACTTAACTCTATTTTCCTTCTCTGTGAGTAGCTTTGTGACTTAATATGGTAATGTTGAGAAAAGGCTACATTTTTTTTTACCAGTTTGGAATGTCATTTTAGTTGTATGATGCTTGAAGCCCAGAGTATGAAGGCATGAGGCCTAGCGTTTGATTCCCAGCAGTATCCCCCATCCCTAAAGTAGTACTATACTGTAGAGAAAAATCCTTTCAGTAAACATGTTATATTAGAACAATCTATTTATCTTTTTTAAATGTATTTGGTTACATGGTCTCGCTACGGAATTCAAACTCATAGTGATCCTTGTTTTCAGCCTCCCCATTGCTGGGATTACAGGTATACGCTACTACGCTGAGACTCTGTGGCAGGCTCAGCCTGGCCTGGGGGTCGGGCTGGCACAGCATGAGGTGCTGGGGAATGGATCCGAAGTCCTTGCGCTTGCCCCAGAAGGCACCTTAGTCTGCTGAGCTATCTTGCCAACCCATATATAAATCTAGATAGACAGAAGTGTTTTGAGTAAATGTAACTGGATGAAATAGTTTTTTGTTTTGTGGAACTGGAGTTTGAACTCAGGCCCTTGTGCTTGCCAGGGAAGTGCTTATTCCACAGAGCCATCTCCCCAGCCCCTAGGTGAAATA
>NW_004524616.1:4779434-4785258 GCF_000260255.1 Octodon degus
GGGTGGGTGCCCAAGCACCCCAGTGAGTGTTGTTATTGCTCCTTTTAAAGCACTGCTCCACCATGAAAAGAATAACAATTTCAAACATAAATGGAATGTAGGATTTGGGGAACTTGCTTGAAGTTCAGAAATATCCTTTTCTGTGTTATACTCTCACCCAGTTCTTTTTTTTTTTTTTTTTTTTGCACGGTAGTGGGGATAGAACTCAGGACTTTTCACTTGCCAGGCAGGTGCTTATGTCACTGAGCTATCTCCCCAGTCCCAAGAATTTTTATTATATTTATTTAGTGGAACTGGGGATTGAACTCAGGTCCTTGTGCTTGCCAGGCAAGCACTTACTCTACTGAGCCATCTCCCTGGCCCGATTTTTTTTTTTTTTTAAGACAAGAGTTTCACTATGCAGTTCAGGCTGGCCTCAAATTTGAAGTGATTCTCCTGTCTGCCTCCCAAGTGTTGTTATTAAGTCATGTGATACCATGCTGGTCTAACTTTAGTCAGTAGTTTTAAGCTGACTTATTTATTGGGCAGAACCAGGGACTGAACGCAGGCGTCTGTGCTTGCCAGTCAATTGCTTATTCTACTGCACACTTCAATTTTTTTTGTAAGACTATTTAGTATTAACTGGCCTACAATTTTTTCAGTATCAATACACAAATAAGGTACTGGTGCTAACCAGTAAAGCTTGTCTGGTGAATGCAATAAAGAAACTGCTCTGAATGATGCCCTTAGGCTAATTTTAGAAAGCATGTGCAAAGTACTACTTGGCCCGAGTCTAGTCTTGGTTTGGGGAACTTCAATTTCCTCATCTAATCTGCAACACATGGAAGAAAATGAGCTCTTGTATTTGGTTCTCAATGTGGATTCTGTTCATCAGACATGAAATCAAAGAGGTAATTAGTAAAAAACCTGACATTCCCCTTCCAGATCCTACATCCTTACAAATTCTTTTTGGCGTGTGGCTAAAGGGTATGACTCCTTATGAAAGGGTGAACCTTTGCTGTCTGAAGGCCAAAGGCCCTAAAGAACACAATTACTTCCATAGTACAGTGTCACAGCTCCTTAGACTCCTAAAGCCAGTCCTCTGTTGCCTCAGATTAAACTGTCAATATCCCTCACCTTAACCCCCCTTACCACATAACAGCCTTTTGCATATAGCTGACTCAGTTTCCATTTGGTAAATTACCTCACGATCAGAAGGTAAACATGTTCTAAGCAAATGTACAAAAAGTGCTATAGCTGGGAATGGTAGGTAACACACACCTGTAATCACTAAGGCAGGAGGATAACTGAATTCTAGGCCAGTTTGGGTTACAAAGTCAATTTGAGGCCAGCCTGAACTACAGTGAAACCATCTCAAACAAAAAACCAAAACCAAAACCAAACAGTACAAAGAAACAGCTAAGACACCTCAAGCCTACTTACATCCATTCAAGATGCTCTTTACTTCCTGGGTATGAGCACAGGGAGGTGACTGCCTACCCTTGTGTAAAACGCCTAGAAGTTTGGGACATAGAAAACACCCATTTGTTAATTACAGATGGTCTCTGCTAACCATTTGAGTTTCTGTGTTGATATAGTCTAAGCTTTCTTAACCTTCAGTTTAAGCCTCATTTACAGCCAATTTTTGTGTTGATAAATCCCTGGCTCTCGCATATGCTAAACTGTCTGCAACTTAAGTTACAGCACTTCCCCTTAAATGATACCAAAAACATTACTTAACATCTAACAAAAAGGAACTACAATGAAATCTTAACCCAGTCTTAGGGCTGGGGATGTAGTTCAGTGGGAGTGTACTTGGGTTCAGCTTTAATCACTGCCAGCACACCCACACTCTTAATTCCATCACATAAACGAAACTTCATTACTTGTCCCATTATGCCTTGGCATACTCATGTGTGCTAAAACAGGCAAAACTAATTGATACATGTAAAGGGAAGCACTTAAAATAGCTCTTGCCATAAAGCATCTAATAGCACATAGCTTGGATTACCAATATTGGTTTAAAAGGATGAAAAATGGGCCGGGGAAATGGCTCAGTAGGATAAGCGCTTGACTGGCAAATGCAAGGATCTGAGTTCAATCCCCAGTTCCAGGAAAAAAAAAAAAAAAAGGATGAAAAATGTTGCAGATGATACTCTGCAGAACAAGCACCTGCCTCGCAAACATAAGGTGCAGTTTGGCTCCTGGCATGAGAAACAAAGGGCGAGAAGGATCATCACTTCAACTGTATGAACGCTGAAGTCAGGTCTTGCCCTACAAATTGTACCACAGTGCCTCACCTCTGCTTCAATTTCTTCAAACATTCCTTTTCTTACAGAAATAAGTTTCACGATCATTCTGAAGATCAAGATAATGTACACAAGGATTCCAGAGTCTGTCATCACACTACTCCCTTTACTAGTTGGGCCTTTTAAGAGGCACTCTCAGAATTATGGGTGTTATACAATGAGCTATATACCACTGCTAGCGTGACTTTGGCAATGTAATGGACTCAGACTTGGCCACCCTGAACCCTCCAAGCAGGTCCTGTGTCTGCATGGGGACCCACTATATTTTGTAATCTCATTTCTGGCACAATGGAATGGCCTGTTTACTCTGTATCTCTCCCTCACGCCCTTCTCTGTGGTTCTCATGACTTGGTCAGCTACTTACTGCAATAGCTCTTGTTGCTGGACATCACCATTACTCCACTTTTAAAAGATGTCCTGAAGAGTCATCTAGCAAATCACTTCAGAAAACAAATCACTGGGCCAGGGCGATGGCTCAGTGGAATAAGCGCTTCCCTGGCAAGCACAACGGCCTGAGTTCAATCCCCGGTTCCGCAAGGAAAAAAGAAAAAAAATCACTGTACTGATTAAACCCTAAATACACAGTCTTGTCAATTTAGTTTATTACCATCTCTGGCTGCTTAGAAAGCATACTAAAAAACTCCTAAACTCCTGAACCCCTTCAGACAGCCTAGGCTGGGCTAGAACTCACGGCCATCCTCCTGCCTCAGCTTCCCAAGTCCTGGGATTACAGGCATGCACCTCCACACCCAGCCATCCCAGGCTCTTTCCAGGGAGACAGAATGGGTCATGAACACAGCTCAGTACTAACAGTTTAGGTGCTATCCCATTCCCAGCGCTGCCAGGACTGCACAGCTGGAATAAATTTATGTTCACAATACTCGACTACTTTACACAGATCCTTTCACATCTTGGTCATATTATGTTTTAAAAACTAGCAAGCATAAAATATTGCTACTGCCAAACTGTCCTGGGCTCACTGGAAAAGAGCCACTCATAGAAATGTTCTTCCTAGGATTCTCCAGTTCATTTTCAAGGCAAGACAAGACCTTACTATGTTACCTAGGTTGGCCTCACACTTGTTTCTGCCTCAGTCTCCTGAGTGGCTGGGATTACAAGTGTCACCACACCTGGCTTAGAAAGTATCCTTTTCTATGCAACCCTTAGGAAAAACTAGCTGGCTTCAGTTCTAAAACTATGTGACACTATAATGGAATTAAGCATGTAATTATTAGTGTGTTCTACTTAAGACAGTCAATATTCTCAGTATTCCAAAGGCTAGATGTTCGAAAATCTCTTAATAAAAACATTTGTTGGTGATAAATCAAGTAAAAGCAAAACTCCAAATATTCTTTTGTATGCCTTAAGTGGATAAGCACAACCATGTGGGAGGAGATAACCAGTCTCTCCCTTCATATATATATTTTTATTTTCTTCTTATACCTTCCCAAAACAGAGACATTCAACAGTAGTTAGAAGGGCCATCTCCCAACATTTAAAAAACTGCACCCCCCAATGGGCGAACAAAGTAAAGAGCAGTAACCTAGAGTTCAGCTGAGTAAGCCACTGTAGAGCCTTAAAAGTGGCGAGGTCTTCCAATTTCAGAGTGATGTGTCTTCAACTTGTCTCATTTTGTGGAAAAACATAATTTAATTTTGGTGAAATGAGATTCATCTCCCGACAGGATTAGTAACAGCATTCACTGAATTTCACAATCTTCTTTTGTGAATTGTGCAGAAAATGAATGGTAGCTAGAAGATCAATGGGATTCCAGCTCCAGCTGCAGATGGAATAACAATATACCAGGACAAAAACGCCTATATTTTGATTTACAAAGCTAACAGCAGGTTTAAATCTGCAACTTAATTACAGACCAACTACACCACAACCTTTTCAAATGGCAAAAATACAAAAAAGTGTTACAAAAATATTTCAGAAAAAGTGCATAGTCTAAGTGCATAGTAAATAAAAGCACTGAAAAATATCTTGCTAGAGAGGGAGTTCAGCTTGGAAAAGTTATTATTACCAAAGCTAAACGGTTTTATTTTACACAAATTCTACTCAAAAATAGCTTTATGAGACTGATTTCTGGCTAAAAGTATCAAAGGGTTTTATAAGTCAAGAAAAAAACACCTTAACTGACAAGAGTGGTTAGAAAAGAAAAAATAAGCTGCCTACCCCAAAGTTCAGACTAAGACTTCTTCCATATTAGGGTACCAATATATCCATTAATGGCAGAATGTGGCAATTATGGAATTATTGCTAAAATAGTTGTAAAATTAAATAAAGGAAAAAAGTTCTTTAAAAATCTCAAAATTAAACCTAAGACAATCTGACCAAACAAGTCAAATTAGTTTCGCGGTTAGTTTAAGTAAAACACCTATCTATATTCACACAATAAGCTCCTGGTAGCATTTCAGACTACTGTTCTTTTAATTTATCCTGACATGCTATAAATGAATAAATTACAGTATTTAAAGAATTATTAAATTTTCCTGTCTCTGTATCAGACAAAAACAGCGCGTAAATGAGATTGAGAAGCACGCGCACAGGTAACCTACAGAAGCGGCTGGGGGTAGAGGATCGAGAATCACTTGAACTTCACACAGTGAGACACTCTCTGAGGCTGAGTCAAGTACTTATAGCCATTGCAGAAGTATTTTATAGAAAAGCATTTTGTAGTCAAACCCTTTAACGCTTTCATTCTTATTCAAAATCAGTCCAGCTGTTAAGTCAGTGGCAGCAAGAATTACAAGGTCAAGTTCCAGCAGAGGCAGTATTAGGTACTGTGCCTGCAAGTCATTTAAAAAAAAAAAAAAAAAAAAAGCCTTGTTTTTTATACCAACAGGGAAAAAAAAACCCAACCCTTTAAATTAAAAAAGAACTTTAAACAGTAAATCTTAAAACAACTTGCAAAGGAGTGTATCATGTAACAAATGGCTTGGAGTAGTCTATCAAAAAACTGGGAAGATTTTTATGTCATAGAGTCAGCAAGGCATTTTGTTTTTTTAAAAAAAAAATCTCATTTCCTTACAGAAAGTTTTTAGTTTTTAATGAACTTGTAAACAAAAAAGCTCCCATTTCAAAATAAAAACAAAATCCCAGATCATAGATGTTTACAGTGATTACATATCTAAGCAACATACATACATATTCAGTTGTAAGATGTTAACTAAACTTCTGTGACAAGTATGCTTTTTTTTTTTTTTTTCAATACCAAGAACATTATAGAGTTAATGTAGAGTCCTAAGGATAATCTAGCAGTCACTAAATTTTTTGTAAGTCTTCACTTTAGATGCTGTTATTTCTAGCACAGGTAAGCAGGCAGTCTTTCATATGCTCAAACACTGGAATCTTTGGTTGCTACCATATCAGCTGGCTTGCAAACAAGAAGCCAACTTTAAAGAATGTTTTAAGTGAACAACTTGCAAACCCCAGGGATGGAAAAACCCTAAGAATGCACAATTGTGAGCATCTACAACCATCACAACTGTGGCTGAAGACTTCATGCCGTTCTTCTGAAATGAGATCTCAAA
>NW_004524616.1:4785380-4813242 GCF_000260255.1 Octodon degus
TACAGCGGCTACAACTCCAGACAAAGCATCAGCAATGCTGCCCAGAGCCAGTTTATAACTGAAATTAAGTCCTTTACACCAAGTAAATGGTTGTCCACAACCACTGGCTAGTGTACATATGAACTAAAATTTCTAGATTTGGGGAGAAACAAATGCTGCTCCGATCATCTGCTCTGCTTCTTCTGTTCTTCAATTCATGCTTAAAAACCTATTAAAAACAATCAAAACAGAGAAAAGCACATTAAATTCCAAGTTAAAATTTCCCTTTTTAAAAAAGAAAAATTGTATCCAATAGAGAAACCATGTAGAATTGAGGTAATATAGCAGCTCACCCCATTTTATCTATTTGAGAATCACTAGGCTTAACTTTCTAAAACAGAACATCAATCCACAATTAAAACCCTAAGGAGTAGTGTACACTGAATTAAAACCTCAGCATCAAATCTCAAAAATTACTAGTAATTCAAATGCGTATGTTCAGTTTACTTCTTTCCTACACAGAACATATTAGGCTTTCAAAAACTGGGTCAAAACTAGACATGATGGTACATGACTGTAATCCCAACACTTGGGAAGCTGAGGGAGATCACTGAATTTGAGGCCAACGTTAGCTACATGAACGAGTTCAAGGCCAGCCTGCACTACATAGTGAGATCCTGTTTCCAGAACAAACATTTGTTTAAGCCATGACAAATGAGCACTTTAATTAGAGAGCATAGTTTTAATCATACAAGTATGTAAACTTTTATTTTCTTGTTTAGTACTGAAGAATTGAGCCCAAGTCCTCTGAGCTATATATACAAAACCTTGGCTTTTTTATATTTTGTCTTTTTGAGATAGGGTCTCACTATGCAGCTCAGGATGGCCTTGGACACGCATTGTAGCCCAGGCTGGTCTCAAACTCAAAAAGATACTCCTGCCTCAGCCTCCCTTTAAGGTGTTGGGGGGTGGGAGGTGTGCCACCACACCTAGCAGCCTTTTTATTTCTTAAATATAATTTTATTTTTTGTTTTGGTGGAAGTGGGGATTGTGCTCAGGCCCCTGGCAAGCGCTTATTCTACTGAGCTATCTCCCCAGCCCTGGAAAAATTTTGAAACAGGGTTATGGGCTCTCAACTTTTGAGTGCTAAGACTACAGGTGCATACCAATCTGCCCAGCCATAAAAATGTAATTCTTAAAGAGATTTTAAAATTTCTTCACTTCTACCTGCAGACATTAAAAAGACGAAGTTTAGGAGCCTGGGGAGATGGCTCAGTAGAATAAGCGCTTGCCTGGCAAGTGCAAGGGCCTGAGTTCAATCCCCGGTTCTGCCAAAAAATAAATAAAAAGACAAGTTTTGTCACTGATTCGAACATTGTAAACAAATGATACTTTGGGGTTTTATTTACGTCTCAAAAGACTTCCACTCCGTATGTACCTATCTCCTCCTCCTACCAGCAGACCTTAGGATTTCTTCACAGAGCAGGTCTGGATAAAAGTTTGCAGGCACTAAGAGCTGCAGGTTTGTTTTTTTTTTTTTGGTGGTACTGGTGATCAAACTCAAGAGGACTTTTTGCGCTTGCCAGGCAGGTGTTTAAAGAGTTGCACATTTTATTTTTGGCTATACACAAAGAGGCAATATGCCTCTTAACCTGAAAATCCTACATACATTGTCTCCTCACCTACAGATACTCATTTGAGACATAAATGTTTCCTTCACCCCCTTCTGAACCGTTAAGTTATCAACGACTTAATAATTAGCAGCTCTAGCTTTTTTTTTTTTATGGTCAGCTTAGCCCACCCTGGGGGTGGGGCTGGCATGGCATGTGGTACTGGGGATCAAACCATGGTCCCTGAATGCTTGCCTAAGCAGGCACTTTAGACCACTGAGCTATCTCACCAGCCCCTCTAACTTCTTTTAACACAAATCATGTTTTCCACACCAAACTGCTCCTTTTCTCTAATAATTGCTAATCTCCTTTGGGCTTTGTGTGGCTACAAAAAACATCCCTGTTGTTTCTTATTATAATTATGACTTGGGTTTTTTTTGAAAATAATAACACATTTATACATTCTTGTTAAAGTTTTCATTTAGGACAGAAATGATCACCCTCGCTTATCTTGATAAACACATTGCACTAAGCCTTATGGACAAAGATATGAGGGCTTTACTTTTTTTTTTTTCCCCATAGTGCTTGTCTGAGTATTAAATTTACAGAAAGCAAATGTGAAACATGGAAAATGACTTTGAGAATGTATTTCATCTGAATATTATGTACTTACACACGTTAAACCAGATGAACAAAGTAACCTCTTATTTATGACAGGGTCTTGCTAAGTAGCTTACACTGCCTTGAACTCTCAATCTTTTTGCCTCAGCTTTATGACTGGCAGGACTACAGATGTGGAGCACTATACCTGGTCCCAAATAAACTAAAACCA
Organism: Octodon degus; assembly: GCF_000260255.1. Lineage (NCBI taxonomy): Eukaryota > Metazoa > Chordata > Mammalia > Rodentia > Octodontidae > Octodon > Octodon degus. The sequence goes on from NW_004524616.1 coordinate 4,787,802, forward strand.
AACAACAATGGAAAGAAACAAAACCAAGCCTTAGGTAAATCAACTGAAGTAAGCTATGTAAATTGAGAAATTATGAATTAGCAAATAGGAATAGCCCTTATCATATCAGGATTTGATTTCAAGTTTTGCAACACTTAAATATGCTAAAAAGAAAAATTTCAGAAGCTTACTTATATAATCTGATTGTACTGAATAATTTGTTATGTTGAATATTCCCAAGTGATTAACAAAAACTCTTATCACCAAACAAACTAAAAAGAAAACCTTTTACATCATCTAGAAAATGCTTTTGCTTTAAATAATGGGGAAGCTCTAAATAGGAATTCTATCTGTTCAGAATCACTAGGTCAACTAGTGATTATAGTTCTCTCAGAGATTGGCTAAAAGCCAGCTTAACAACATTCTGAATACAGCAGTCAAATCCAGATTTAACTCTTCAGATGAGCCACTGGAGGGACGTTCTGCCCAGGACCAACAGTTTCCTTCAGTGAATTTTCCAAAGAGATACTGAAGTAGATAAATTTCAAAAAGAAGATTCAGCAGCTATCCAATATTCAATCTTCGGGCTCTGATAAACATTTCTTTCATTTTTATCTTCCAATCTGAAGAAAATCTGGCTTATAAAATTCAAGAATGTATCTTCACTGTAACATCTTAAAATGAGGGATGAATCCATTTATTCCTAAAACAGAGGGGAAAAGAAAAGTTAAAACAGGTGCTGGGGAGATAGCTCAGTAGAATAAGTGCTTGCCTGGCAAGCATAAGGTTCTGAGTTCAATCCCCAGTACCACCACCAAAAAAAAAAAAAGAAAAGAAAAAAGAAAAGAAAACCCAAGTTAAAACAGAGCTTGAGGACTAGTACGATATTTCAAAAGTTAATAGCTACATTTAAGATTCTCATTAACTCTTTTTTTTTTTTATTTTTATTTGTGTGTGTGTGTGTGTGTGTGTGTGTGTGTGTGTGTGTCCAGCTCAGCCCACCAGGGGGCGAGGCTGGCTGGCATGTGGTGCTGGGGGATTGAACCGCGGTCCCTGTGCTTTGCTAAACTTGTTCTAAGTAGGTGCTTTAGACCACTGAGCCGTCTCACCAGCCCTTCTCATTAAATCTTTTTTTTTTAAATTTTATTTGTGTGTGTGTGTGTGTGTGTGTGTGTGTGTGTGTGTGTGTGGCCAGCTCAGCCCACCAGGGGGCGGGGCTGGCTGGCATGTGGTGCTGGGGGATTGAACAGCTGTCCCTGTGCTTTTGCTTAGCTTAGCTTGTTCTAAGTAGGTGCTTTAGACCACTGAGCCATCTCACCAGCCCTCATTAAATCTTAAAAAGATATTTTTATATAAGAATAATATTCTGTCCTTCAGTCCGAAATCTAAAAATTGGAGTATTTATGAATCCTTTTCAAATACGATTAAAAACAGAACCAGAAACTAGTTTAATGATATATTTATGTAGTAGTAAATATTTTTGCTCTGCTTTTTTGAGACAGTCTCACTATGTAATTTAGGCTGGCCTCAAACCCTGGTGATTCTCCTGCCTTAGCTTCCCAAGTGCTGGGATTACAGGCATGGGCCACCAGGCCTGGTAGATTGTAGTAGTGTTATAAATCTGTGATGAGTTTTTAACTATACAACCTCCTTTCTATTAACTAACTTTACTTATATGCTTTGTGTGGCCTTTTGGTTGCACAGAATTAAGTTCAGAGAATTTTTTTTTTTTTTAATTTATTTTATTTATTTATTTATTTATGTGTGTGTGTGTGTGTGTGTGTGTGTGGCCAGCTCAGCCCACCAGGGGGCGGGGCTGGCTGGCATGTGGTGCTGGGGGATTGAACCGTGGTCCCTGTGCTTTGTTAAGCTTGTTCTAAGTAGGTGCTTTAGACCACTGAGCCATCTCACCAGCCCAAGTTCAGAGAATTTTGAATCAGAATGGTTGTAGGGCTGGGGAGATGGCTCAGTGGAATAAGAGCTTCCCTGCCAAGTGCAAGGCCCTGAGTTCAATCCCCAGTTCAGCAAAAACAAAAACAAAAAAAATAAAACAGAATGGTTGTAAACACTGTTTAAAAAAAAAAAAAACAAACTACAGTAATATCCTCCTTGTAGAAACCACAAGTATTAATTTTGGAAAAATCTTTTTCAGTACCAAAATAGACAATCAACTAAGTATAGCAAGTTTGTATCATCCTAATCTACATTAACAGACTGGCAATCTAGATTGCTTATCTTCCTTACTACAGAATTAATTCTTGGGGCTGGGGAGACAGCTCAGCAGCATAAGCTCCTGCCAGGTAAGCTCAAGGTACCGAGTTTGATCCTCACCAAAAAAATAAAAAAATAAAAATAATAATTCTAAAGTATGATTTCTTGAAGTTAATGAGTTTCAAAATACCTGTTACTGAATCCTTCCCAAACAGGTAGATGGTCCGCATTATACACCACTGAAACACTGTTGCTCTTGTAGGTCTTCTGAAAATTGTACTGTCATCCAGATAACGGAACATGTCAAAAAATTTGATAGGTCCAGCTCAAGGTCATCACAAATCAATTCTTGCACACTCATCTGTGTTTTCCTGTTGGGTTATTTTCTCTTCAGCTTTACTGTTCATAATGAAAAAAGCTGACAAAAATTCAGGATTTCAGTAAGGAGATGAAGTTCACTGGCACTTCTTTTGGAGTAAGTGTATTCAGAGATCATCTTCAGATATTTCAATGTCCTCCCCTGTGACTTGGATTACGTTGCTAAGTGACCAGCCATGTTCCTGGCAGCAATTGGTGAAGTCAGAAAAAGTTAAGCCAGACATAAATAACACTTAAAGCCCAGTACATACTAGAAGGTAATTTATGGAAGACCATAGACATGGTGGATTAATGTGATAAGAAAATATATCTAATCTGCTCTGAATGTCAACAATTTTTTACATCATTTATATCATTATGATAGTTACGTTTAACATGTATAGTTGGCACAGTATGCAAATTAGTTAAGATGACTAGAGTGGCAAACATAATTACATAAAGATTCACCTTTGGCTTCACTACTTCTGTAATTTCCCCCCACTTCTGCCCACAACTAAAGAAATGGTCAACTAATCTAGAGGATGATGGTTATCCTTTTTATCTTTTTGAGAGAGGGTCTTGTGATTCTTGAACTTGCATTCCTACAGCCTCAGCCTCCCAAAAGTCTGGGATTATAGATATATAACCTGGGATTACCAATATGCATGCCACCATTTTAAATGTCCTACAACTACTTTCTTTACTTTTACTACTATCAATACTGCTGAAACAATGGGATTTCACAAATTAAAATCTGTGGCATTACAGCACTGACAAACTTGTACAGATAATTAATGAGTATTGGGAGAAAAGCTGTTTTCTTGGTCTTTTGATGGGCTTTGGAATGTAGCATTTATTAACGGATGGACTGCAGTACCAGGAAATGAACTCAGGACCTTGCGCTCACCAGACAGGTGCTTATGGATCTCCCCAGCTCCTTGGAATGTAATATTTAAAACATACTAAAGAAAAGTAGGGGCTGGCCAAATAGTTCAGAGGATTAAAGGACCTGCTTTGGGAGAAGACACAGGGGCCAGGAGTTCGATCCCAGGCTTGCAGTACTGGCCCTGTCCCAGGGGCACGCTGAGCTGGAGATTATTGAAAGACTGGCGCACACCTGTAATCCCAGCACTTAGGAGACTGTAAACAGGAGGATCACTATGAGCTGATCTACGCAGTGAGACCCTATACACCTTTGTCCTTAAAAAAAAAAAAAAAAAAAAAAAAAAAAAAAAAAAAAAAAAAAAGCAGGGCCTGCGAAATAGCTCAGAGGACTAAGTACTTCTTTAGGCAAGCACAATCCCCTGTACCACATGCCATGTTGGTCCCATCCCTGGGTGGGCTGAGACAGCCACAAGAATCTGTGCATGGTGATGCACACCTTTAATCTCAGCGCTGGGGTGGTTCAAAACAGGATCACTATGAGTCTAAGCTGCATAATGAGACCCTGTACCAAATACATTAAAAAAAAAGAAAAGTAATCAGGGCAGCAATCTGTTTATTATATAAGCCCCTCTACGTAAACAAACTGAAGTTTATTCTTTGAACATTTTAGAATGAATTGCTGGAACAACTTACTATAATTTTCCATGGAAGAAACATTAAATATATATTTTAAAAATAACCATGGAGGTTGGGGAGATGGCTCCTTAGAATAAGTGCTTCCCTGGCAAGCGCAAGAGCCTGAGTTCAATCCCTGGTTCCGGAAAAAAAAATAACCACGTAAAAGTTAATAATTACTTTTTTGATCAATTTTATATGCTCATATATTATAATATGAACTACTTTTAAGACAACATGGGGCTGGGGAGATGGCTCAGTGGAATAAACGCTTCCCTGGCAAGCGCAAGGGTCTGAGTTCAATCCCCGGTTCCGCCAAAACAAAACAAAACATAGACTAGGGGCTGGGAAAATGGCTCAGTAGAATAAGCACTTGCCTGGCCAAGTGCAAGGGCCTGAGTTCAATCCCCGGTTCCGCCAAAACAAAACAAAACATAGACTAGGGGCTGGGAAAATGGCTCAGTAGAATAAGCACTTGCCTGGCCAAGTGCAAGGGCCTGAGTTCAATCCTTAGTTCCCCAAAAAACAAAACAAAAGAAACCCACATAGAATACACTGGTGAATACCAGTACTTGGTGAATACCAGAATTTTCCCAATAACAAGTATACCTACAATACAGATCTACTTATGAAGATTCATTTAAAAACTGAACTGAATGAAATACAAGCCTTTAAAAAACAAGTCACTACATACAAGCAAGCAACTTCTAAAACTTTTAAGTGGGAAAGTCTAATAATGTGTTCTCAGCATCAACTAAAAAGATTTCTTGGATCAAAGAATCACTGAAATGCTTCAGCTCCATAAGTTAAGAAAAAAGCCTACTGTAGTGGACCCTAAGAGACTATGCTTTTACACACCTCTATTAATTACATTCTAAAGAGCTGGCCAAATAGCTCAGCGGATTAAAGCTCCTGCTAGCAGGCCCAGCTCCTGGGGCCTGCTGAGATTGCAATTGAGTCAGCCTCCCACCTCTTGGGAGGCTGAAAACAGATGGATCAGTACAAGTCAGATCTAGCAGTGAGACCCTGAACACCCTGTAGTAGACCCTTCCCTACAGTTAAAAAATGTAATAATAATAAAAAAATTACAGACTAAGATAAAAACTAACCTATACAATGTGCTGGGGTAAAGAATTAGGGAACTAGCTTTCCCATATTTACTTGATGTCATCTCAAGCCTGCTATATCTTCATGGGTTCATATACAAAGGAATCTGTGTAGGACTTGATTATTATTATTTTTTTTTAATGTATTTAGTACAGGGTCTACAAGGTCTCACTACATATATTGGACCGACCCTTCTGTTTTCAGCCTCCCAAGCCCTGGGATTACAGGCATGCCCCACCACACCCAGTCTCTAGGACTTGATTAAGCAGTAAATTCTATACACAGACAGATGTTTTCAAGAAGAGTAAAATATAATTTTGTTACTTTTATTCTCTGGAGTGGCATATATTTGTCATTCATTCATTCATTCATTCATTCATTCATTCATTCATTTGGTATACGGTCTCACTATGCAGCTGACTTGTAGCCTCATCAGTGTTGGGATTACAGGGGTATGCGCCCACACCTGGTTTTGTTGGCCAGCTTAGCAGGACAGCATGCTGGTGGTGGCGATCGAACCTGGGTCCTTGCACTTGCCAGGTAGACACTTAAATCACTGACCTATCTCCCCAGCCCTAGAGTGGTATATTTTAGTAGCAACCAATATTCTGCTTGGAGTCAAAATATATTTATTACCTAGGACACCCCCCCATCCCTTCCTGAAACATCCCTTCTCTTGTTTTGCCCAGGCTGCCTTGAAATCCTGGGCTCGAGTAACCATGCTGTTTCAGAATCCCAGGTAACTAGGACTACAAAGCCACATACCTGACCTTAGAAATTCATCTCTAAAAGTAATTAATATATGATTATTCGCTGAGACATCAGAGTCTTCAGAATTGTATGAGTTAATTTAATAATTTGTATGACTGCTCTATCTGGTGATGCTATTACTAAATGTTCATAAATTATTTATGAAAAATATCTACAATACAAAATAGCATTAAACAATTACATACACATATTTTTTTAATACAAAGAAACACACTAACTTGGTGGATCTAACTTCTCATCTTTTAAAACCTAAATAAAGCTAGGTGTGGTAGTATACACCCATAATCCCAATACTTGAGGAGGCTGAGGCAGAAAAAATGGTGAAAGTTGAAGCCAGCCTGGGCTAGACTGCGAGTTCTTCAAGGTCAGCCTGAACTCTATGGCAAGACCCTGTTTTTTTTTTTTTTTTTTAAAAAAAAAGCAAGCCTGGATAAGGAAGAGCAAAGCAACATAAGTTTATTAAGCAATACACAGTGAACAATGAAATTTGTTCAAAATAAGGTAATTCTTTTTGAAGGCTGCTGAATGCCTAAAGTAAACTATTATAGGCCAGTGGAGATTTTAATCTAATTTTAGTTTTAGAAATGGCACCTCAAGATAATCTTATTTTTCCAGCATCTAGCTTTAGGTAAACATAGCTTCATTTGTGAAAAAAGCAAATAACCTGTACATGTCAAGTAGAAGAAATTCTTGGCTTACAGATTATTTGGTCTTAATTAAATAGTAGAACCAATCTTCAGTGACACTACCTATCTCACTACGATTTTATGGCCCTATAATCAGATATATACAATTAAAACTTGTAAAAGGCAATCATCAAATCCCAACTAAGGTGTAGAGACAGTCCAATGGGAAAGCATGTTTGCTATCCCAAGTTCAAATTTATTAATCAAAGGGTTCCTACTACATTAAATCTTCCCAAATACAGAAACAAGGAAGACAAATTGTTTCAAATTTTATCTCTAATGGATGAGCTGCTGGAATGAGGATAGTATCACATATACTGTATTTCTTGAAATGTATCCTGAGATTAGGATCTATTCAAATACAATCCCATAATTATAATCAACATTTATGAAGACTAAGTTCAGATTAGAGAAGTCAATCAGAGATTAAATAATTAGAACTAAAAAAAAAAAAACCTTATCTCCTCACCACTTGCAGAAAGTACACACGTATTAGGAGGTAAGCCCCAGAAAGGGGAAATGAAATAAAAACATGAAACAAGAGTTGAACTGAATGGTGACAGTGACTTATGAAATAGCTGCACCCTAACAGTTTTACTCCACAGCGGCAGAGTACCAAAGAATGACAAACGGAAGTAGATGAACAGTTCAATTGCATTTGTCCGTTATCTTCCATCACATGTGCCTAACTGCACATGTGAACTCCACTTTGAACATCTACAGCCCGATACCTGCAGTATTTTAAAATTAAGTACTATCAGTTGACCAGCAAACAAGAGACTTCTGTGATTAGGAAAGATGTATGAGCTTTACAGTTATCTGAACATTTAGGCGTACATGACATACTCTTCAACAGAGAAGATACTTTATGGAAAATGCCAAACTCTGCCCTCTTGAAAAGAACATGTCCACAATTTCCTCTTTTAAAGGCTAAAGTATTAACATGCAAAAAAATTCTTAACACTGTTAGTCTGAAAGAAGTCAAAATATCATGGCAAATCAGATTCATTATTAAAAATCAACAAGTGTTAGGTCTAGGATTTTGGATTGATTGATATAATACCATATTCCCAACACCAAATGTTTATTTTGGAAAAGGGTTAATGAATGAGTAAAAAAGATGCAGTTGTTAAAAATGACCCAAAATCCCAAGAGAAATGATATAATAATATACACACATATATGTATATACAAATACATATACATATATATATATATGAACAAGGACATTTGGGTTTAAAGTTAGTAGTCAAATTTTCCAAGGACGTCTTTTTTTTAAAACATAGAGCCAAATTTTTATGTATTTTAAAACCACCTCCTTGATCTAACACTGTTATAAATGAATGAATTACCCAATTTTGTATTCAATTGTTTTCCCTGTAACGTCACTTGGTTCTTGGCTACTAACCTTTCATGTTACTCTTGGTTTTGTCAGTTTGCTTGCCTGTGGGGGTTTGGGCCTGCTGACCCTGCCCACTGGAGGAGGCTGCCTGCTGCGCTGCTTTCTGCTTTAACATTGTCCAATCAAATGTGTAGTCATACTGGTGATTCAAGGTCCTGGAAAATACAAAATTACATGTTCTTTCTGCCCCAAACTGAGGCACACACGCAGCAGTGAAAATTTACATGTTAATCCTTTATTGTCATTAAGTAACCTACTTATTGATTCTTCATGACAGCAGGGGAAATTTCTTTAGAACATCAGTATTTCTTCAAGTATGGTAGCATCTAAAGATTTCTCTCCCTACAAATAACTAACTCTTCAATGAAATAATTCCAACCTTTTCAATGACATGATTGAGGGTAGAAAGTCACTCGGTATTACCATTCTTGTCTGCTATATTAGACAAAAAGACATCCTCTTTCAAATGGAAGATTTCTTTATTCCTTCAAAAAGGACAGGTGAGTAGGAATGAAAAACCACAACACTGGGTCACTCAGCGAGAGGGATATTTGTAATGGAAGGTAAGGAGATCAAATTTGTGAGGGAGATGTGTGCCCTGGTACCCTAGTAAGCCCTTCCTGGAATTCAAGAATTACCTCAATTTCTACTTTCTTACAACTAAGAACCTGATCTACATGTATGCTAAAGGAACCCTGATTTTGGACTGCTGAGTCCATGACTATCTGGTATTTTAACTGCGTACTGCATATGGTTATATATTAAAGCTAACAGTTCCAATGAGGCACTGACAGCCACTAGGTAATGTCTGGTTTTTGTTTTTCAAGACAGGGTCTCACCATGCAGTCTTGGCTGGTTTCAAACTCCCTATGTAGCCCAGGCTAGCCTTGAACTCGAGGTGATTTTCCTGGCTCAGCCTCACAAGAGCTGGGATTGATTATAGGTGTGCACCACCATACCCAGCCTTACTAACAGGTAATGAGAATTGAAATTATCTTATAAACAGTAGACTCTACACTGATTCAGCTGTCTCTTAGATTCATACTGGTTAAGCCACTTTTATTATTGTTTACTAATTACCTGAACAGGACAGTTAAATAGAATTAACCTATTTCCCTCACTCAAGTTTACAGTCTTGACAATATCTTAAAAACTGACCTGAAAAGGATGCGAAATAGCTGCCTCAGGTACATGTAATCCGGGGCTTCCTCAAAGCGCAGCCCACGGCAATAGTTTAAGTACATAGCAAATTCTGCAGGAAACCCCTAAAAAGTTTAAGAGTTAAAACAGAGCAAAATCTTAATTTAAATTAGGAAAATAAATTACAAGCCAAAAATGTGTTTCAATGGGGTGTTTCACTACTTCATAGATATGGTCTGGGTTTAAAAAAAAATGTCACACAGCACCTGCCTGGCAAGCATGAGGCCCTGAGTTTGATTTCTAGTACCAACCCCCCCCCCAAATCCTAAAACATTTCAATGAAGTTTATTTTACCCACTCTATTACGTATCTTTTTCTATTTAGAGGAAATAGTACTACGTTCATAAATAATTTAGATATTCCACTTGTTGATTTACTACCTCATCAATGTCTAAAAAATATCTCAAAGATTATTGTCTTTTTTTCTTTTTTATGTATTGGTACATGGTCTCACTACACAACTCAAGAGTCGTAGTGATCTTGTTTTCAGCTTCCCCAGCACTGGGATTACAGATGTATGCCACCACGCCCAGCCATGTTTGCCAACAGCAGAAGGTGCTTAGTCCCCCGAGCTATCTCGACAGCCCAAGATTGTTGTCTTCTGAGACAGGATCTCACTCTGAAGTACAGGCTGGACTTTAACTCATTATGTATACCAGGATGCTCTCAAACTCAGTCATCTTCTTATGTTGGCCTCCTAAGTTGTGGGGTTACAGGTGTGTAAATCCCCAACCCCAGCCTTTGAAGACTTCTAAGGCTTTACTGTCACAAGAGGATTATGCCATCACCAATGTAAAACATTACAACACACAATAAAACCCTATTATCCCCTCTCTGAGTAAACACAAATGTGGAGGACACAAGTTATAGGAGGCAAACTCTTCCCACAACCTCATGATCCAGGAAATTCTTGTATCTGGGAGTCAAGGCAGGACAGTGATTGCACCTGCCAATACTGTATACTAACCACACTTAGTAATCAGGTTTACTGGTTATAAAGTAGTCGTGTTATTATTGTCAGTGAGTGAAAACCCAGAACTAAAGCAGTGAATATACAACACATTTTCACTGTATTTTCAGGTACAGAATTACTGCATTAAAGATCATATGGCCTTATCTCTATGGAGGAATTAGTTATTTATCAGGATACAAATACTTCTCTATTCTTTTTTTGTGGTACCAGGACTAAACTCAGGACCCTGGGTTTTTTTTTTTTTTGGGGGGGGGGCATACTTCTTCATTCTAACTTATTTGTCTCTTTATGAAGTATGAGACGGGGGCTGGGGAGATAGCTCAGTAGAATAAGCGCTTGCCTGGCAAGTGCAAGGGCCTGAGTTCAATCCCCAGTTCTGTCCCCCCACCAAAAAGAAGTATGAGACATCAGAGAAACAATCCCAATTCATATTGCTGCATACATTTGTCGATTATTGGAAAACTGCCTCTTTTTTCGGTATTTTAGTACAGTCTCCAGGGTCTCACTCTGTAGACTGGTGTAGTGATCCGCCTGTGTTCAGCTTCCCACAAGCTGGTATTACAGGTGCATACCACCACACCCAGTCTCAATTGCTGTCTCAATGCCCCAGGGGCAGGGCCAGCAGGGCAGGCCTGGGATCGAACTCTGGGCCCCTGCATTTGCCTAAGCAGGCCCTTTAATCTGCTGAACTATTTGGCTGGCCCCTGGAAAATTGCTATTTTTGGATTGCTCTGATCTGTCTGCCCTTTCTGTATTCTTTCATGGGACAACTGCTAACATCTTCTCGTTTCTGGCATCAGTATACGTTGAAAGATCATTTAACTTCTCATAGATCAGAAAGGCTCTTTCAGAAAATTGTATTTGCTTTGTTAATTTTCCTCCACTGTTTTTACAAATTAAGGCTCTAATTAGGCAAAGACGTTGAAAAAAAAAACTTATTTGAAATGATTCACAGTTTAAGCCACTGACTGCCAAAGATATTTAGAATAATCAAAATGTAAACTTAAAATAACAGCTACCTAACATAATTAAGTCCCGATCTGATAAGTAAAAAAAAAAGTTTTTTTTGATCTTGTATTTTTATTAAGTGATGCTCATCATAGATATTTACCTTACATAAAACTTCAACTGGAGTGGACATCTTCTTTTCACTAATCTTTTCATATTTTTGTTTTTTTGTTGCAGCCTATACAAAAAGAATGAACAAGATACACTCACCACTACTACTGAGAAAAATCTTAATAGTTTAACTCATTAGATATACAGATAGATACATAGTAGACAAAGTTTAAGCCCTGAGATTTCATAATAGAGAAAATTCAACTAGATGAAGCTATTCATAAAAACTAAGTACTCTGACTATTTCAGACATATTTATTGGGCATCAGAAATAGTCAAAGTGCTTAGTCCTTGTACCTTCATCCTTTAATGGACCAATAAAAGATAAAGACAATCATTAAATTCTATGACATTATCACAGAACAAAACGTTAGAATGATTGTACAGGTTAAATGCGCAGGTTTTGCCCTACACATCCTTAACATAATGGTTACACTTCAGAAAGAAGAGCCCTTTGTTAATTCGTATCGACTTCCATGTAGGTAAAGTTAGTGATTACCAATTGGTTATTAACTTACTGTCTCAAAACAAATTATCCTTTAATCAACTAAATTCTTGTAAAAATAATCAGATTTTCTCTTCAAGTAAAAGACAAAACTAAAGTGAATTCAGTATCAGAAATACTATAGATTTGGAAGGGACAAAACAAAGGACATGGTCCAATATTATTTTTGCCTTTTTGAGACCAGGTTTCATTATGTAGCTTAGGCTACCCTTGAACTCAGTATAGCCTAGGCAGCCTCCAACTCATAAGATCCTCCTGCCTCAGCTTCTTGAGTGCTGGGATTATAGGCATGTGCCACCAAGCCTAATGGGGCCTTTGATCCTTCCATTAGCATCCTGAGTGCTGAGACTCCAGATCCAGCTTAATTTTTTTCTTAAAAACAAAATTCTAGTAATTGGGATCTGATTACCTTGAGTCCTTGCCATGGCAGGCTGGTTCTATTAAAATACATCAAAACATATCCTAATGATTCCATGTCATCTCGACGACTAGAAAAGAAAATGTAATTTAAAACAGAAACTGTAATGGATAACACATTAAAAAAAAAAGCCAAATATTATATGCAGAAAATATTTTCCCAAAGAGAATTATTTCATGTCTTAATCAAGAAGCTATCTATTTTACAATATAAAGATCATAATAAATTACCTCTAAGCAGATTTTTCTCACAAACTCTAAAATTTTATTTATTTTTTGTGGAACTGGGGATTGAACTCAGGCCCTTGTGCTTGCCACGCAAGTGCTTATTCTACTGAGCCATCTCCACGGCCCCCTAAAATTTTAAGAGCATAATCCTAAATGTAATGTTTAAACAAGAAATTTAAAAAATAAACAACAAATTTAGCTCAACAACTCTAAATAAGGTTAATTAAAAAAAAAACAAACTATGTAAGAATTTTTTTTTTTTTCCTTTTCAGAACCGGGGATTGAACTCAGGCCCTTCTATTGAGCTATCTCCCCGGCCCCAAGAAGATATTTTAGGGATGTTGAAATCACATTTTAAAGCTAAACATCTATATGAATGTATATACACATAAATATATATTCAAATAAATAATTTGTTTGTGACACTTATAATCAGACTCAGGGCCTGGCATATGCGAGGCCAAGTGCTCTACTATTGAGCTATATCCATAAATAAAACATACTTAAAGATAGGTTAATATTTTAGCATATAGAAAAGGCAAAATCGTAGTTTAACCTATGACAGTCATAAAGTTCCCAACCCAAAAAGCATACAATTTGTTCTTTTTGGGGGGGGTAGGGGTAAAACCAGGGATTGAACTCAGGCCATTGCAAGTGCTTATTCTACTGAGCTATATCCCTAGCCCCTGTTCTTTCATTCTGGATGCATGGGTGGTGACAGGCTATGTAGTGCAGGCTGGCTTCAAACTCACAGCATTTCTCCTGCCTCAGCCTCCTGTGCATTGGGATTACAGTTGTGTGCCATCATACCTGGCTGTTATTTCTGTTTTTTAATGGAAGAAAAGTCAATGAAGCGAAATTGAAAAGCCGGAATGCAAGTGAAGACACAGGAAGAGACTAGAAATTTTTTCCTTTAAACTACATTCTATTAATTTGTAAGTGAAAAAGTACAACAGGAGATGGTATACCAATCTCCTTCTGGCTTATTAGTACTCTCCTATAAAGTACTTATTAGTACTTTCCCTGTAAAAATAATCACTTGTTTCCCCAAACTCAACCTGCATTACTACATCATAAAACATCCAATGTCAGCATTTAAAATAATCAGTACTATATTTAGTTGCAAAGGGGCTGGGGAGATAGCTCAGTAGAATAAGCGCATCCCTGGCAAGTGCAAGGGCGTGAGTTCAATCACATATATGCAAAAGAATGTAAAAAGTTTTATTATTGTTATTTATGTATTTAGTATAGGGTCTACAAGGTCTTACTACACAGATTGGACTCATAGTGATCCTCCAATTTTCAGCCTCTCAAGTGCTGGGATTACAGGCGTGCACCACCATGCTCCCAGTCTCAATCATTGTCTCAGCAGGCCCTGGGGGCAGGGCAGGCACAACATGCTGGGGATCAAACCCTGGACCCTGCGTCTACCTAAGCAGGAGTTTTAGTCCACTGAATTATCTGGCTAGTCCAAGAATGTAAAAATAGTTTTAATGCTTTTAACTTTCCATCACCTTCAACAAAGAAAGCAAAAGATCTGGGCCCGGGGAGATAGCTCAGCAGAATACACGCTTGCCTGGCAAGTGCAGGTCCTGAGCTCAATCCTTGGTACTGCAAAAAAAGATCTCATATATATATAATTGCTATTTCTGCAAAGGCTAAAAGCATCAGGTAAAACAAATACTAGGGCCCGGGGAGATGGCTCAGTAGAATAAGCGCTTCCCTGGCAAGTGCAAGGCCCTGAGTTCAATCCCCAGTTCCACCAAAAAAATCCCAAATAATAAATATGCTTTAGATCCTGAGCCGAGAGCCTTAGACATTCTAAAAAACCCAAAATATTTTAAAACCCATTCTAGGGGATTGGGGATATAGCTCAGTGGCATAAGCACCTGCCTGGCAAGTGAAATGTCGAGTTCGATCCCTGGTACGGCCAAAAAAAAAAAGAAAAAAGAAAAAAAAAAAATCTAGCTTTTGTTATAGGTGTGATGAACACATTAAATTTTCAGACTCACCTCTGTTCAATACCAAGATGTGCATTGATGCTAGCATATCGGGCAGTGCCAGTGAGGTTTTTATCTTCTCTGTATGGTATGTGTTGTCTTGTCCTGTTGTCTCTGTACTTTTTGGCCAAACCAAAATCAATAAGGAATAACTTTAAAAGAGAAATAAAGACACATTAGGTTTTCAATCTTATTCAATTAAACTGTTTCTAAATCATTAAATACCATATGGTCAAACGTATCAAAATAAAGTATCGTAAGTTGAATAGACTTAACAACAGACACCTAGCAATTACTAGTCTTCTCCAACAAACCAAATTAAAAAATAGAGAACCATAAAAACCCACTTAAGTCTACAGGTTATCCTTGTTATGTGCGCAACTTCATAAGCTCCAGGTCAGGAGCCTATCTTTATGAAATAAGTAAAGAAATGTATACACACTTGATGGCAGAGTTGTCAGGTGTGCTGCCTGCCACAATGAAATCTGACATCCGGTTACTACTGGTAAACAAGCATCATGTTTCAAAATCTAGACATAAGCTATCTGGAACTCTTCCCTCCTACAAAGGCCACCCTTTAGTATGCCAATAGAAGGCTCATTATCTAAAATAAGACAACCCTCAAAGTCTGACTGATGGCCAACAAGACCAAAGAGTTTTTCTTTTTAATAAACTAACAAAAAAGACTTCCATAAAGTAGCATGTGCCATTCCACTACTGTGCACTAACATTATGTATCAGGTTCATCTCCTGGAAAATAGAACAATTCAAGAGCCGAGGAGATGGCTCAGTAGAATAAGCGCTTCCCTGGCAAGCACGAAGGCCTGAGTTTAATCCCCAGTTCCACACACACAAAAAAACAAAACTTAAAAGAGCACACCAAGATGTGCTTACTACTAAGTTTACATAAGCTAACTAAAAACAAAATTTGTATTTTAAAATGATCAGTTTTACATTTATATTGTACAGGCAGCGGGTGGTCTTTTATAATACAGAATAATTTTTCTAAGTGATTCAACTTCATTTTCTAGAATTCAAAACTTTTTAAAGAAAAACCCCTATACTTTTGATAAAAATTTTAAATTTTGGGGGGCCAGGGAGATGGCTCAGTGGAATAAGCATTTCCCTGGCAAGCACAGGGGCCTGAGTTCAATCCCTGGTTCCACAAAAAAATAAAATAAAAATGGAAATAAAAATTAAAAAAAAAAATTTAAATTTTTAATTTACCTACCATTAAAAGCAAAATAAACCACTTAAAAATTAGGGTGTTCATCATATTACTTATTATACTATGTTGTAATTAAGACTTATCTACAAGAATTAAAGGGCTGAGTAGGTACATAACCCTGGGTTAAATTACTGGTCTTTTCAGATTATGCCTACATTTTATAATTCTTTTCATTAGGTTATTGGATCTCTCTGCTACAGTTTGTAATTTATAATGTGCTGGGCAACTTATTCATCTATCCTGTTGAAGTTTGCTTCAAAAATAGATACAGCAAGATTTAGGTTAAAACAATCTGACCAAGAACCATCTTTTTTTTTTTTTTTTTTTTGGCGGAACCGGGGCTTGAACTCAGGCCCTCACGCTTGCCAGGGAAGCGCTTATTCCACTGAGCCATCTCCCCGGACCCCCAAGAACCATCTTTACAAAGGTGAGTAACACGTATTTCAGCCAGGCACTTTAAACTACCCTTGGTTATATTCTGGACAGTATAAACGCTAACAGTTGAATTTGTTACCTCGTAAACAATGATCCCAGTTTTCACTTGCTCTAATGTTTTTTAAAAAGGACTATTAGCAAAGTACAAACATAAGATGAAAAAAGCTAAGTAAAAACAACAAATGCCTTAAGCAACCAAGTCATTTTAGGAATATGGAAAAGTCAGAGACATAAAATACTAAGAAGTAAAAATAAGAATTTTATTTTAATAGTGAAGTTCATTCAATATTCAAATGAGCAAAATACACTTCTGGTAAGCAAAACAAAAATTAACTTCTGCAGATTCATACTGAAAACAGGAGCCTGGTGTAGTAATGCACACCTGATTCTAGCACTTTTAAGGCTGAGACAAGAGGATTGCTGTGAGGACAGTCTGAACTATACAGGCCAAGAAAAAATGAAGCTCCATGGTTTTGAAATTTTCTATTATCTTATAGTGTGCTTATTTATCTACCATCTGATCTCATTCCCAACCAAGATCTAGTCACAAGGCATGGCATTTCTTTCCCTTGAATTTCTGAGACCTTTTTAAAACCAAAAGCTAGTCCCTGAAATAAGGCTGGGAAGTATGAAAAAGGATTAAATTATTACTCAGGTGATAAACATATATGAAAAAGTACTATTTCAAGTACTGTTTTTCTTTTGATTACTTATACTAACACTTTATTTTTGGCATATACTAAATTTTTAAAAAATTGCTCAAAAGCATAAAAATTTATACACTGAAAAAAATTTATTTTCCTTCATTTAAAAAAATTCATACATGTACCAGGCTTAGTGGTACACACACATGATCCCAGCACTGTAGAGGCTGAGGCAGAAGGATACCAAGTTTAAGCCCAGTTGGGGAACTTAGCAAGACCCTACCTCAAAATTTTAAACTACCATAAGGGATGGGGATATACACAGCTCACTGTGAAGGCTATGAGTTCAAAGCCCAGGACCACAAAAACAATCATGGGGAGGGGGGCAAACTAGTATCTGTTAAGTGTTGGGTGTGGTGGTACACACCTGTAATTCCAGCACTTGAGTGAGTCAACAGCATTGTCAAGAGTTTGAGGGTAGGGCTGTGGAGATAGCTCAGCAGTCTAAGCACCTGCCTGTCAAGGACCAGAGTTTGATCCCTAGTACTACATGCCATGCTGGCCCTGCCCCTGGGCACATGAACCGGCCACTGAGACAGGAGTGGTGGTGCCCGCCTATAATCCCAGTGGGAGGCTGAAACAGGAGGATCACTATGAGGCTGAGCTGCACAGTGAGACCCTGTACCAAATACATTAAGAAAAAAAAGTTTGAGGGCAGCCTATACTACATGGTGAGTTCAAGGCCAGTCCCAACTACATAGTGTGATCCTGTCTCAGTAAGTAAATAAATAAATGTAAAAGTAAAAGAAAGCTTGAAGAGAACCTTGTACTTTAAATAATCAGAAGTGAATTCCTGCAATGATTTTTGGCCTACCAAAATCTAGATCACCAGGTTATACATTCAATTATATTACATATTATTAATGATGAACTACCATTTGTTTTAAGTATTTAATTACTATATTGTTAACATATTTTAGTTTCAGAGCATGTGATGCTCTTTACCTATCTGGTGGAAGCTGAGAATTTACAGACTGAAAAATCTGTGACCTATACTTACCTGAAATTCATTACAGAAGAAGAGATAATGAAGAATAAATTCATTTTACAGTACTATTGCAAATTTCTACAACTCCAAATAAACCTTAAGTACTATTCTCAAGCTTACCACTACATAAAGAATTAATACTAGACCATCACAGTATTTTCACATATGGATATTAAGAGATCTAAAAGGTAACACCCTTATTTTCTTTTAAGTTTTCTCTAAAATTCACACGTTTTAAGCAAAAGCCACAAAGGAGTATCTTAGTAATGTTATGTTTGCCAAGTATGTCTGAATAATGCCAACATAAGAGATGCTTGAGCAAGATCTACATTCTCCAGAATTAAAACAAAGTAAAAAATAATAAAAATAAAGCAATAAAAAAGAAAAGCACATGAATTTGGGATTGAGGTTGGAATAGGAGACAGTTTCAGACCTGGTTTAATCCTGAGAAAGATGGGTCCTGAGAAGTACTAACAGTCATGCTTCTTTTCCTCTTCCCCACTGGAGATTCTAAACACTAAACAGACAATAGAGGGTGGCAGTGCATCAAACAGTATTGCTTACATTGCAACAATGGCCGGCGCAGACAGGCAACACCGAGGCATTAGAGAAAGAACAGGGTAGCCAAATGCCATCCTTCTTCCACCAAGCACTGTAGCTTCTCAGTTTTCCAAATAAGAATCACATGCTTAGGAACATTTGAATTCTGGAGAATACCAGGGTTTTTAATGCCACTATATTGTGTCACTGCCTGAAACAGGGATAGCAATGGTGACATTTGGCTCTTGAATTTTAAAATCAAAAATGGGGAATTTAGATCTATAATCGTTGGCACCACAATCTGCCCTTTCCCCAAAAAAGATTGTATGGAGGGGGGAAAAATCTTCAGTAAGGAAGAGGTAGAAGGCATTTAGTCACCTTAAAATTTATTTTCAAAAGCATGCAGGGCTGATTACTGGAAAGATGAGCGAATTCACTAAGATTGGAGTGGCCACTCCTAAATATCAAATTCAGAACAATTTTCCAAGAAAGAAATTTAAAATTTGATCTCAAAAGCCCCTCCCAATTTTCCCCCAATAAATAGAAAACTACTAGAACAAGCTGACCAAAGGATCCAGTCTCATACAACTGGCATTTTTCAAACTATGATACAGAAAACACTAAAAACCAACTAACATAAACAGAACACTAACCTAAGATATTCAAAAGCAACATTCATTACTTAGATCTTAGGTGATCTTCTACCCTGAGTTATCTTTGAAACTAATAATAAGCAGCTACACAATTTTTTTGTTGGCAAGGACACATCTTAAGAGCTTTCACCACCCAATGTCTTGGACTTCTCAATACAACTACATGACTCACAAGGATTTCTCAAAGAAGGAAAAAAAAATCTAGGCCATCATTTAAAAAGCAAAATACCACGTACTGCACTGTCAACATGCAGCCAGGTATCCTAATCTATGGGAATACTGGGTTCTTTAGGGGTAAGAAAACATGGAGGGGGCTAGGAAATGGCTAGAACAAGAGATACAGTGACAAAATTGTCCAAAAAATTGAATCAGTAATTTTTAAAATTAAACTCCAGGTTTTATAAGAACAATTAGGAACCTGGATGTTTCAAATGGAGAAGCTACCTAGTAATTTTTAAAAATGCAATTTGGAAATAATTTGCTATGTAAATTGAAACACTTTTCATTAATAAAAGCTCAATAAAAATTTTTAATTCCTAAAACTTAGTAAGACCAACATTAACATCTCACACATTAACAACACCAATTCTAATGGTAATGGCTCCAAGTTGGCATTCATACAGGCAAACAAAGGTAAACATTTATAGCTGGGTCTAAAAACACCAAACATTCCCTAAAACAAATGTGACTCTTCCTTCCAAAAACAAAACAAAACAAAACAAAAAAGCCACAAAAACAAAAAGTCCCCAAGTTGTCCTGAAGTTGAGAATTTCTATCAGATCATTAGATCATAACATGCTTAGGGCATTGCCAATGCTGCCTGTCTGCTCGAGCTCAACAGTGAATGGATAAAGAAAACAATTCACTCAATAAAACTAATCATTGCAGAAAAAATTTCAACATAATTAGTTTCTACCTGCAATCATGCGTCACTAACCACAACCCAACCACCCCATAGACTGAACCATCCTCAGAGACCCCAATTAGCACTATTTTTGCTGTATGAATGTTCATTTCACTTGTCTACATTTTCCTTTAAGGGAGGTAGAGGGACTCACCCAACTTGGCACACAAGTAAGACACGGTCAACTAGTTTTGAAGCAGGCCCAAAAGTTACCCTTTTAAATGCGCAAATCCAAGGACTGAGGAATTCTCAGCATCAACCATGCTCATTCAGCAAATGTTAACTCCATGGTGACAGATGGGTCAGTGGTAGCCACACCGGCACAAGCACATATATTACAAAAGCCCACACTTTAGAGCCAAAGTTAAAAATCTGTTTTTTTTTTTTTAGCATACAGGAGGAAAAGTATATATGTAGGTTTTCACTATTCAAGTGAATGAAAAATAGATACAATTCTCCCACAGTTAATACAGATGATTGTATTTTTTATAAAGCCCTTGGAATTTTAAATATTTCCATATAGATAACTAATGTTGGTTGGGTAAGTTGGAAAGAATATATTTCAAGTTACTAAGTTAATAGAGTTAGCCGATTATCCTTCTAGCACAATCTTTGAAAGCAATTATCAATAGCAGATTGAATTTACTATGGCTTTTTAAGATTGAAAAGTTTACCAAAGCAATTGTCAATATTTTCCTCTTTCATGCAAAGAGCATTTGACTAACCTTATTACAGTGACGCCCAATACCCATTAGGAAGTTATCTGGCTTAATGTCTCTGTGTATAAAATTCTTTGTATGCACATATTCAATTCTACTGATCATCTGAAAATAAAGGGAAGGAAAGATAAATGAGTTAAGTGATAAAAACCAACATACATGTTCTGCAAGTATTCCCACAGCTTAATTAAAATTCACAATGACAGACATTAGTCACTACTAAATGCAAACAACCAAATTTTCCATTTATCTCTACTTTGCTGGATATCTACGCGTAAAGTATGATCAAAATCTAGTGAAACACTTAAAATTATTATAGTAAAAAACATCGCTATCAATCTTCCTCAAAATAACTTCCTCCTTTCTTTGACATTTATCCCATTATTCCTGCCACTTTTTGAAGCAGTTCCTGAACTTGATGTTCATGAGCTTCTTCAAATGAGGTCTGTCTCTATATTAATAAACTGATTTAAAAGAATGACTATTCATATTCCCTTTGACCTTGGGGAACAGCCAGAAGTTGCAGTGCCATTGTTTGCTTTTCTGTTTGATGGCACTTGGCAGCAGCACTCACCACATTTAAAAATTTTATTTATTTGTTACAGGGTATCCCTATGTAGTTCGGATTCATAGTGATCCATCCTCCTGTCTCAGACTCCCTGTGCTGGGATTATAAGTGTGTGCCATCACACCCAGTTCTGGGGCCTGGACGGCATGCAATACTAGGGATCGAGCTTGAGTCCTTGAACTTGCCAGGCAGGCATTTAGACCACTGAGCTACTGCCCCAGCCTGCCACCATATTTTTGATCACACATTATAAAAGCACCAAAGACTTTCAGAACTGCTTTTAGAAAAGCCAAGAACAATGGAATAAATGTTTGAAGCAAGGGAAAATATTCTGAGGGAGATTAATGCTAGTGTCTTTTACTGTAATACTGTTTTAAAAATTTTAAATATTTACTATGTTTCTATCACACTTCATACAATGCCCCTTGACTTATTCTTACCGTATCAATGATTAAAAAGAGGTGCAACTAAACAGAAAAACTTGTTTGTGGCATTCAAATTATAAAAGCAATACATTTGGAATCATTTAAATTGTTAACAAGTATAATAAATTAAAGTAGTTAAAATAGCCTGGTGAGGCAATGGTATACCTCAGTGTGCAAGGCCCTGGGTTGGAGTGCCAATACAAAACCCAACAAAACAAAACAAAAATGAAAAAACAACAACCAAACAAACAAAAACCAACCAAAAAAACCAAAAAAAAACCAAAAAAACAAACCACCCACAAGTATGACATGTTATTACTAAGGTCCATTTCCATACTTTTCCTCTAATCATACACACATGAATTGAGGAGTGGTGCTGCCAAGCCAGCAGATACAGGTGTATATAACTTCTTGTCTCAAACTTAGAGGCACTGTATTCACTTTACTTCTCTCCTCTCCTCCCTACCCCTGTTCTGGGAACTGAACACACTACTAAGTCACTAGTTTGCCCAGGGTGGACTTTTGTTGGTAGCTACATACAACATTAAACACATTTTATATATAGAGAGAAAATACCTACTATGTCAGGCTTATTTTCTTGTGTATGTAAAAACAAAAAACAAAAAATTTTGTTTCCATACTCATATTAACACATCATTCTAACAAACATTTTAGTTTGAAGAGTGAAAACAAAAGCAAAAACAGAAACAAAGGCAGAAAACAGGATAACACACAGCAATATATGATACAGATTTTCAAAACAAGAATAGCTAATTAACAATGGTTGTTATATTATCTATATTTTTATCATCAGATCTGTTGCTCAGATTAACAAATAGTTATGCAAGACTGGACAAATTGTTAGCACTTGCTTTCAAGAAACCTTAATTTTTTCTATTCTGTTGTCTTTACTTCTTAAATTTTATGGAGAAGAGTAACAATTGATAAGACATCAGAATCAGTACATATTTAGAAGATTAAGATGAGAGGTATTCAACCATGGTTTTTGTATTGCACATTGCTGCCCGTCATGTAGTTGTTTAGATTGCAGATACAACAAACTTTATGTCTTAGAAATTATGTCAAGACAAATATCCTAATTATTATTTTCAGGGGTGGGGACATTTAAAAATGCATTTCCAGGGGACCTGCCCCTTAGCTCAGTTCACTTCAATAAAACAGTCAGGGTCAGGTTGCTGCAGTTTGATCCCCACAACTCAAGCCAGCCAATCATGCCCTGAAGGCATTCGGAGCAAAAAAAAAAAAAAAATGCATTTCCACATCCGTATGTAGGAATTCACACAAGCTAAGAACATATTATACCACTGTTTATACCTTCAGCTCTGTAACCTTTTCAATAGCTAAAATAAGTTATTACCCTGCTGACAGTAATGTTTCCAATGCAATCAATACATTTATTTTTTCCCTGTATTTAAGACAAGGTCTACAGGGTCTCACTACATGGATCAGATTTCTCCGGTTTTCAGCCTCCCGAACCTGGGATTACAGGGATGTACCACCAAGCATAGTCTCAATCAGTGTCTCAGTGAGGCGGGGGGGGCCCGCGCAAGGCTGGCATGGCCAGCCAGGGATCCAACCCTGGCAGCTGTGCTCTGCCTAAGCAGGCACTTTTAGTCCTCTGAGCTATCAGGCTGAGCCCTTGTTTATGTATTCTTTTTTTTTAAAAAAAATGTATTCTTAACACTAGTGTTTTTATTGTTCTGGGTATAAATCTTATAAAATCACAGGGGTTGAAGTGTATACATATTTTTCATTTTGATAACATTCAAATGACTTTTAAGTTTTAGGGAGTTCTCTGCATACAATGTTACGCAAATAGATTTTACTTTTAAATAGTATCTTTTAGCTATTTATACTCCTGTGTACAAGTTTCGACTTTCTTTTTTTTTTTTTTATAACCCTCTTTTTCTTTTTTTTTTTAATTTTATTTATTTATTTGTGTGTGTGTGTGTGTGTGTGTGGCCAGCTCAGCCCACCTGGGGGCGGGGCTGGCTGGCATGTGGGGCTGGGGGATTGAACCGAGGTCCCTGTGCTTTGCTAAGCTTGCTCTTAGTAGGTGCTTTAGACCACTGAGCCATCTCACCAGCCCCAAGTTTCGACTTTCTAATTACCAAATATTTCTATCTTTTCTATGATACTAACAAGTTAATTTTTTTTTTAAATTTGTTTATTTATTGTGTGTGTGTGTGGCCAGCTCAGCACACCAGGGGGCGGGGCTGGCTGGCATGTGGTGCTGGGGATTAAACCACTGTCACTGTGCTTTTGCTTAGCTTAGCTTGTTCTAAGTAGGTGCTTTAGCCATCTCACCAGCCCTAACAAGTTAATTTTAAAAGGTATTCATTCCATAGCTAAAGGCTGTTAACATTTTTTCATCCATATGTTCTTGTTCCCAGAAGTAATTTGTTTTTTGGTGGTGCCAGGGGATCGAATTCAGGACCTTGTGCTTAACAGGAAAGCACTTACTTCTCAGTAGTAATTTGTCTCCATTCCCCACAGAGCTTTTATTACCTTGGATATACAGATTTAAAATCACATGTTATCTTAACATCTTTCTGAAGCAAAACCTTTCAGCTCTGCCTGAAAACTATGTATTACCCTTTTGGTGTAGCAACTTATACTTTACAGAGTGAAACAAAATCTTTAGGTCACTTAATATGTGTATTTGTCTTTGCTAAGTAATAGCCACCATTAACTTGACACTGTTAAATCACTGGGATAAGGTCAACTAAGATTGCAAAGTTCCAGGCAGGATGATTCTAAGTTTGAGGCTAGCTGGGGTAATTCAGTAAGACCATCTCAAACTAGAATAACAATAAAAAGGAGGAGGGATGGGGTTATACAGCTCAGGGTTAGAATGTCTGCCTAGCACATACAAGGTCCTAGATTCAATTCCCTATATCAAACACGTACACATGAGAAGGAAAGAAAAGGCCAACAAAATAGTAACAGCACAACATACAGACTTCCGCTGTTAGCTACTGTCCATTTCTTTTCCTTTTCCTTTTTTTTTGCGGAACCAGGGATTGAACTCAGGCCCTTGTGCTTGCCAGGGAAGCACTTATTCCACTGAGCCATCTCCCCGGCCCCCAGCTACTGTCTATTGAGCAAGTCTTTAGCTGGCTTAAAAGCTTCCTTGTAACCCCTCTCCAGAAATGACATTCTTTCTCATACTACCAGCGCACCCAACACACACGTCCCTTTACAGATCCTCAATTATTTTTCTATCTTTCTATCCTAAAGGAAAAGGACTTCTTATTCTGTCCCCCATTAGTTAAGTACAGTGGTAGCCCTTCAATATATGTTCACTGCATAAATGCTTATATGTTAACTGGACCTGCAACATATAAGCTACCAGTCTTCCGTTAAGATTTATTCAAACATTAGTTAAAACACATTGAAAGGTCACGTTAACTCTATGAAGCTTAAATTTATAGTATGCCCCACAAATGAACATTGCAATTTGCTATTACTATTTGCTTAAGCCACACAGTAGTTTTTATATCAGGAAACCTTGAGGAATCAAGTGCTGAAATAGGACATAAGGACCACTTTTTACTGTTCATAAACTTCCTAAAATTCTACTTTAAATGCCAGTTGTTTATCATTTCCTTTTATGACATCTAATCTATACTTTAAAAGAAATGTTATTTCTTCTCAACATTTTTTTAGCTGGGGAGATAGCTCAGGAGAACAAGCGCCTGCCTGGCAAGCACAAGGTAGTGAGTTCAATCCCTGGTACCA
>NW_004524616.1:4813654-4821004 GCF_000260255.1 Octodon degus
AGACAGAGACAGAGACAGAGACAGAGACAGAAATAGGTGTATGATGTAAAGGGCCAAAGCTCTCCCCAAGACATAATTTTATAAATTCTCAATTGGCCGATGAGGCCAGTAGGGATACTTCTTCTTGTCTAATTTAGTTTCTGGGAAGACTTCCTTCAAGTCCTCAATGGTCATCTGATCAAACGGAATCATGCTATTCATTTTCTCCAGCTGTTTCTCATAATCCACAATCCCGGCCTTTGAGAGAGAGACAAACTCAGCACAACTTTTCACATCTTCCTTTTCTTCAGCATCCACCAGGGCAGTATATTTATCCTCTGGCACAGGAATTTTCAGGGTGTTAAACCTTTTCAAAGTCATCCACCAAGCCTGCCTTGGCCACAATGGCCTTGTAGATCACTGGTGGTTTCTCAGACACAGCAGCCAACCTGGTGCTGAGGGTCTCATTCCAGGCCTTCAGAGAGTTAGCAACAGCCTTTTGGTTTCCGGGTATGATCTCCCCAAAAGCTACCCAGTCAATGGCTTTCAGAGCAAGTTTGTGCCTAGCCATCTTGGGATCCTTCACCAACCCCGATTATTTACCTATTTCTTAATGTTGTCTCTTTCTCCATCAGGTTTGTTCCTGATATTCTCAGTTTCCAACCTTTTAACTATTCCAACGTTTTCTTAAAATCAAAATAAAATCTCCTGAGCAAGGCATTTGGAATCCTTGTTTTGGGGAGCTATTTTGAATCCCAGTCCTCTATTTGTGTTCCTCAGTTCTTTTCTACAATAAATTCTTCCATTATTAGAGAAAAAAAAAATCTATTACATGAATCTAATGCATGACAATTCGAAAGCTTTTTGAGTCTTGCTTCAATATTACTAGTAATCAAGAATCCATCACTTCAAGAAACATTTACTTAGTGAAAAGAATTCTTCCTTAAATCACTACTTTCGTATCTCCCTTTTCTCAAAAATTCAGTGTAGCTTTTATAAGGATCCTACTCATAATACCCAGAGAAAACATATTTATAAGTCATAGTAGAGTGGTACACTTTAATTATCACACCCTATCATATTGTGGTACAAAACCCTTTTTGCTTTTCATAAAAAGTTAAATAGTGATACTCTAATTCATGAGATTTCAGTAGTAGTATTTTCAGTTTTTATTTTTGCCAAAATTTCACATACCTGGTCAGCTAACATAAGTACAGTTTTCATTGTGAACCTTCTTGAACAGAAATTGAAGAGGTCTTCAAGGCTAGGTCCCAGAAGATCCATGACTAGCACATTATAGTCTTTTTCCTGGCCATACCACCTAAAAAATAAAAGTGAAAAAGAGAAGGGAAGGTTATTATAAAAACCTAATTAACATTTAATAATCACAATTTTTTCAAACTCTTAAAAATGCTAAGATTAAGACAGTTTTTCTTCTCTGATTAGGTTTTCTTTAAAGTAATTCTCTGTTCAGAAGATGAATTTACCAGTTAACTACATTACTCAATACAAAAAAGGAGTAGTTAAGACTGCTCTCCCTTCAAATGACCCCAATGTCCTAAAAGGACATGCACTGAAAGGACATGCACAGCTGACTTAACTTTTTTTGCCAGAGCAGCTGATTTCCACACCCACCTGCCATTGAGTCCTGTGACCCTAGACAAATTACTTAATCTTACCTAGATCAATCTCTAACTGAAGACCAGAGCACTACAGCAGTCACTCCAAAATGTTTCATATCATACTCCTGGTTCCCCTTCCCACCAAATTATACTTAGTGATTATTCTTCATTCTTTTTTAAAAGTCACATTTTCACAGCAAGTTAACTCAGTTGACACTTGTTTTCTTGACAAGAATCATGTTTTAGTCAGTGCTGCATTACTGTGGATAAATAAATAATTTATCACTAATATCACAAGAACTACTAGTGCTAATTTTATTTAACCCAAGAACTAGGAATCACTTACAGTAAGTGATTTCAAATTTTGCCATTTATGAGTATCTGCTCATATTTCAAACTGGACAAGATACAAAATGTTTTTTAATAAAGTATTTGGAAAGTAGATTTCAAGAATGGGTGAAACTACTCAGCATAATGTTCCATATCAATAACCCCAACTACTAGGGAGGCTGAGGGAGGAGAACAAATTTGAGGCTCGTCTGGGCAATTTAGCCAGATTCTGTCTTAAAATAGAAAGTATAAATGATTGTAAAACTGAAGCTGAACTAATTTCTTCACTAATACCAGTAAGAAATGGAATTGGCACCAATATTTACCACAGTCAAAAGTTTTTTATTGTGGTTTTTTTTTTTTTTTCAGAACCGGGGATTGAACTCGGATCCTTGCGTTTGCCAGTCAAGCACTTATCCTACTGAGCCATCTCCCCAGCCCCCAGTTTGTTTTTATTTATTTCTGTGTATGTATTTTAGGGAAGGATCTAGAGGGTGTTCAGGGTCTAATTACTAGATCAGACTCATAGTGATCTGCCTGTTTAAAGCCTCGGGAGAGCTGGGGTTACAGGTGAGCACCACCATGCCCAGGCTCAATTGCCATTTCAGCGCCCTGGGTAGGGTCGGCCCCCACCAAGGGATGAACCCCAGCCCCTGCACCTGCTTGCAGGAGCTTTAATCCGCTGAGCTATTTGGCCACCCCTGAAACTTTGCTTTTTACCTATTTAAAAAAAGAAAAGGCTTTTGTGAAATCCATGCCAAAAGCACAGCAAGTACCATCACTCTAGGAAACTGTTTAATTCATTATTATTTCTTTTTTGAGATTTTGCTTAACATACTGTTTTATTGATTGAAATTATAAGACTACAAGAATTTGATATTTTAATAATTTTGTTTTTCTAGAAAATGCAGTTACCTAATGTGTAGAATTCTGGTATCTCTTCCTTAAAAATGGTCACCTAGGACTAACAATGTGGCTCAGTGGTAAAGTACCTGGCTCTCATGTATGATGCCTTAGCATTATAAAAACCAAACCAGACCAGACCAAAAGAATCTATTCTAACTCTGGACAATAAATAAATATTTGAGACAGAGTCTAAGTTGCCTAGCCAAGTCTCAAACTTGCCTATAGCTGGGATTACAAATGTGTGTCATTGCAATAGGCCACATCAATCATTCTTGAGACTACCAGACACAAAACACAGGAAACTGCCACTGAACACATAGAACATAAATTGCGTTCATCTTTCCTTTTTATTTTACTTGACTGAAGCCACAAGTCTGTGACAGTTGTCAGTAACATCCATAAATGTACATTTATGTTATGTTTTGAGACAGGGTTTTGCCATGTAGCCCAGACTGGCCTTGAGATCACAATCCTTTTGTTTTAATCTGCTAGGCCCTGGAATTCCAGGTGTGTGCCACTATGCCCAGCCTGAGTCACATATTTTTAAAAATATGTATCTAATTTACCTAGACTCTTAAGAAAATGAGAACAAATTCAGCAAGTGCAAAAAAAAAAAAAGTGTAGGGAAAGCAGAAAAGTCAAACAGGCTAAAGGCACAGCATAAATGAACTGTCAAAAAAACACTCATTTCTATTGAACTTCAAAAATAATTAGGTTATCCTCCTCTACAAAGACTGGTACTTTCATCTCTTTAAACCCAACAGATGTTTCTTTCATGATTCCTTTTGATTTCAAGGGACATATAGCTTACTTTTCTGAAGTTAATATTATATCCTCCATCTGTGTTTCCTACCTGGATTCACTTACATATTGAAAAGATTATTGTATATGGATTAGGAACCAGGGATGCTTTTCAAATCCCAATCTTAATTTCTACTCTTACCTGCTATCTATTTTCCACTCCCACCCTGGAATCTCTACTTCTAGTCTTAACCTCAAAAAACCCTGATACAAAGTAAGTCTTCCTATTGTATAGCTATCCCACACAGGTCTTCATTCCACACAATTCCCCTCATTTGACTACTGCTTGTATCTACATTCTAACCCCTGACAAATATTATGTAGTATTACTTGGTGTTTGTCTCTATTATCTGGTTTTAAAGTCTTTATAGATTTGAGTAATAAATGTTACCCCATTTACAAATAATCTGACCTATACCAACACAAGAAACTTACTCCTCCATTTAATAAGGGCCTTCAAGTTAGACTCACTCTCACCTTCATACATTTTTATGTTAAGTACATGATGTGACACTATTAAGTTTATTGTGAAAATGATATGCATACTGTACTCATTATCTGTAAGATTAATGAAAAAGTTTAAGCTGTATTTATTCTACTTATGTTAATAGTTTTAAAAAATGTTCAAGGGTCTCATTTTCTGTTTTAAATCATTTTTATTTTTTATTTTTTTTTGGCGGAACTGGGGATTGAACTCAGGCCCTTGGGCTTGCCAGGGAGGCACTTATTCCACCGAGCCATCTCCCCCGGCCCTATTTCATTATTTTTAGACTTCAGTATTATTCATAAGTAGGCTCAATAATTATTTTACAACTAAAAAAAACTTTACATACTTTGAATATTAACGGTACCTTAAAGTCCAAATACGCTATAAGAAAGCAAGGTCTATCTCTGCTATTCTTTCTTCTAAACTCAATGTCCAATTAAAACTAGCTTAAAAACTAATACACAGAGGGGGCTGGGGAGATGGCTTAGTGGGATAAGCACTTGCCTGGCAAGCGCAAGGGCCTGAGTTCAATCCCCGGTTCCACAAAAAACAAACAAACAAACAAACAAACAAAAAACCTAATACACAGAAAGCACAAATGCAAGAAGATACAAACTCAAGGTCAAAAGAGGGAACCAAACATGCTAAGGTAATTAAAATGAAAGTTCAATGGGAACTAAGCCAGTCTAAAAAAGTACTGTGAAAATGGTCTACTGCTAGACACTCAAGAACAGAGAAGGCAGGGAAAAAACGACATGCTAGGCAGAAGCAATAAAAATCATTTTGAGGCTGAGCATGGTGGCACATGCCTGTAGTTCTAGCATTCAGGAAGCTGAGGCAGGAACATCATAGTGAGTTCAAGGCCAACCTGGGCTACATAGTGAATTCAAGGCCAGCTTGAACAGTAAGACTGTCTCAAAAAAAAATTTTTGGACCACTGGCTCCTGTATAAAAGAGTCAAGGTGGTAGACAGTTTGAAGCTAATGGTATATGTTATAAATTCTCAATGTAAGGCTCAAAGAGATTTACACTGTTAAGAGTTTGTAGCTGGGATACAATAAACATTGTTTTGGCATTATTCCTAACACCAGTATGCGATATGGAATTGAAAGAGAAGAAGAAATAATGACACTGAAAAATAATATAGGTGTTAGGGGTACAGCTGAGAGGTACCTAGGTTCAACAACAACAACGGAAGAGTTGTATTATAGCTGAAGATTTCAAGTGAGGGATTTTTGTTTCTCTGAAAACTCTTCTTACCAAAAATGGAAATATCTGTCTGGGATGGTAATACAAGCTCTTGGAAGGCTGAGAAAGAAGGATCACCATGAATTCAAGGCCAGCCTGGGTTACACAGTGAATTCAAGGCCAAACTGCATTACACAGTAAGACCCTGTCTCAAAACAGAAAACAAAACACACACACACACACACACACACACACACACACACACAAATCTTGGGAAAATGATGAAAATAGTTAAAACATATAGTAGTGGTTCAATCACTATAAGGACACGAGCAAACAACTGCAATTATTTAATTATTAAATGTAGATCCACCACTTCAGACTATCAGTTTAAAAGGCACTGCTATTTTATTTGCCTTGTATGTATTCCAAGCATCCAATGCTTTATACCCAGAAAATAATCAGTAATATTTGTGGAACAACTTAGCTATTAGAGGTTTCTAGAGAATACGGAATACCTGCTTTGGCAGATGAATTTATAACGAATGTAAAAACACTTCCTACAGTCAATGTATAGTGTAACACTGTAAGGAAGCATCCACTTGTTTTTCAATCAAATAAATCAAGCAGTTACACAACTTCAAAAGTTTTAACTGGCTGAAGTAGCATAAGCCTAAGTCCCAGCCATTTGGGAGCCTGGGGAAAAGGATCACTTAAAGACAACAAATTTCAAACTAGCCTGGACAAGAAGATCTACACACACACAGGCGAGCATGCCTGTAATTCCAGCATTTGAAAGGCTGAGGAAGGATTACTACAAGTTCAAGGCCAGCCTGAATTACAGAGTGAGGCTCTGTCTCAGAAAACAAGTCTTACCCTGTACCAGTGGTGGCAAATTTACTCCACAAATGCCACAAGGGGCTGTTAGCACTGGAAGCTCAAAAAGGTCCACCAACATTGTTCTATACTTTTTACCTTTTCTATCTTTAGGTTATTAATATAAACACTGAATCGGTGCTGGAAAAGATTTAATTTTCACAGCAGTTGTAAGATATTCCCCAGATCCATCTCTCAAACTCAAGACTCTTAATATTCTATCATCATGCATCTTTATGTTCCTTTCTATAGGGCAGTTCCAATGCCCTCTTCTCTTGAATGCTACTAACAGTTCTAGACACCCTACTCTTTTCTGAATTCCTTTTAGTGTATCTATACACCAATATTTCTGTGGCATTATTTACTGTACAACTTTGCCATTCATAATATAGAGCTATACCTCAAAAATCATACTGTCTTCCCATTCTTAATATCCAAATTGTCCAAACCAAAGAAATCACCTATAAGCAATTTTTTACATTTTCCTATATTCCCTTAATTCTTGTTTACAATAATCACGTGTGCTATGTTGACAATAATCATGCTACATTGTTTTTTTTTTCTGCATAGTACTCTAACCTTATCCTCCTAAATCAAGAGTTTCAGAACACTCTTCTCAATTTAAATACCAGTCTCAAAACTCATCTATTTTTCTTGTATTACATTTATTTGTTCATTATTTCTGGAAGATGCAGGAATTTAAGCAACTATCAGCACTTATTAAATGCCATCTTGACCTTTTTACCAAGATGGCGCCAAAGGCAAAGAAGGAAGCCCCTGCCTCTCTCAAAGCTGAAGCCAAAGCAAAAGCTTTGAAGGCCAAGAAAGCTGTGCTGAAAGGCATCCACAGCCACAAAAAGGTATGAACGTGGCCCAGCTTCCCAGTCCCAAGACACTGCGGCAGCAGCCCAAATACTGTCGGAAGAGCGCCCCCAGGAGATACAAGCTTGACCCACTATGCCATAATCAAGCTCCCCCTGACCACAGAGTCAGCCAAGAAAAAGATCGAGGACAACACACTTGTGTTCACTGCGGATGTCAAAGCCAATAAGCACCAAATCAAACAAGTTGTAAAGCTCTATGACATCAATGGTGCCAAGGTCAATACCCTAATCAGGCCTGATGGAGAGAAGGAGGCATATGTTTGACTGGCTCCCGTCT
>NW_004524616.1:4821524-4823366 GCF_000260255.1 Octodon degus
GGGGGGGAACCAGGGATTGAACTCAGACCATTGTGCTTGCCTGGGAAGCACTTATTCCACTGAGCCATATCCCCGGCCCCCTGGGCCATCTTATTAATAATACTCATCATGTAGGCCGGGGAGATAGCTCAATAGAATAAGCGCTTGCCTGGCAAGTGCAAGGTCCCAAGTTTAATCCCCAGCACCACTCAAAAAAAAAAAAAAAAAAAAAAAAAAAAAAAAAAAAAAAAAAAAGTACTCATCATGAAAAAGAGAATCCAAAAATGTAAGACAGGTTTAATTACATTTTGATTCATGCTAGTTCTTCAGTGCTTTTAAAGGAGAACCAAACACCTGATTAAAGAGGGTTAATTTATGCTGGTTTGTTAAGTTTTCATAAACAAAGGTGCTATGTGTAACTCTTTCTTCAAGCTTGTTTGCATCTGTTCCTTCATTTTACTTCCAAAATAAGACATCTAAAATTTTATGATCTGAGCTTGAACTCTCCTTCTGTTAGAAAATTGAGCAAACCATTTTCTTTTTTCTTTTTTTTTTTCATTAAGAGAAAAGTTTATTTTGGCTTACAGTTTATAGACGTTTCAATCTACAGTTGGTTGGCTCCAAGGAGGGAGGCATAGCAGTACAGAGTTGCTCAACCCAAGGCAGCAGGAAGCAGACAGCTCAGAGGAAAAGAAAGGTAGATACATTCAGGTCACAACCTGTGACCCGCCACCTCTGACCAGGCATCCTCTCTCAATATCACATTCAGCTATAAACTCATCTGTAGAGTTATCCACTGATAAATATCATGCCCTATGATCTAATCACTTCCCAAAAGGTCCACCTATGATTGTATGAGGTTTGGGGAGGTGGGAAACCATAACAGACAGGTTTTTTTTTACATTTGTTACTACAGAACTGAAATTTTCACTGTAGGTTTTCCATATGCTATTATTCTCAAAAGACACTATTTTCAAAGCAGTTATAACTCATTATGTTCCCCACCCATCTGTCTGTAGTACAATCAATGTTCACTGAAGTCTCTGTTGAAAATCACCCATCCTGGGTACCTCCTCATCCCCAGGTCTCCTAGCTGGATACAGACAGTTTGGCAAGACCAGTGAAGGGATACCAACATATGACCCCAGAGAATGCAACAGCGTTCTATTTGTTGAATTCTACTTCCACTTTGAAACCTAATTATTATATTTCATAAAAAAAATTGCTTCATTCTGAGTGACAATAATTTAACCATCAAAAAGTTTCCTGGGAGGGTATCTTTCAAAAAGAAACTAGAAATCTGCTTGATAGCCAGTTTGCAAAAGACTTCAACTTTAACTCACTAGTTAGATAAAAGAAATCAGAGCCGTATTTCATTTTATATTCTTATTGGTTATTCTTAGTTGATAGAATGAAATAAAAATCCAGAATTTTCATTTATCACAAGTACAAAAGGAAGAAAAATATGTACTATGTAACAGTTCTGAAATCTTTCACAGGTATTATTACTGGACTTGGAATCACTACAATAAGTAATAAGGTTGTCTGTTTTTATTTAAATTACTAGTCTCATCTCCAGCAAAAGTATTCTTGAAGTAACTCTGAAGCACTAATTATTTCTAACAGAGTCAAATAATCATTAAAATTTTAAATGTTGATTCAGGTATAATAAAATAATATCTTATACCACCAGTAGTAACAACATACTCCATGAACTGAACTGCTTACATTAAAAAACAAATTGCATTGAAGAGATTACAATGTGAATTAGGCTGTACAAGTCTCACACACAATTCATAAAACAAATCCTGCTCAGTCCATAAATTCACCACACTTAGATTGGCAGACATCACAGGGAAAAAA
>NW_004524616.1:4824927-4830137 GCF_000260255.1 Octodon degus
AAAAAAACAGGGTTTTAGGGGCCAGGGAGAGGGCTCAGTGGAATAAGTGCTTCCCTGGCAAGCGCAAGGGCCTGCGTTCAATCCTCGGTTCTGCCAAAAACAAATGAACAAACAAACAAAAAACAAGTTTTGCTATGCAGGTCAGATTGGCCTTAAACTCAACTTTGCAGCCCAAGGTGGCCTCAAACTTGAGGCAATCTTCCTGAGAGCTGGGATGGTTTACTTTTTAAATACAATTTCCATAAAAACAAAACATGGGCCAGGGATAGGGCTCAGAGGCATAAGTGCCTGCCTGGCAAGCACGAAGTTCTGAGTTCAAACCTTGGTATAAAGAGAAAGAAAGAAAGAAAGAAAGAAAGAAAGAAAGAAAGAAAGAAAGAAAGAAAGAAAGAAAGAAAGAGAAAGAAAAAAAAAACAAACAAACCATGAATTAACTTACAGAAATACTTTTCTATTATTTGGGACTGAGTTGTTTTTTTTTTAAACTAGAGAATTTTATTTGGGGCTACGTGGCTACTGCAGGCAAATCAGGCATAAAAGAAAACAGATGCTACTCAAGTAAAAAGAATAATTCTAGGTAACATGATGATCTCAAGAAATGTTAGTTACTAACTCGGTCTTTAAACATCACCAAATCTTTCCCCAAATTGTTCAAGCCCTCACTTCCTTTTCTTGAAAGGCTTGGGATGGAACTCAGGATCTTCACATTAAGCTATATCCATGGCTCATTTTCTAATTTTTGAGACTGGATGTCATTAAGTTGTTCAGGATAGATTCCAACACATTATCCTTCTGCAGAATGTACTACCTAGACCGACTGCCCTGTCATCTTAAATTCAACATATCCCAAATCATCTATTCTATTGCAACATACCAAAATTGGGCCCCTTTCCAACTTCCTCAAATTTTCAAGGGTCAAATGATTTGCCCAACCTCCAAATAAAAAGACAGGCACATAAAAATGTTTGTTCTTGCAAAGCTGTGGGTTCAGAGCACAAAGAGAAAAGGGTGAACATTTCCCCTTGCCCTAATTA
Source organism: Octodon degus (assembly GCF_000260255.1). NCBI lineage: Eukaryota > Metazoa > Chordata > Mammalia > Rodentia > Octodontidae > Octodon > Octodon degus. The sequence goes on from NW_004524616.1 coordinate 4,825,962, forward strand.
ATTTGCTTACTGAATCCTTTTTAAAGAGCTGGGGGCTTGCCAGTTAGTTCAGTTGTTTAAGTGCCTGTTTAGGCAACCCCGGTCAGGCAAAGGGGACTGCAATTCACGGTTCGGTCCCCAGCTCTGCATGCCGTACCATTACAGCAGCCTGAGCCAGCCCCCCTCCCCCAAAAAATCTTCTTAAATAGAGCTAAACGCGCAGAGACAGTTTGCCGGTCTCGCCCCCAGGGCACACTGAGACAATGATTAAGGCTAGTGGCATGTGCCTATGATCCCAGTGCTTGGTAGGCTGAAAACAGGAGGATCACTGCAAGTCTGGTCTGTATAGTGAGACCCTGTACTAAATACATTTAAAAAAAAAATTAAATAGAGCTAAGTGTTTGAGCTAAACAGTATCTAAAAAGCACACAGGACAAAATTAATTGAAATTTTCTATATTAGTGGAGAAAATGAATATGAAGAGGAAACAATGAATTATCCTGAAGGCTGGTATAATTTTTAAATTGCAAGTACAGGAAAAAGGACACAAGGCCTAGTCTAGTAATGTTATTATAAGAAGATATGGCTGGGGCCGGGGAGATGGCTCAGTGGAATAAGTGCTTCCCTGGCAAGCACAAGAGCTATCAGTTCAATCCCCAGTTTCACCAAAAAAAAAAAAAAAAAAAAAAGAGTTTAAAAAAAAAGAAGACATGGCAAGGGGGAAGATGAAAGCCAATGCAACATTCTAGAAAGGATCCATAGTCTGAAAGAATACATGTCTATATACAAATTCTGTACAAACCTTAACTAATAATAAAGAACTAGGCAATACTCATGAAAACAGGCCCTTCAGTGATCAGAAAATCTAAAAATGGTCCACTAAATCAGAAGCTGGGTTAAAGAATGGAAAGACAGGGCTGGGCAAGAACATCAATGGTAAAGCAGTTATTTCATTAACCAGGTTCTGAGTTTAATTCTAGCATTCCCTCCTGCCTTCCAATCCACAGTATGGGAAGGTGGTTAAATGAAAGTATGTATATGTAACAATGTATCAAGAGCACTGAACCAGCAGCCAAAAAACATAGGTTTTAATATTGGCTTTATTATTTTTTGCTCTCTGGCTCTGAGTCATTTTTCTCACTGGTTAAGTAAAAGTACTGTCACTGATTTACATACCTCTAGCCCTCTCAGATTCTTCATTGTATTCCACTCTATCTACCTATTAATGAGCTTATTATGGTAAAAGGACTAAGTCTATATAAAAGGACCTTTACAAAGCATTACATAAATAAGGGGTTTTCATTTTACTGTAAAAAGTAATGTATATAAAATGCTACCAACTAAAAGATGATAGCATTGTTTACAACAACCATAGCCTTTAGTAAAATCTGCTAGTATCAATAGTTTAACACAATGGACTTTTTTTTTCTGTATTTAGGGAAGGGTCTACAGGGTCTCACTACTAGATCGGATGCATAGTGATCCACCTGTTTACAGCCTCCCAAGAGCTGGGATTACAGGCGCAGGCCACCATAGTAGGCCTAGGGATTGGACCCCCGGCCCCTGTGCCTGCTTGTAGCCACTTTAATCCACTGAGCTATTTGGCTGGCCCTCAATGGTCTGTTAAACTTCAGACTTTCTCCAAGTGGTTCTCTGCTCTTTTGCAGATATTCCCTGGGGCAACTGTTAGATAAAAGAGTCTTCCATCCCATTTCAGAACTGGCCAAATATGGATGGAAGATAGAAACTTGCTTTCTTAACAGGACCCAGTGACCTGGCCAATGAAGGCAATCTCAAATCTTTCTAGGTACTGTTTGAGGCTCTAGTATACTAAACACACTATCCCCTTGATATTAAGGAAAAAGTCATATCCTCATAGTTTGAGATTTAAACATCTTTCCTCCTAATATTTTGGAGACAAATTTACCACTGTCATATTGCAGATGCATGCCAGATGCTCAATATACAAGTTTCACCAAATTTCTGACTCTTTACTGATATGTGCCCCGTAATTTAGACTGCTGGTACACAGCTGGTGTACTCATTTACATACATAATACAGAAGCTGAATGAAAGAAATACTAGAAGTACTGTAAAGTATGTTATGCCCTCTAAGATAGTCTAGTCTCAACCATCACAGTTTTTATTAAAGAATAAAAGCTAGTAACACTTCTGGAAAAGGGATGCAAAGTGAAGATCTGAACCTAAAAACAACAAAAATCTACTATGAAAATACAAAGTTTCAAAAATGTGAATACTATGAATCCAGTAAGTGAAACTTGGGGTTAAAAGTAAATTCAATTATCCATGAACAGTTAAACACAGAACCCAATTAATAATAAAATGCATGGTAAAGCAATAGGGAAAAAAAGCATGGTATTCATGCAAAAGTATGAACTCATCTAATTAGATTTGACTTGAAAAATCTAAAACTTAAAAATCTTACAAATTTTTTTACTTCTTCTACTAAAACTTCTATAAAAGTTGCTACTACTTTCCAACAAAGTAGCTTTAAATTAGACCTCATACATCTCTTTCCATAAAAGCCACCAGGAGGATGGATAAAAGTTTGTCAGTGTAGGGAAGTGTAACAGAGGTTAATAATTTAGAACAGGGGCCGGGGAGATGGTTCAGTGGAATAAGCGCTTCCCTGTCAAGCACAAGGGCCTGAGTTCGATCCCTGATTCCGCAAAAAAAAAAAAAAAAGAACAGCTTTAGATGAGCTGCGAAATACAAATTGAACACTTATGAAAATCCAAACCTTGTAACATAGCAACAAATGCCTGTAATTCCAGCTATACAAGAGGCAGATGGAGGCCAGCCTAGGCAAATGTGAGATGCTATACCAAAATTTTAAAAAAGTGAAGCAGTGGAATGCTGGAAGCATAGCTAAAGAGTACATACCTAGCATGTGTGGCCCCTTAGGCTCAATTCCAAGTACCACAAAACCTTGAGTGCCAACTTGATGCACTTAAGTGTTTCAGATTTTTATAGCGCTTCAGATTTTCAGAATAGGTACACTCAACTAAAAATAAGAATCCGGGTAACTATCTCAAAATTTGAAACTCTTCTGTTTTCCAAGCTATTTTTAAGAATGTATTTAATCCAGGGTCTACAGAGTCTCACTTCATAGATCAGACTTGTAGTGATCCTCCTGTTTTTTCAACCTGCCAAGTGCTGGGATCACATGTGCACCACCACACGCACCCAGTTTCAATCGCCCTCTCAGTGTGGGGAGCGGGGCGGAACAGCAAGCCCCGGATCAAACCAAGGCCCCTGCATCTGCCTAAGCAGGCACTTTAATCCAAGCATTTTAGATAAAGGATACTCATGCACTATACAGGACCTTAATTTTAGAAGGTTTTGCAAACCCCTTAACTGTACACTTAAAAATGGCAAAAATGAAATATATGGTTTGTACTATAGGATATATGCTTCACTCTCTTTAAACAGAAAACCTTCAGTAAAAAAGCTGCTGAAGAAGCAATTTCACAATGTTGCTAATCTACAGCCAAAAGAAATTTCAAACAGCCAACACTATTAGTTTACAGATATTAACAAGTACTTTAGCCATCATCCCCTATTACCTGTCTTTATTGTGAAGCTAACGCATGTTAGATTTTAATGACATAGCAATATTTTTACATCTGTATTCAAAACTAAAAGACCTAGTATAGCCACATTTCCATTCATAAATTAGTGGCCAGATAGGTAGTAGTTTCAGTTGAATACTTAAGAAATAAATACTAAAGTTGCTGAACATTCCTCTTAGAAATGTTGAACTGTACATTCTTTATATACACCTAAATTCAATAAATATGTATACTAGCCCTAACTTTCTGCAGTTTCAGTGAAGAATATAGCTCAGCATGGTGGTACATGCCTGTGATTCCAATAACCTGGGAACACAAAGCAGGAGGATCGTAAGTTTGAAGCTAATCTGGGCAACACAGCAAGACATGGCCTAAAATAATAATTACCTTAATTCATAAATTGAGAATCCAGCCTTGAGATGCAGTTCCAGAAAAAGATAAGGGTTATTAAAAAGACAATGATTAACACCCCAAATATGGTAGTTTCTGAACTTTGTTGTCAAACAACAAAAAACCACCAAATGAGAAATACCTAGGTCATATCTCAAAGTAAATCAAAACATTAGAGTAAGAGTCCAGTGTCGTTTTACTTTTTTTTTTTTTT
>NW_004524616.1:4830772-4840343 GCF_000260255.1 Octodon degus
GTGCTTTGCTAAGCTTGTTCTAGGTAGGTGCTTTAGACCACTGAGCCATCTCACCAGCCCCAATCAAAGGCAATTATAACTCAAAGGTACAACAAATAACTATCAGAGTGGAAGAAGTATGTTTTACCCTACTGATTGTATCAATTTATGTAACATTTAAAAGCTCAAGACCCTCTTCCTTGGTGCTGCCTATGGAGTGGCAGCCATCTCCCACTTGGCATCATGGTGGCCCTCAGACCCCTCGTGAAGCCCAAGATCATCAAAAAGAAGACCAAGAAGTTCATCAGGCACCAGTCAGACCGATATGTCAAAATTATGCACAACTGGCGGAAACCCAGAGGCATCGACAACAGGGTGCGGAAGAGGTTCAAGGGCCAGATCTTGATGCTCAACATAGGTTATGGAAGTAACAAAAAGACAAAGCACATGCTGCCCAGTGGCGTTCAGAAGTTCCTGGTGTACAATGTTAAGGAGCTGGAGGTGCTGCTGATGTACAACAAGTCTTACTGTGCAGAGACTGCTCACATCACCTCTAAGAACCGCAAGGCCATCGTGGAAAGAGCAGCCCAGCTAGCCATCCGAGTCACCAACCCCAATGCCAGGCTGCGCAGTGAAAAAAACAAGTAGACAGCCTGTGTGCATGTTTTATTTGTGCTTCAGTAAAATCACAAAAGATAAAAAAATAAATAAATACATAAAAGCTCAAGATCGAGTTGGTCTTATATTTCTTTTTGTTTCTTTTTTTTTTTTGCGGTACCAGGGATTGAACTCAGAGCCTTGCATCTACTGAGCTATCTTCCTGGCCCCTCGTCTTAAATTTCTAAGTAAAAGCAGACATTAAAAAATACAAAATTTAGAGGCCTGTCCATTAGCTCAGGTCTTTTGAAACAAAGCAGTCAGGCTCAGGATGCTGTGGTTCAATCCCCTCATCCTCAAGCCAAACCAGACCTGCCTTGAAGGCATCCCCCCCCAATACAGAATTTAGTAAGTGCTTGCCTGGCAAGGCAGGATCCTGAGTTCAATCCCTGGTGCCGCAAAAAACACACACAGAATTGAGAGGCTGGCCAAATAGCTTAGCTATTAAAGCATCTGCAAAGGGGGCCAGGTAGATTGTCATCCTCAGGCCTGCCATGCTGGCCCCACCCCTGGGGCACACTGACAGCAATTGAGACTAGGTGTGGTAGAGCATGCCTGTAATCCCAGCACTTGGGAGGCTATAAACAGGCGCATCACTACGGGGTCCCATCTAGTAGTGAGACCCTGAACACCCTATAGACCCTCCCCTAAAATACAGGAAACAAACAAAAACCAGAATTCAGTCTAGGTTCAAATCTACGTAAGAAACAGAATCCTAACTGACTCTCAATAGAATACTTTTTTCCATTTCCCTTTAACAAAGAACACTATACTCTATTCAGCTAAACCCTTTGTACAGTACTTCCGAAGCCTCTATTAGAAGAGCCACAACACATCCATCACTCACTGATAGCTCTTTAAAGGTGAAGAACAAGGTAAAGATATTAATTACTACTGAGTATTCACCCCCCACAACTTGATTATTTTATCAGTTAATCCTACAGTATATTTCATGTTGACTAATAACCTGTAGACTTTGGTATGAGCAAATCAATATAAAATTCAGTTGTGTTAACTATGATCTAAAAATTACCACTGTAAAAAAATTAAACACATGGGGCCGGGGAGATGGCTCAGTAGAATAAGCACTTGCCTGGCAAGTGCAAGGGTCTGAGTTCAATCCCCGGTTCTGCCAAAAAAAAAAAAAAAAAAAAAAATTAAACATGTCACAGAATGGCACTTACCAATGATCAGCAGTCTATGTGTAGAAAGAAGTTATTCCTTGTCAACAGAGCTGTGTTATACCAGTGTAAGCACTTATCAAAAGCAATCCAACCACACATTTAAAACCAGGAATTCCACTGTACATAAATAATACTTCAATTTTTTTTTTTTTTTTTTTTTTTTTTTTGAGCTTCAGAATTTATTTACACAGAAATGTTATAGGATTAAACTTACTGACTTGTTCGAGGATGGCCCAAGGCCGGTCTACACACATTCCCAAGCCCCTCCGTTAAGACTGGCTGAGAGCTCGATGTCTTGACATGAATGTGTGGCCCCATCCCTGGCATCTGAGTGGAGGGGAGCAGTGCCCACCAGGTGGGGCCTCTGCACTCGGCCAAGTACTGAAGCTGCCCACAAGGCCTTGGGCGTGAGCTGCTAGCCAGCAGGAAACCCAGCGGCAGCAAAAAGGAACACACCTGTCCCTGACGCCAAGGAGGGCCATGAAAGGCACCCGCGGTTAGTTCCCAGGATGAGGGAAAATACTTACTGCAGAGTGGCTGCTTGCTAGTTCTTTCAAAAGCCACTGTTGCATAAAAATTCCTCCCAACATATCAGTGATCTATACAGCAGAACTGAACTGAGGAGGACCATTTATAAACCACTGGTGTAACACATATGTGAAACTCCTGTAGCAGTGGCCAACAGTGCTGCATTGGGTTGTACAATCAGCATCTCACAATACTTTAGTCTGGCGCAGTACTGTAGTGGGGGGCGCAGCCGTGTACTCAGATGGGTGGCGGCCGTCTGGGCACACGGAGCCAGAAGCCGAGAGTGCCCAGTGTCTCAAGAACTCTCCTCATCTTTCACCTCAGAAATTCTGTCTATAGATTTAAGGATTTCAGCAACGAGATTCAGCGTTTCGGATCCAGAAACCAGATGCCAGATGGATGTATGCGCACTGTTCATGACCACGCGCAGGTCCTGCAAGGCCACGTCGGTGTTCTGCTTCACCACTGTCACGCTGGCGCCCTGAACCGACCACAGGGCTTCGTTCTCCCGCTTCAAGCTGGAGACCTGTGCCTCCTGCTTCAGCTTCACAACATCATTTTCTGCCTTCACAGCTCATTTCGTCACCAGCTCCAGGTTCTGCTCCACCCGCCGCGCTGTCGACTCCAGGTCGCAGTAGTCACTTTCCTCCCTGACCATCTTTGCCTCCAGCTTCTGCTCAAGTGTTCTCAACATTTCTGTTTGAGTTTCAGAGAAGCTCTGAACCTCATTGAGCTTTCTTCTTAGCTTAGAATTTTCATCAGTCAGTGCTTCGTAACTCCTCTGCAGTGTCCACAGCTGTCTGTCCCCCAGGCACTCTCCATGGGCTGCGAAGTTGGTGCCTGGACTCCCAGATGGAGATACTGGGGCAACATGCCAGTCTGTGTCACTCATTGTCCATGGAGGCAGAGACTCGGGCCCTGCCAGCTCCGAGGGGGTGGAGAAGAAAGAAAAGTAGGTGCCGCAGGGGGATGCGCTGCTGGTGGCCCCAGCTGAGTGGGTCTGCTCCGCGGCCGAAGGCTACAGGTAGGCTCTGTTCCACCGGTCCTCCTCCTCGTCATCCTCATCCAGGAGGTCTCCTGCCCCTGTCAGGTCTTCAAAAAGCGGCTGCAGATAGTCCAGGCCGAAGTCCACAGCCTGGGTGCTTGGGGAGTCAGGGTCCAGTCCCAGGGAGCACCTCGAGGCTTCCTTCAGGTAAACTCTACTGTTGCTTGTGTCCTCTTTCGACAGACTGAGATTCTTATTTTTAGGAACTCTTTAAAGGAAAACGGGTTTGCCTCTTCAAGGTCTTCAGGTTTATCATCTCCAAATCGTGTCTTGAGGGCTCCTGACAGACTGTGCTTAGCACATTTCCCTTTTCCATAGCCAAAATCATCAGTCATCACGAGGCTCCAAGCCCAGGAAAGTGGGGGCGCGCCCGGGCGGCTCCCATAGCCTGACATCGCTGCCGCCTAGCAGGACCCCATGGCCCCCGCCACCGCCCCCGCAAGCTCCCCCGGCCGCTTCCCTATACTTAAATTAAAAAAAAAAAAAAAAAAAAAAAAAAAAAAAAAAATTCCATTAGGTCAGCTTCAGTTCAAACTCTTGTTAATATTGATCATCTAAAATTGTTAAGAGCCATCTGAGATTGTATTAGAAATGGAAACAAGATCTGGGCATTGTGGCACATGCCTGCAGTCCCAATAGCCAGGAAGCTGAGACAGGAGGACTGCCAAGGCTACACAGTGACACCCTTTCTCAAAATAAATACATACACATGCATATAGGAAAAGGAAAAGGGCATCACTTTCAAACAGCACTGGGAACTAAACCCATAGCATTCCATACACTAAATATGTACATGTTCTACAACTGTGTCACAACCTAGCCTGTTTTTGTGTGTGCAGATATCTACTGGGGAATCAATTTCTTTTTTTTTTTTTTTTTGGTCTGGAGGAACCAGGGATTGAAGGAATCAATTTCTTGACAGTAATCATCCTTTCTGAATACTGACAACTCATGAGAAAAATCTTACTTAATACTTCCAATGCCATTTACATATAGTTTTAAACAAAATGATTTGGTTGTTATAATGAATGAAATCAAGAAAAACCCATACTTTATATTGGTTCACAATATTTACAACAAATAAAAGTTAATCATTTCCACCAAGTTCTTATCCTGCAATCCTAAAAGGATTCAGAAAGGAGAAGCATACCCTAAATTATAAGCATCTACTCAAAAAACACAAATTAATAGGTCTCTTTCATTTGGCTTTTGTTTTGGTTTTACAGTGTTGGGGTTTGACTTCAGGGCCTCCTGCATGTTAGGTAAGCACTTTACTACTGAGGTAAGAAGGTGTGGCTATGTGAGCAGACATCATGTGACTCTGAGTCAAAATTAGTAAGATTCTCAGAAGAGCTGGTAGTTGGGGGGGGCACACTAGTAATACCTCTGGGACTCAACAATCAAATGTTTAATGTGTGGTGAAGAGGAGAAACATGGGCATGGGCCACATCCATCTCTTGGCTTTGTCCAGCTCAAAAAATGCTACTTAGCATTACTCCTTAAGATAGCAATATAAAGCATCTTTAGTATACCATAAAGTTAGTTATGCTTTGAGTAAAAATTCACACGTCTTGTACATCTATTTTTCAATAGCACTGAAACTTGTATCTCAATGAATTCAGCTGTCATTGTTTTTTCTTTTTTTCGTGGTACCGCGATTGAACTCAGGACCTATCTCCCTGGCCCCTGTCATTGTTTTCTGATAATGGTATTACAATCTTGTTTGTGGGATATATGTTTAGTGCCAGAAGACAAAATTTCAATTGCTCTTAATGGTGAAGATTAAGGACTAGTACTTTGTTATCTACTGGAATACTTGACAATTTAGGAAAAGGACAAAAAACATAGTTAAGGCCATATATAAGGGTGCACACCTGCAATCCAACCCCAGCATTTGGTAGGCCAAGGCAGAAGGATCATGAGTTGGGAGGCCAGCCTGGGCTACATAGTAAGTTCAAGGTCAGCCAGGACTACATAGTAAGATCCTGTCTCAAAAAAAAAAAAAAAAAAAAGAGAGGAAAAAACATCCCAAAACTTTCTGTTTACCATCCTAACAAAATTAGAAACTCATGGTATCAGTACCTTATTTTTATAAATAAAGAAATAGGTTCAAAGAGATTAAGAGATCTACTCTATAGATCACTAGTCCTTAATACTTGGCTGATCTTAAATTCAATCCTAACACATAACTGCCTAGAAAAATACTGTTTACCATAACTTTCCTTAAAGAACTTGTTAGTTCAATTCAGAATGTTACCCACCTAAAAAGGGGGGTACTCTTTAATAGAAGCATAGTGATTTTATTTGGGCTACTAAGTGTCAATTCTGCAAGGATTTAGTTCCTTAAAATACAGAGAGACTGGAAGCCGCCCTTTATCACTGCTTTTATGCTACACACTAGGCTTCTACTTAATAATAGGTTCCTCAAATTACACAGGAAGAACCTGATCAGACAGATCAGCAATGCAACCCAGGTTAATTTTAAGCCCTTGTTTTAGGATATCCCAAAGTACAGTACTTTAAAAATACTATGGGGGTGTGTGAGAGGGGTAAATAAGGCAAAAACTTAATTTTTAAAATCAGTGCCAACACTTCTAAAACTAGGTAATGCAGTCTGCCTGTTTAAACAATCAACTCAATATTAATATTTTTTTAGTAAAGTCTATTTTATATAGAAATAATAAGGAACAGAGGATGAGAAGACAGTTTGGCATGCAGATAATTTCAAGTATACCTTTTGCAAGTCAGTGGAAAAAGTGTTCCTTCACAGTTCATTTTAAAACCAATGAACCACCTTTGTTTCTATGAACTTGGTCCCTGTCATTTCTGAAATAACGCACGCGTCCCCCACCCTTATCCAATTACATTTTGCCTTAAAGACTACTCCCAGAAGCCACACACTATTCTTGGGTGCCTTCCCAAACCAGTTCACCAAGCTTTCTTCCTCAGTGCCAGATCCTGAAATCTCATCTCCTCTCCCAGCAAGCCTTAAATTGAAAGCCAGGTTAATCTATTTAGACCCACCCAGTTTATAACTACCATAACTCTCTCTGCACTCACCACCTTATAATAGGCACTTATTAGTCCGCTTGCAAGTTAATTTCATTTATTTGTGTGCTTATTCAGTACATCACTCATTGGCCTCACCACCGGTCTATGTTGGTGTTGTCCTGAAATAAAAGCTACTACATGAAAGAGCATGTTCTTAACTTGGGCCTTGAAGATGCCAGTTATTTGCTTTTTAAAAAAATTTCAACTGCATCTTGAGCTATGAATGTCTACTACAAAGACAACAATATGCAATGTATTAATTGTTGTAACTCTCCTACCAACCTGTCTTGAAACTGTCTCATTGCAATTTTTTTCTCAGTAAAATTAATAAAATTATTTCAAATACATTAAATGCAACTTAACTTGTGAAATTTATAAAATCTCCCCAAACAGATAAATCTCAAAAGCATTATGAAGGGTGCCACATACAAGTGACCTCGTATTGTATACATGATTTTATTTGTAAGAAATTCTGGGAAAAACTATAGAGATGAAAAAGGGGTCTTATTTCCCTACACATTAAGTTTTTTTTTTTTTTTTTTGGTGGTACCGGGGATTGAACTCAGGACCCTGTGCTTGCCAGGCAAGAACTTCTACTGAGCTATCTCCTTAGCCCCAAATTAAGTTTTTATTGGAGATGGGAATCATGAAAAAGCTCAAATCTGGATCATAGCAAATTTCACAATCTTTGCTACATAAGATAAATTTGGATTTTCCTTCCAAATTACCATTTATAACCACTAGTATACTTCACCATCCAATTTCTCCATTACAAATGTCCACTTAAAACAATTTTTCAAAGTACATTGCCATTTTATTTGTTTCCATTTTACAATTAAGGCAGCTAATACAATGCTTAACTGGAGACTTGAAAAAAAAAACAGAATAAAGGAGGACACAATATATCACTCCTTTTCAACCATTTTGGATATTCTGTCTTACTTTTGAGTAGTAACGAAAACCAGTTGAGTATTAAACTACATTTTATTAGTCTCTATTTTAGGGAAGAGATTACTGAATCAAAAATCAAAACACTCGAAAAGTTTACCCATTTGAAAGAAAAACTTTTTATCTTATCACCTTTCATTATGACTACTATTTTATTTGCATTCATCAATCCCCTCAAATGTCACAATTTCCCAAATGTAAAGTTTTGTGGACAAAACAACTCAACAGGTTAAAATTACAGATCAAACTGTGGTTAAGTGACGCTTTCTTTAAACACCTGATCTGAGTACATTTCAACAGAGCTGGTGCTGCTCAAACTGCCTTTGTCATTACCTATTAAAACTTGATACGTTACCAAGTCTTGCTATCCAAGAAAAGGTTAATTAACCCCTCTGTGAGGAATAGGAATTCTTTTCTCCCCCCCCATTTCGTGTTGCATCTGCTGCAGAGATCACAAACATAACTGTCATCTCCTTGCTTAAACCCCACCACCTGCTGAAGTTTCATTCTTGGCTTTACAAAGGGTTAATCTAACCTACTCGGGGCTGCTAAGGGAAGACGCAAGGGAGCAGAACTTGTGGCTGAGCAAAGGACAAGAACATGGGGTTGAGTCACGTCGTGCCGCCATTTTCTAAGCGGAGGAGGAAGACATGTTGGAACAAAAAACACAACAAAAGAGCAGCCATTTCCAAGCCAGCTCCAACAGCAACCCGAACTGGCCGGCCCAGTCACTCGGGCGCCCTCGGCTCGACTTCTCCGGCCGGCCCCGGAGCCCCAGCGGTGCCGCCCCACGGCCGGCGGCAGCCGCCGCCTCCTCTCCCGACCCGGATCTGAGACGCGCCGCACGCCAACCGCAAAGGAAGCCTCGGGAGGGGAGAGCGGCGGGAGCCGGGCGGGTGCAACGAACAATGGGATGCTGGCTAAGTCGCACACTAAGCGGCACTCCGTGATTACGCCGACCGACGGCTGGAGGGAGCCGGCGGCCGCGAGGTCCTGTGGCGCGGCCCTCTCCCCACCCCGGCCGCAGCGCCCCCGCGCGCACAGCGCTTACCGTATGTGGGGGATGCCGACCCCACCTTGGAGGATCTTATAGAGCTTGCTCTCGTACAGCAACTGGGGATGCCTGGCCTTCTGAGACTCTAGCTTCACCGCCACTTCCTGCGGGGGAGAGAGGGCACGGGGGCATCAGCATCCCGGAGTCGGCGTCGCCCGGGAGGGGCCTCGGCCGGGGTCGGGGTCGCGATGCCCGGGCGGGCCGGGCTGGGGCCGGGCCGCTGCTGCAATTACAAGATCGAGGCGAGCGGCCGCAAAGCCCTCTTCGGGGGGTAATGACGAAATCCACACGTCCTCTAGATCTACGGAGCGGGCAAACGATTCACCCGGAACGCGGGCAGATTTGGGGGAGCTAGGCGACCGCAACCTGTCCACGCAGGAACAGCACCGGGTCGAGTTAAATATAAAGACGAGCGCAGGACCACGAGCGTCGCGCCCGGCTCGCCTCCCGGCTCACGCGCTCTGGCCCAGAGGACACCGAGGGCCTCTCTAACAGGCCGGAGAACTTCGCAGCCCGCTCGACCTCCCGCCCCGCCGGGTGCTCCTTTCAGGCAGGCAGAGCGCGCAGGACCGCCCCGGCCGCCCGGGGCGCGCGCGGGGGCAGCAGGGGCGAGGAAGGCGCCGCGGACCCCGAGCCCCCCGGTGGTTACCTCGCCGTTGGTGATGTTAATCGCCAGGTAAATGTCCCCGAAGGAGCCAGACCCGATCTTCCGCACCAGTTTGTATTTCCCTCCGACAATGAACTCGGCCTTGGAGCCGCTGCTGCTCGCCATCCTGGGAGACGAAGGTGGAGCCCGGGGCCGAGCCCCGACGCCTGAGGGAGGACGGAGGCCTCTGGGGCTCGTCCCCTGAGCTCGGCCGCGAAGGAGCGCGCAGGAACCGGAAAACGGAGGCCCTTCCCGGCGCTAGGGGGCCCAGAACAGGCCTAGGGGAGCCCGAACGCCGTCGCTTAGTCTCACTCTTTATTATTGTTATTTTGGCCAGGCCGCAGTCCGTGAGGCGTTTCTCGTCGTTACTTAGGTTAGGCTCCTTGTTTCCGGGCGGCCACCGCTGCCTCGCTTTCACTGCAGCGTCGCGGGCTGGAATGAGGGCGCGGTGAGTTAGGGCGGCGGTATCGCTGCCACCA
>NW_004524616.1:4840643-4866457 GCF_000260255.1 Octodon degus
CCGACTGCGCAGCCGCGGCGTGGCCGGCCCCCGCCCCCGCCCCGGGCTCGCTTCCACTTCCGGTCTTCGGCAGTCGCGCTCCTGCTACCTGTTAGTTACTCGGGTGCCGCCCGGGTGTGTGTGAGGGCGGCGTGGCTGGGAGGGAGCGCCGAGGTTACGTGAGGGAGGGGTCACCTTCGTGTTTTTGCGGTAGACCGAAGCTTCCGCCTGCCTGGGAGTACAGAACTGACCTTTAGTCTTTGTTTGAAGCGATTTTAACCTTTTTCGGGCCACTCCCCCGGGCGGGCCTGCTTCAGTCGGTTCCGTCTGTAGGAGGCTGTCGCCTCCAGTGGAGAGCAAGAGAAAAGCAGCCCTGGGCGAGCTGGGTTGCGGGGAAGGGCCCCGGGTTTTAGCAGATCTTCGCTGATAACCCGTGGTTACAGCTCTGGTCTGTGCCGAGTGCCCGAAACCCTCCTGTTAGATGGGAGGTGAGAGCGGGGAAGGCAGGGATTGTTTACACCCCATGTCTTGGCCTCATCTGCGAAGAAGAATAGTAACAGCCACTTGCTTCATAAAGTTTTCTAAAAAAGAAATTTTAGTGATAAAAGCAGCAGAACTTGATATCAGTAAAAAACCAGAAACATAAATTCGCACATAATAAAGTTGTTATAGCCCGCCCCAAAAGCCCAAAGAATCGTATCTTGGTCATACTGTAAACTATAATACCCTAACAGGTTAGAAATGACTATTACAAAATAAAATTGACGATGTTTAAACTACGCGATACTATCCCCCTTTTTATATACTGGAAATTGATCAAAGGTTGTTTTTTATCCGAGATCTCACTATGTAGTCCAGGCTGGCTTTGAACTCATTCTCACTACGTAAACTAGGGTGGCCTCACGTGTGTCAGCCTCCAGAGTGCTGGGAGTACAGGCTTATGACCTCCACAAAATTTGACCCAAGAAAATCAAGCTTGGTAAATCACAAAAGAAAGCTTATGCCTGATGTTCTCATCTGTACCATGAATCCAGCCTCGGTTATAAAAATTTAAACAGGCAACCAATCTAAATACACAATCGGTTAAAATGGAAATGGGATAAAAAGTTTTAAGTGCAACTTTAAAGCTGAAATAATTATGGAGTTTATCTGGGAAGATACATTGACCAAATAGGGGCAAGAGACTCCCTCTAAGTTTAGCATGGAGTTTGGGGTAACAACCAAACTCTAGAGTGCCTGACTTGTCAAATCAGCACTATCAGATTGTGTGTGTGTGTGTGTGTGTGTGTGTGTGACTCTAAATCATGTGTTGGACAATTTAAAGTCCTCTGCTGTTTTGATGGAACCGGGGACTGAACTCAGTTCCTTGTGCTTGCCAAGGAAGCACTTATTCCACTGTTCCACTGAGCTATCTCCCCCGCCCCTTAGATTCTTTAAAAAAAAAAAAAAAAGTAATGGCGTGGCAGCAGATTCTTGCAATCCCAGCACTCTGGACATTTGGAGTAAGGACAATTCTAAATTCAAGCACATTTGGGCAATATGTGTAGCGATTTAGCAAGACCCTGTCTCAAAATAAAAATAAGGGATGGGCCAGAGATTTAGCTCAGTGTGAAGGCCCTGGGAGCCATTTCCAATGGGGTGTGTGTGTGTGTGTGTGTGTGTGTGCGCATGCACGCGCGTGTATGTCTGTAAAAAGAAAAAATAAGCCACGTTGAAGTGTCTTGAGTCTTCCAGGGCCTAGTATTCTGCTGGCTTCCTCACCTTGAGAAATTCTCCATAGGGAATGGTGCAGACATTTAAAAGGATTTTTGGTTGTAGGGATCCAAATTCTCAGTTGCCCTGGTGGGGAGGTGGGGGAGGCGATGGAAATGAATAAATGCAAACGTAACAAAGTTTTCTATTAAGATACTTTAAAAATGAGAGCAGTACCCATTTTTAGTTTATCTAACTTCACATTGTCTTTATTCTAACATTTTATATTCTTCCATAGGTATCATTAAAATGCCTTCTTATAAAGTGATGCTGAGGGCTGGTGAGATGGCTCAGTGGTCTAAAGCACCTACTTAGAACAAGCTTAGCACGGTTCGATCCCCCAGCACCACATGCCAGCCAGCCCCGCCCCCTGGTGGGCTGAGCTGCCCCCCCATAAATAAATAAATGAATAACTAAAAAAAAAAATAAAGTGATGCTAAAGGTAGATGATTTTGTTTTAAAAGCAACTTTATTTGGCAAAGTAAAAAGTCAACACTTTGACCTCCTTTTTCAGTGTTTTGTTTTTTTGGAACTGTTCTAAGCCCACATGATCCTACTTCTGGGATCTCCTGACTTTAAGTATGCTTCTAACAGTGAGATGTGTGTCCTCATTTGTTTCTTTTATCTTTTTCTTTTTTTTTCGGAACCAGGGATTGAACTCAGGCCCTATGTGCTTGCCAGGCAAGCACTTATTCTACTGAGCCATCTCCCCAGCCCCTCACTTGTTTCTTGCCAGCTTTAGTCACGTCACTACTCCAGGGCTACAAACCTGCTATATGAATGCCCACAGCCTCTACAAATTTAATTTCACTTGGATCCAGTTGAAACTTTAAACATTACATTTTAAAAGGGCAAAATTTATTGTGTGCTTTTTTTTTTTAATGTAGGAAATGATATTTTTAGATTTGGCTATGACACAGCCTTAAAAATCTATGTATCATTTGCAGAAACACTGAGCCTAACAAAGAATTATCTGTTTTAGGTGCTGCTATTTTAAAATCATAAACCATTCTGTACTTATTCAGTCAGCAGCAGCTTTTGTATAATAGAAGGAGTCTTAAAAGAACCAAAACACAATTGCTGGCTCCTAGATCAGATGAATTCACTGAAAATAAATTAAATAAAAATTTTAGAACTTGAGAGAAATTTAACGATCTAGTTCAATAATCATTAATCTAGTTCATTAGCCAAATTTTAAGTGAAATTTATAAAGTGCTTTCACACACATCATTTATGCCTTACTCTAAGAAGTATTTTGTCCAAGATCATACTGATACTAGTGATGCACATAGGACTAGAACCCCAACTACCTAACAAAAAGGAACAAAGAAAGAGGAGAGAGAGAGAGAGAGAGAGAGAGAGAGAGAGAGAGAGAGAGAGAGAGAGAGAGAGAGAGAGAGAGAGAGAGAGAGAGAGAGAGAGAGAGAGAGAGAGAGAATTTGGAAAGAGTAGAAAAAAACTGAGATAAGGGGGCCAGGGAGATGGCTCAGTGGAATAAGCGCTTCCCTGGCAAGCGCAAGGGCCTGAGTTCAATCCCTGTTTCTGCCCCCCAAAAAACCCAAAAAACAAAACAACAAAACAAAACAAAAAAAAACTGAGATAAGCATGTTAACTTCTGGGTTGGTAGAGAGGTCTACGTGGATTGGGGGAAAAGGTTGCTAGTAATGCCAGCATGTTTTGAGTAAAGTAAGAACATGTGCAAGGAATTTAGATGTAAATACACGTGAGTGGCCTGCCCTTGTCTAGAGATACTGATACAGTAAGAAAAAGGCAATGCCTTAGAACATGTCAAATGTCCCAAGTGTGCAACTATATATTTTTTTTTAAATTTTTTTTATTTTTTATTTTTTTAAAGATAGGCTCTTGCTGTGTAGTTCAGGCTAGCCTTGAACTCACTTTGTAGACCAGGCTGGCCTCAAACTCTCCACAATCCTCTTCCTGCCTCTACTTCCTTAGTGCTGGAATTACAGGTGTGTGCCACCACACCTGGCCAGGTATGTTACTATTAGACAGCCTTTTGCATAGTCAGTATCACATAATTGAAAACATGCATCAGAAATGCACTTGTTGGGTGAGAGTGATTATCTTTGCCAGTGACAGCAAATTCTGGGATGTGTTGTTGTTTTGCTTTTTGAGATGGTATCTCATTATGTATCCCAGCCTGGCCTCAGAGTCTTCATCCTTTTGCTTCAGCATCCCAAGTGTGAAAATACAGGTATATACTACCACACTCAATGTTGCCAGTAATGTCTGGATTCCTTTTATTTCTCAGTCTCTGTTCTCTTTCTCTCTGCATTGTTCACTGGCTTTTGTTAAAGTGGATTATTGTATCTATGGTAGCAAATTCAAATACATTTGAAACATTCTGTGGGCATTTTTTTACTTTTTAGGGAGTCGTAATTTATTTCAAATTTCATTCTTTGAACTTATTCTTTTGACTCATATGGTTTTTGATTCTAAACATCTGTAAGTCCCATATGTTTACTATCCAGTGATCTTTAAAAAATCATAACATATATTGTTTAAAGCTCATAGTTGGGCATGGTGGTGCATGCTTATAATCCCAGCACTGGGGAGGCTCCAGCAGGAGGATAGCCCCAAGTTCAAGGCCAGGCTGGGCCACACAGTGAGTCCAAGGCCAGCCTGCACTACATAATGAGACCCTGTCTCAAAAATAAAATAAAATAAAATGATTTGATATTTGAGTCTCCTAAAAGAAACTGGCAATAGACAAGATTCACAGGAGAAGCCACTAACAAATTTAATTATAGTTTTATGTGACACAGGAACTTTTAGATTAAGTCCCAAAAGATTCAGAGGAAACTATCTGATTTTATGCCTATGTCTGAGAAAGCAGGAGTAACTGTGTCAGAAATCAGATTTGACAGAAAGTGTGTGAGCTAATGGAAACAGACTGAGCAGGGAACTCAGAAGGCCTGTGTTCGCAGGTTCTTCATGGCCCTTCTGTTGTAGCATTCCTTCCTCCCAGATATGGGGCAGGACTCTGGAGTGCGGACTTAGGAGCTACTATCAAACAAGCTCAGAGACCTTCTGGACAGCTCCTTGTCAGAAAGGAAAGGGAAGGTAAGAATAATAACTCTAGTTCTTATGGCTGGCTTTCAGGGCAAGGGGTCTGGTTTCTATGACTCAGTACGTATATAATTAATACATAATTTTTATTTCCTAAAATGAACAAAAAGTCATAGCACACATACTATTTAGAGACCTTTTTAAACTTATTGGTTTGTTGGAGATGTGTTTCCATATAGCTAATCTTTTAAGAAACTAGTTTTAATGTCTACATTTTATCATATTGACAGCCCAACAGTTAACAATCCCGATTGAGTAGGTTGCTTCCAGACTTTTGCTAGTATGAACAAACAATGCTGCAATGAATATCACTATTCCAAATGTTTACTTACATCCAAAACTAATTGACTAAGATACATTTCCAGAAATACTACTGTCTTAAGGCCCCTGATATCATAAAGAATATCTCTCGATGCTGTCCCACAAAGAGATTCTGAGGTTTTCTTTTCTGACAAGCATAAGCTGACCTAATCAGCTTGATTTTTTTGATTCTCTCTACTTTCAAATTTCAAGAATTCTATAAGTCTGTGGTTTATGAGGATATGTTCTTGCTACCAAATATGTTCCTTTTGTGGCACCACTAAGGAGACATTCATTGTTCACTGAGAAACAAATGAGATCTGACAGATCATTAGATTGAAAGGAGAAGGGAAAATGAATTTCCTGGGAAAGAATGGCAGTCAGAGGGCCTCAATCAGGAATACTTAATTATATCAATAAATAAGTAAATAGTTACATACTTATAAATATGATTAACTATGGAGCAAAAAGAAATCCCATGCAAGGGGCCAGAGAGATGGCTTAGTGGAATACGTGCTTCCTGGGTAAGTGCAAGGGTCTGAGTTCAATCCCTGGTTCCTAAAAAAAAAAAAAAAAAAAAGAAAAGAAAAGAAAAGAAAAAGAAAGAAATCCCATGCAGTCTCCCATGCTTTGTATGAGATCATCTCCCCATGCAAATAAACATTAAATGCCTTAAAGATAGGAGAATTTCCAACTGTTGCTGCTTCAGAATGAGATGAGCCCAGGCCTGCTTGGAGAATCGAATGCTCGAGGCAGGCGCTTCACCAGCTGCATTAAATGTGAGAGCGTGGCTTGCAGCTTTGTGACGAGCGAAATGTTGCCATCTCCTTTCAGAGTGTGTGGAAGACAGAGACATTTTCCTAACAAGCAAAAGCCCATGGAAATTATACAAGATTTGTGGGAACCTATTTTATTGCTAAAAACTAGTTGGAATAGAAGAAAAACCACAAATAACCCCTCAAGTTAAGTATGTAAGAGACAGGTTTTAAAAGGTATAAGGAAATGTGTTTTGATCTGAGTGTTCAGCATGCTAAAGGCATTGGCTTTAATTTTATTTATTTATTTATTCTTTGGTGGGACTGGGGATTGAACTCAGGCCCTTGCACTTGCCAGGCAAGTGCTTATTCTACTGAGCTATCTCCCTGGCCCCTGGCTTTGACTTCAGGTTTGTGACTGTACATTAAGTATTTTCTAGTGGTGTAGTCTATTAAAAGAAAAAAAAAGGTTCTAAGGTTTTTTTCTGACTTTAAAAATATTACAGATGCCCACTATTATTATGGACTACTGGACTATATTGTATTATTTTGCTGAATTCAAGCACCTACAATATTTAAATGGCAATGGCATACCCATCTCTAACAAAACTAAAGAAAAAAAGGGAATATAAATGAAGGACCATTTTGTATCTATATATACAAAATAGGATAGATATACAACTACTTTCTCTTAATGAGAAGAAAGATTTGTACTAATAGTGTTTGGACAAGATATCATGTCTGCATCTTGTACTATGAATAACTGCTATGAAGACAAGCAATGTATATGCTGTCTTTGCATACATTAATATGCAATGTATTAATTTTGTTAACTGTTCTACTAACCTGTTTTGAAACTGTCTCCTTGCTATTTGTTTCTCAATAAAATTAATAAAAAGAAGATGAGGGAAAATATTTAAGATGACCTATAGACAAGAAACTAATATGCCCTTCCCTTTTACTGTTCCTTAAAATTGACTCAAAATGTAAAATTCTAAATGGAATCCTCACTTTGTTTCTCATAAGATGTCAGGAAAATCAGATTCTCTGTTAGTGAAATATTGTAGTAGATAAACAGAAATTAGAACAGACTGTGAAATTGGAAGAGATTGGGAAGTATCTTCTCTTAGAAAGATAGTAATTATACCTTAGTTTTCAGTATAGCTTTCCTTGGAGGTGGGAGAAGAAGATCACTTAAATGTAGGTCCTTTCATAAAGTCTAAAAAATCCTTTCCTTATATTTTCATAGAGGGAAAACAGAAAAAGGCCTTAATCCTCCACCACAGTAGAGGAATGAAAATCAACAGTGAAAATCAAAATCTGTTTCCCTGCCTCTTAGAATACTGTTTCTGCTCACCTCCCTCTTCTCTTACAGACCTGCTCTCAAACAATGCCTGGGACTTCCTTTGTCTGAAATGAATGTTGTGCAATGTGATAGATAAAATGACAGAGGTATGTAATGACAAAATGAAAATACACATTACTAGTATTTTCTTTTTCCTCATTAAAAACCTTACAAAGGCTAGGACTTGAGATGCAATAAGGAATGAAAAGAAAGAAAAAAAGAAAAGAAAAGAAAAGAAAGAGGAAAGGTAGGATGCAGTTGGCCTGCATCCCATAATCATAACCTACTCCTATTGTTCTGGTTAAACTGACCTGGCAATATTTAGATAATTGAATTGTATTTTAAATTTGCTATTTTAATCCTATGAACCATTAATTCCTGGAGATGTACTGTCATGCATAGCATTCTGGAATATTTGTGTTAGCAATTTTTAGCTGGAAGACTTTTAAGTGTTTTGGAGTTTCTACGACATCTATTCTTCCTTTCTTTTTGTAGCCCCTGTTCTCTTCCTCTGCATTGTTCATTCCCAAGGGCATGAAACTGTGCTCCCTATGACTCATGATTGCTCACTATAGTAATCTACTCCTCTTTGTGTGACTAAATTTGGAAGATGCTTGAGTTGCCATTCCGAGGAGAACTGGTCCTAAGAACACATCCTGTTAACTCCCCACTCTCCATGTTATTTCCAGGAGGCGTTGATACTTATCAGGAAAAGTAGAATAACCAGCTCCCTTTCATCCTAAATAAAGCAACTGGGCTGCTGAAGACTTTCTCTAGTTAGTGAACGGAGTCAGGGCCAAGAGTGGACAAAAAGAGAACTTTAGGTTGCAGAGCACTGGTCCACAAGGCACAAAATGTCAAATTGAGCCAGGCACTATGGCAGCACCTGTAATTTCAGCTACTTGTGTTAAGGCAGGAACATCACCAGTTCAAGAGCAAGTTGGGTAACTCAGTGAAATCCTGTTCCAAAACAAAAATTAAAAGGGGCTAGAATGTAGCTCAGTGGTACAGCACCCCTGGGTTCATTCCCCAATAGAAAAAAAAGTCAAATTATATTGACATTGGCCATTATAACTTGCTGAGTATTCTATGGCATATTTTGTGCGTGGGGGGGGGGTTACTAGGGGAACAAACTCAGGACCTTGTGCTTGCCAGGCAGGCATTTATGCCACTGAGCTATCTCCCTGGTCCTCTATGGCATACTAACTTGTGCCTTTCCTTACAGGATAAGAACTAGGTAAGCAGCTCTGCCATATCTATCTCATGTGAGAGGATGCTTACGTTTTGGACAGATATAAAGACTTACCCAAGAACACCATCTTTTGGGAATTCCCTGCGTTCCGCACCACTCTTCTATGACATAGGCTTGCTCACCTTCACAGTAGAATGTTCTGTCCAGTCCTCTTCGCTTCTTCTGGCCTCTTCTGGATTTGGATCTGGAAAACTTAGCAGTTACTACCTAGCAGACCGACATTTGACCAAAACCATCCTCTCTGCAGCTTGTTTTCTTAGCCCATTGGCAGCTTAGTTGACTCATACAGGGTTTTTTTTTTTTTTGTTGTTGTTTTGTTTTGTTGGAGACAGAGTCTCACTATGCAGTTTAGACTGGCCTTGAGCTTACTATGTGGCTCAGAGTGGCCTAAAACTGTGACCCTCCTGCCTCTGCCTTCTGAGTGCTGAGATCAGAGGCATGTACCACCACCCCAATATCTGTATTCTGAAACGTGGTGTTTCATTGAGGTCTGTCTGGGTTCTGACATCTAGATGCGAATATTTCAGACCTAGCCCTCATCCTTTCTGTGTCTTAAGTTTCAAACCCGTCAATCTCTGGCTCTTTGGTTTCTGGTCCTGACTACCTAATTTAGCTGTTTACTGCCATCTGTTTGTCTCCAGCAGCCAAGCTTCCTAGATAATGTGGCTTATTTCTGCTTCCTGAGTATTGATTTCTCCTCCTGTCCGCTGACCTATTTAAATCTTAGTCACTTACCAGACTTTCCAGATCGTCCTTACTTCCCATCAGACTCTCAACCTGACCTGAACTCCTAAAACTGCTTTTTAATATGTTTTCTTAGGCAAATAACAGGCTTAAGACCCTTCCAACTGCCGTCTAGCTCCTCGCACCCACACAGAGCTCATATTTTGCTATGTCCTTAGTTGTTTAGACTTTCAAGTTGTTACCCTTCCTATCCTGGATTGTCTCACACTACATCATTGGTTGCCATGGCCTCTGCCCTAGCTGAAATGGAATGTGTGAGAGCACTTTGTTTAAGTCATAAACCTTACAGGACTACACCTTGCTGCTGCTATGAGGCAATTCAAGTCCAAGGTGACTTCCTCTGACCTTCCCGGTGGAAGAGATAGGCTGTCAGCTGAAATAAGAACTTCACAGTTACTGTCCAAAGCTCAAAATAATGAAAGTGTGACAACTATGACACTACCACAACTGATTCTTTTATGTAGACAGTTCTTTCTGACAAGGTCACAACAGTCTTTAAAATGTGTCACTGGAAATAGCAATCAAGATCTCTAGACTGTTCTGAAGACTGAAGAACCCTTCTTCTAATCAAGTGGTGATACTGAGTTTTCACATAGCATATACCCTGATTGATTATCCCATGCTAAAACAATAATCATTTTAACTATTTACTGTCTACAGCACTCTATACAATACTATTCACAGCTGTATTATATACCATCTAAAAGATTTAATAAGGAAAGTGATATTGTTTTAAGGTTTTAGGTAGAACAGCCGGGATCCAAAGGTCTTACTTGTCCAAGAGCACTAAATGAGTCAGGGGGGCGTCTTGTACTTAGATTTTATTTTTTTTTTCCTCCGAAGAATCTGCTTTTTCATTTCTTGAATGAATGCATCTCAAGGCTGCAAAATACCCTGCAAACTAAACTGCTAGTTTATTTTAAGATTAAGAAAAGATATAAAAATATGCATCCACCTAGTAGATTACAAAATATTTCACCAACGATTACCTTCAAAAAACCTGCGGGATTGTTTTTCAATGGTTATACACTACTGCCATCTTGCGGCTATAATAATATTCTTCTAGTTGGCCTCTGGCGTCCTCTGTGGCCAAAATTACCTAGTGCTATCTGAACAACTGTGAAATGCCCAGGAAGAGGCTACAGTTAGGGTGACTGAATTAATTCTTTTTTTTTTTTTTTCACTATTTTCTTTTTTGGTACCGGGAACTGAACTCTGGGCATTGCGCTTGCTGGGCAGGCGCTGCTCCGCTGAGCTACATCCCTGGTCCCTGAATTAATTCTTTTTTTTTTTTTAAATTACTTTTTTTTTTTTAATTTTTTTAAGAATTATTTATTTATTCATTCATTTTGTGTGTGTGGCCAGCTCAGCCCACCAGGGGGCGGGGCTGGCTGGCATGTGGTGCTGGGGGATCGAACCGCGGTCCCCGTGTTTTGCTTAGCTTAGCTTGTTCTAAGTAGGTGCTTTAGACCACTGAGCCATCTCACCAGCCCACCCTGAATTAATTCTTGAAGAGCTAGAAAATTCTAGAGGATGGCACAAACTGGGGTTTAGAACACGGTAAATGAAAAGAACCAAAATCAGGACATGCTCAAATAATGTATGTAGTGTAAAGAGAACAGTGCTTTGATGTATTCCCCAAACCCCTGTTCTTCCTCTTAGTACGGCATTATCATTCTGGGCTTCTTCAAGTAGACCTTGAGCCAAGAGAGCAGAGATACATACGGCCCTGTTTATACTTACATCTGCGTTGTATGCCTAGCATTAGCACACTGGGTGATAAATGTGCAGTGAATATTTTGTGAGGAAATATTTTGTGGCACAGAAAACAAACCAAATTCAAAGTCATGAAAGAATCAGTTTTTCCAGATTCCCAATCAGTGCTACATCTACTAATATATATGCTATATGTTTTATATATATATATATATATATACATATATATATATATATAATATATACACATATGAGTGGAAAAGCATACTAACTCCTAAGATAAATTGAAATATACCTAATCTTCGGGTGGAAACCAAGAAGAGGAACAAACAGCAATATCTCTGTGGCTGCACACACAGAACTGGCTTATTTACCGTGTATCACTTTGGGCCAGTCACATAGTGCTGGGGCTACAGTCTGGGGGAGGTTTACAATCTGAGTTTGGACTCTACAGCTATTCCAACAGAACCCCTCATGGTGGTCATTACTCAGTCAGAATGTCTTACTGTAACATCTAATCTTAGTTTTACAATGTAAAAAATTCTATTTGGGGGCCAGGGATATAGCTCAGCTGCACAGCGCCCACCTAGCAAGCAGAAGGTCCTGAGTTCAATTCCCGGCACCAAACAAACAAACAAAAAAAAAAGAAACTCTATTTTGTCTGTGGTTTTAGAATTAGTATAAATTCACTAAATCTTAAAAAAAATTAGGTGCTATTATTATTTTATCCTATTTTGCAGCATTCCAAAATTTATATTTTTTCCTCATACATTATTAATTTTATTTTTTGTCAATCGCCCTTGTAAAATATGTAAAAATTGGAGCACAAACCTCATAGAAATGAATAAACTGAGTCTCAGGGTAGTTAATTTGTCCAAAATCACAAAGATTGTGTCAGTCCAGTTCATGAATTTTGAAGTTCAGTGTCCTTCTATTATGACACAAGGCCAGTTTATGCACTGCTAGATTTTTCTAGGTGTATGAACCCGACAGGACCGTTATCTCTCTAGAACTGTGTCTCCCCACCCCACTTCTCATTTTCTGTGTGTATGTGTGGACATATGTGTCTTCTAACCAGACATCATTCTATCCCTGTATTCTAACATGCTAGTGTGTAGTTCCTGATAAGGACATTCTCTTTATATCAATATTAGTTTACAAAAATCAGGAAACTTGTTCCTACAGTGCCACAGTCTATATTCAAATTTTATCAGTTGTCTCACTAATGGCTTGCTTGCTTTTTTTTTTTTAGTCTAAGATCCAATTCAGGATCAAGCATTGCATTCTTGTTATTTCAGTTTTCTTTTATCTGGAATCTTTAGCCTTTCTTTCTTTCTTTTTTTTTAAAATTTATTTATTTTATTTACTTATTTTTGTGTGTGTGGCCAGCTCAGCCCACCAGGGGGCGGGGCTGGCTGGCATATGGTGCTGGGGGATTGAACCGCGGTCCCTGATGCTTTGCTAAGCTTGTTCTAAGTAGGTGCTTTAGACCACTGAGTCATCTCACCAGCCCTTTAGCCTTTCTTTATGTTTCTTCACCTTGACATTTTTGAAAATTACAAGCCAGTTATTCTGTAAAATGTACTTGAGTTAGCATTTGTTTTATGTTGCTCCATGATTGGATTCAAGTCGCATGTTTTTGACAGGAATTTTTTTTTTTTTTTAAATTTTATTTATTTATTTTGTGTGTGTGTGGCCAGCTCAGCCCACCAGGGGGCGGGGCTGGCTGGCATGTGGTGCTGGGGGATCGAACCACGGTCCCTGTGCTTTGCTTGGCCTAGCTTGTTCTAAATAGGTGTTTTAGGGCTGGGGAGATGGCTCAGTGGAATAAGCGCTTCCCCGGCAAGCATAAGGGCCTGAGTTCAATCCCTGGTTCTGCCAAAAACAAAATAAAGCCCATAAATAGGTGCTTTAGACCACTGAGCCATCTCACCAGCCCTGACAGGAATATTTTTGAAACAGCACTGTGTCCTTTCCTTTGAAGTATATTAGAAAACACATAATGCCAGCATACCTCTTTATTGGTGATACTGGCGTGCAACTTTTGTACCCAAGTTAGTCCACTGCCAAGTTGACATTTTGTCTTTGTAATTAATAAATAATGTGTGGCAAGATATTTTGAGACTGTATGAAGTTCCTGTTATACATCAAACTTTCATTGTTACATCGATTAAGGTTTTTCTAAGTAGACTTTGATTTCTACATTTATTAGTTGCCTTTCTATTGTAAGGAAGTGCTTTCCATTTTTCTCCATTTATTTCTTTACTCATCCATTTATTTATTTATTTATTTATTTATGTGTGTATTTAGTATAGGGTCTACAGGGTCTCACTACACAGATTGGACTGGTAGTCATCCTCCTGTTTTCAGCCTCCCAAGTGCTGGGATTATGGGCATGTGCTACTGCCTACCCCCAGTCTCTCATCCAGCTATTTAGATCAGCATAGATTTGTAGATGATTACTTTTATTCAGCCGATTATGACCTTTTAGTGTTTACTCTGGCATTTATGTTATCTCAGATTTGGCCAGGGGAAGACCCTTCAGTCTCCTTTGTCCTTCTGGCTTTTATTCTTTTAATGTGTTCCTTGGTTCTTTGATACTTTCTTTCTGGTGTAAAAGTGGTTCCAGGCTCATCAGCCACTTCTTCAAGGAAACTTGACTCTTTTTAGTAGAAAATGGAGCTTATAAACCAAGATGTGGGTGGTAGGTGTGGTCACTGCTCCTGGTCTGTTAACCTCTTACTGGGGTAGATGACTGTTCCCCTCTCTCTCCTGTCTCTTTTTGCCTCAGCAGTTTACACACTTTTAATTCCAACCCAAAGTCATAAATGTGGTTGTGCCATCCTTTCCACGCTTATTTTCTTTCTCAATGAATATCTCATTTCCCTTTATCTTTAATAGAGTCGATCATTGCTTAAGCTCTTATATGGTACAGTAGGTATTTTCAGAACTGTTAGCATATACTACTGAGAAAAGCAGGCTTATCAGTTAGAATCCAATACTTACTGATACTATTTTGAAGTAAAATTTGCGTACAGAAAAATACACAATCTTAGGAATACAATTCTCACTTTTTGCAAATACCTATATCCCACAATGTGCTCTATCAAGATACAGCATATTACCATCATTCCAAAAGGTTTGTGTTGCTTTTTCCCAGGCAGTCCATCCACATCGAGATAACTGTTCTGACTTTCTTCAAAAAAGATTTATTCTAGAACTTATATATATATCATATATATTGTATAGTATGAACTCTTTTGTGTATATCTTCTTTTGCTCTGATTTTTGTGATATTTATTCATACTTTTGCATGTATTAGTGGTTGTTCTTTTCATTGTAGAGTAATGCTCTGTTGTATGGATACAACAAAATTTATATATTCTAAAAATGGTTATTTATATTTTAAGATTTTTGATTATGAGGAATAAAGAAACTATAAACTCTTTTGCATATGACTTTTTTTTTTTTTTTTTTTTTGTGGAACCAGGGATTGAACTCAGGCCCTTGCACTTGCCAGGCAAGTGCTCATTCCACTGAGCTGTCTCCCCGGCCCCTTGCATATGACTTTTTTTTTTAAAATTTTATTTATATATTTGTTTATTTGTGCGTGTGTGTGTGTGGTCAGCTCAGCCCACAAGGGAGTGGGGCTGGCTGGCATGTGGTGCTGGGGGATTGAACCACGGTCCCTGTGCTTTGCTAAGCTTGTTCTAAGTAGGTGCTTTAGACCACTGAGCCATCTCACCAGCCCCACATATGACTTTTATGAACACGTTTTCATTTCTTTTCAATAAATTGCTAAGATTTCCTGTGTCATAATACAGAATTTCACTCAATAAAGTAATATGGAAGGGGAAGGGGAGATAGTTCAGTAGAATAAGCGCTTGCCTGGCAAGTGCAAGGTCCTGAGTTCAATTCCTGGTTCCACCAAAAAAAAAAAAAAAAAGTAATATGGATTTCACAGTATTTGTTGTAATACATCGCGTTGTCTTCCAACCAGTTATTTCCTGTGTTATAATAAAGGAATTGTATATTTAACTTTGTTAGAATATGCCAATGTGTTTTCAAAGTAAAAATATTGCATTATACTAGATATTTTCAGTATTTTTGATGTTTTGTTAGCCTAATTTGTATGCACTGATAACTCCCAGGCTATGCAATAAGAAAATGCATAAAAGGCATAAAAATTAGAAACAAATAAAACTATCTTTACTTACAGATGACATACATAGACTACATACATAGAAAATTGAAAGTAATCTATTTTTAAAGATCTGGGCCAGTGAGATAGCTCAGCTGTCTAAAGCACCTGCTTAGGCAAACTTATGCAGGCACAGGGGACCACAGTTTGATCCCCGGCACACCACATGCCACTCCGGTCCTGCCTCCAGCCAAAAAACAAAACAAACAAACAAAAAAACCCAACAAACTGAATTTAGCAGGGTTTCTAGATATGAGGTCAACATATCAAAATGAGTATACTTCTATACACTAGCAACAAACAACTAGAAAAATAAAATTAAAAAACTAAATAGCATAACTATTTTAAGGCACCAACGTACAAAATGTAAGTGTGGCCTCTAATTGAAAACTACAAAACTTTGCTGAGTGACATTAAAGAAGACCTACATTAAGATTTATACCATGGGGGCCAGGGAGATGGCTCAGTGGAATAAGCGCTTCTCTGGCAAGCGCAAGGGCCTGAGTTCAATCCCCAGCTCCACAAAACAAAAACAAAGATTTATACCATGTTATGGGTTGGAAGATTTGCTAGTGTAAAGATGTCAGTTATCAGATTTAGCTACAGATTCAACTCAACCAAAATTACAGCAGCATTTTAAAAAACAGATATTGAAAAGCTGATTCTTAAAATCTTATGTGGCAGAGACCTAGAATAGGCAAAACAATCTTGAAAAAAGAAAAGCAAACTTATAGGTCTTGTAATAAATACCTGGTTTTAAGACTTACTACAAAGTTTATATTTTCAAGATAGGGTAGTATTGGCATAAGAACAGATTAACTGATAAATTCAACTGGATAGAATACAAAAATAGACTTTCACAGTCATTTTATATGACCTCATATGGTTAGTTAGCAGCCAAAGCATAAAAGCAATTCAATGAAAGAAAGGAAGATCATTTCAACCAATGCTACTAGAACAACTGGTTGTCCATGTAGAGAATGTATATTATAATTTTCGTTCTTTCCTCATTCCCTTATCATGTAGCATAAAATCGATTGACTTTACATCAGAGTATTTGTACATTATTATCGCAGTATTCCAGTTACTGTTCAACAAGGAGAAGAGTAAACATCACCCAAGTACTTTGCATACTCTTCTTGGGAGAGGCTTAGTACTCTTTTGGGGAGTATGTAGGACAGTCACAAAATCTTATGTGTATATATGCTTGTTTTATTGTCTTTACTCAGAAATGAATATTGTAAGGAGACATGTGGAGATGGACACAAGTTAACAAGGGCTGAACTCAAGATGTGTAATGTGTCAGCTTGGCTGGGCCAGCTTGCAGCTATTGGCCAAAAATGATTCTTGGTGTTTTGTGGAAGTAGCTTTTAGGTGAGATTAACATTTAAATCAGAGGTCTTTAAGTAAAGAAGATTACTCTCTGTAATGTGTGAGGGCCTCATGCAGTAGGTTGAAGGTCTTAACAGAATAAAGACTCTCTCCCAAGAAGAAAGGAGTTCTGTCTACTGACAGCCTTTGAACTCAAATTATAACTTCCTGGAGTCTCTAGGCCTGGGACAGCGAAACTTTTAGAGATCAAACGCCAAACTGCAAGCCTAATCTATTTATTTATCACAAAGTGCCGACACTGCAATTAAATTGGAATACTGAGCTTTTAGTTTAGAACAAACAACTCATATATTAACATCTTTTGTCTTAACATGCATTCCATAAGTCTGCCACCCAGCCCCCACCCCTGCTCTAGTCTGATGACCTAAGTTACAGATTGTGGAGTTACTGTCTCCACAGTTGTATGACCCAATTTCTTAAAATAAATCTATGTGTGTGTGCGTGTGCGTGTGTGTGTGTATCTTTATCTTGATAGCTCTCATATGTTCTCTAAATTCAGGTCACTGCTAAAATGTTTCCTCCCTAAGAACACTTTTTCTGACTAATTATCATGCATTATTATAATGTTTATATGTTATTATACTACCTATGTACTATTTATACATTATACTAACACATATGTAAAGAACATGTACATGTGAGATAGATGGAACTTTTTCCATCTTTTTCACTAATGTATCAACAGACAATTGCCTGCTTCAATAAAATCTGTTGCATGGCTGATATATATATATATATATATATATATATATATAATATATATTATATATGCATATATTAAGCATAAGGTTCTACAATCTGCTTTCTTCAAGTCACAGTATTTCATATCTATAACATGGAGGTCTTGACATGTCAATATCCACAGATTAGCCTTTTCTTTTCTTTTTTTTTGGTGATACCAGGGATTGAATTTAGGACCTTGCACTTGCCAGGCAAACACTTATTCCACTGAGCTATCTCCCTGGCCCACTTAGCCTTATTTTTATTGGCCTCATAGTATCCTCTTGTGTGGACATATTGGAATTTATTCACCAGTATCCTGCTGATAGTTATTAGTTATTTTTACCTAGACTTTTTAAAGAGCTTCACAAACATTCTTAGGCATATATTTCTATGTGCTTGTATATGGATTTCTATAGGATACATTAATGAAAATGAAATTTCTGAGCCAAAAAGGTTTTATCCATTTACACTCTTGTATAAAATTATTTGTACCCTTGACAAATACAGATCAGGAAATCTGTGACAAAAAAATCCTTGAGATTATTTTCCAGGGCACTGTGTACATGATACAGGAGGGGGTGTTTCCTTTTATAAGTAGACTTTTTTCTCCTGCAGTTTGCAGGAAAATGTGTTTAGAAACCAATGAATAAAAATCAAATATTACAATCTTCCAAACAACACTTGAAAGGGTGCTGTTAATCAAATATCTTAACTCGGTGGCATGGGACCAGTATGAAACACAAGAGTTGAAGGAGATTGTTTATCAGGAAGTTTAATAAAAGCCTGGATCTTCCTCCCAGCTGTATCTGACTCCTTTAACAAGACAGCACAGTGGAAAATTCCACACTTGACCTCATGTGACAAGCCACCATCCAAATGTAGGTTCACTAGAGATACTGCAAAAATAACTTCCAGCCAATGTGTATAAAGTATATATGAAAATATAAATGAAGTTCATATTTAGATTTTGGGCCTATCCCCAAGTATCTTATGATATACATGTAAATCCTCCAAAATCTGAAAAAAAATCTAAACCTAAAACACTTGTGGTCCTAAATATTTTGAAAAAGGGAAGCTTAACCTGTATTACCACAGCCTTAATTTAAGGCCTTATTATCTCTCCCTTGGCTCAATATCTACCATAGCTTCCTACCTGGTGCCTCAGCCTTATGACTTTCTGGAATCCACTTTATGTTTTGAAACAGAGTCACAGAGTCTTGCTATGTAGTTCAGACTTTCCAGAGCTCACTACACAGCCCAGGCAATCCTCAAACTTGTGGCAATCTGCCTGCTTCAGCCTCCTCAGTGCTGGATGATAGCTGTGAGCCACCATACCTGGATGAGATTCATTTTCCACTCTCTAGATAGATGACATTTCTAAAATTTAGAGTTATGCTGTCCCCATTCTTCCATGTCTCTCTATTGCCAATAGATAAAATCTAAATTCCTTAGAAATCATATATACTTCCGTGATCTGATGTCTGTTTACCTCCCAGTCTTATCAGACCCTGAGCAATGGAAAATGTATCTTGCAACCCAGTTACAATGAAATAGTTATTGCCACACCTTTTCATGAAGTGCTTTCCATCTGGCATAAGTTTCCATTTGCCTAGACAGAATTCACCCCCCACCCCACCCTCACTGTGTAACTCCGGCTGAGTATGAAGCTCAAGCTGCCCTTGAGCTTTGATCCCTCTTCTCTCAGCCTGCTGAGTGCTAGGATTACACTCTTGAACCACCATGCCAGGCTAGAAGCCTTTCTCTTAAAGATTCAGTGGGCCAGGCCAGGGGACCTGTAAGGCCAGCATTCTGGAAGCCTGAGATAGGAGAATCATGAGTTTGAGCCCAGCCCAAGCAATTTAGTGACTCAGCAGTGACTCAGTTTCCAAAACTCTAAATCTCATTTCTCATTGTCAAAAGAAGACAGTAATCCTTATCTTTTAGGTGATTTAGTAGAGTGTCATCCTCAATACAACAGGCACATTATAAAAATCACTATACATTAGTAATGAGGTTACTAAATTAATTATCAGATGAAAGTTTTTTTGTTTTGTTTTCCAGATGAAAGTTTTCATTCTGCTAAAGAAAGAGCCAGCAGCTAATAAAGTCCTACCTTGTTTTTCTGACAGTTTAATACTTCATAAGATGGATGACATATTTCTCAAATTGTACAGTGTGAGCTAAGTCATTTTTTTAAAATAGTGATGAGAGGGGCCAGGGAGATGGCTCAGTAGAATAAGCACTTCCCTGGTAAGTGTAAGGGCCAGCATTCAATCCCTGGTTCCGCAAAAAAAAAAAAAAGATGGAATCTTTTTTGAAAGGAGAGTGTGGTCCCTGTCACCTATGACCCATGTTAGCATGGACAAATTATTTAATCTCTCTGATTAAATAATTATTTAATCTCTCTTCATCTATGAGATATTCATATACAGTAGTTGGAAAAATCTGTAAGATACTTCTTTTTTAAAAATTTTATTTGCATTTATTTTATGCTTAATTTATTCTCATGCCATAAGTTTTTGTTTCTTCAGTTTCTTCTAGGACATCTTTTTCTTCTGTGCCCCTTCCTCCTCTGGTTTGGGAACAATTTGTTCCTTTTCAGTAAGGATCATCTCAATATGGCAGGGGGAGCTCAGGGATGGATTAATCCGGCCATGAGCTCTGTAAGTACAGCAGCACATCTTGGGTGCTTTGTTCACCTGGATCTGGTCAATAACCAGAGAATCTACATCTAAACCCTTAAGCTCAGCATTACTGTCTGCATTTTTAAGCATGTGCAGCAAAACTTCAGCACTCTTTTTGGGCCACTGGCCCTGCATCCAGCCCCACTGTTTGGCCTGGACACACCTACCAACTCCACCATTGTAACGCTGGAGTGGCACACATTGCTTCTTTAATGTGACATCCTTCAGCTACTTGGTGGCCTTTTAGATATGCATACCCTTGATGGCCTGGGCAGTTTCACATGTTCTTAAAGTGAACGTGAAGATTTGAGCCTCTTGATTTGCATGATTTTGTGGGGTTTTCTGGGTCGAGAGAGTAGCCACCATTTTCACAGATCACCTCAGGTTGCTCACAGGAAGAGGACTATAAGATACTTCTGACGCCAAATGTGGTGGTGCATGCCTGTAATCCCAGCACTTGGGAGGCTGAGGCAGAAGGACTGTTATAAGTTTGAGACCAACCTGGGCTACAAAGTGAGTTCAAGGCCAACCT
Source organism: Octodon degus (assembly GCF_000260255.1). Lineage (NCBI taxonomy): Eukaryota > Metazoa > Chordata > Mammalia > Rodentia > Octodontidae > Octodon > Octodon degus. Next base: position 4,861,109 of record NW_004524616.1, read on the forward strand.
ACACTGCATAGTGAAGTCTCAAAAAGACAAAAAATTAAAAAAAATAAAAGTTATAAAATACTACTGACATGTATGAGGCACACTTTTATTTATTATTACTGTAGATATTAGAGTGGTAGGGGTTACAAAGTCAAATGAAAAGACAGAAATCATCCTGAGACTAAGACTTTCAAAGAAGTAGGCCAGTTTGAAGAAAATTTATCAGAAAAATAAATTGCATTTATTCATGGCACTGCACCTATTGGGATGCTAAGTACACATCTGACATAAATTACCATTTTTCTCATCTTTCCCTTTGCTTAATTCTGCAATTACAAATGACTCCAGTGAGAAAGAAAAGGAAAGGTGTGGGAGGAAAGTACTGGGACTGTAAAGAGGTTCTCTTATAAGCTGAATTTGTACACGTGTGCCTGAGCCCAGGACATTCTGTACCCGCATTCTACCACTGAGCCGCACCCCCAGCCAATTAGCTGACATTTAAAAGGTTGAATGACAAGTATAAACAGGCACCTCTTTAGGTTGTGACAGTACAGCTCAGTTGCTGCAGTAAGCACATTACACAGATTCTATTCTTTCATTCTTTCAGTTTGGGGCTTACAAATTATTAGAAGATGACTGCTTGTTATTTTCCTGCTTACCTAACCTCCGAAGCCTTTGTACCTCTGGGAAACAAGCTGTGGAGCGAAGCAGCCCTCTGAATCTCATTGATGAAGGCCCAGATGTCCTGGTATCAGTTCTCCCTGATTCCTCACTGTTTGCGACCCAAGTATGGCTGATCAGCCACTCTACCTTAGATGGTGATCGAGGAGAGGGGTGTAAAGAGAAGCAGCCAATGTGTAAAATAAAGCAGTTTTAGAGAACTGCATATTTGGTGCTGTGACAGTGGGGTGGGCTATGGCACTCCACTCTCAGGACAGCTTCCCAGTGGCAGGCAAGCAGCACTGCCAGTGTCCAGAGAAGCATCCTTAGTGTGGTCTGGTATTTTCCATAAATCTGACATCTGACCTCGTTCAGTGCCGACATACATTCCTAGCCTGATTCTGCAGCCTTTCTATTGATTCTTTGAGCTCCCTACCCTCTTTAAATGGATTCCTTTCTGCTTCATTTAACCACCAGAATCAGTTTTTGTTGCTTACAACCAAAGGCTCTAGCTAGTACATAATGTTTAGGGAATGATTAACCCACAAGCGCCTAATCTTGCTGCTTTTATTAAAGGTCTTTGAATAGCCACGATCAAATTTGTAACTGGTTTCGGGAGTTCCCCCTCGCGTGTCTGTGAACTTTAGGAGAAAGAAGAAACACCAGGCAAAGGCTCTGTTGTTTCTTGATTCTCCAGTGTCTGCTGCCCTACCCCAAACTACCTCTTTCTCTGCCTCCCACGACATAACTCCCATTCTCTCAGCCACCCACTCAGTAAATACTGTGTACAACAAGGCAGTAAGCCCAGCCTGGAGAGGAATCTGAAGATCAGTGAGCTGTTACCCTACAGGTATACTTTTAAAGTTTGAGTCATTCTTTTAAAAAAATACATCAAAATTTAAAAATTGATTACTGTTGATGGAGGAATAAAAGGAGATGCTTTTTGTCTTTGGGTCTGTGTCACTGGGGCAAGATGATGTCCATTTCTTTGAGATTGTTCTAGAAATCAGTCCCATAAGGCAATTTCATTCCTTTCTGAGGGATTTCTGATCAAAACCAAGTAAGTAGCTCTCCCAAAGGATTAAGGAAGCAATTCCTCTTCTGAAGTTGACATGTAGATTGCTGCTTGCCAAAGTATCTGTGACTAGGATGAGAAATGGAAGAATTAGTGCCAGTGCATTGAAATTTTTCTTCAAAATAACCCAAAATTTTAAAATAAAATCAAAGAAATGTCAGTTTCAAATGAACATACACCCATCCCTTTTGTTCTCTTCCAATTGCCAAATACACAGTTTGGACAGCAATTGGCCAGGAGGTGTTGATGTTTGTACTTGAAAACACAGACTGATTGCTCAACCCAAGCACGGAAGAAGGGCACACGTTCATAGTGAGAACTAGATCATGTAATACACTGATTCCTGGCCTGGTGAGATGGCTCAGTGGTCTAAAGCACCTACTTAGAACAAGCTTGGCAGAGCACAGGGACCACGGTTCAATCCCCCAGCAACACATGCCAGCCTGCCCCGCCCCCTGGTGGGCTGTGCTGGCCACACACACACACACACACACAATAAATTAATTAATTAAAAAAATACACTGATTCTACGCAGCCAGGAAAAAGATGGACACTTTGTAGGAATGTGAACTGCAGGTTGAACAGTTGCGAGACTCTTACCCTCGAGCAATTAGGAGGTCTGGCCTAGGTTTAGGTGTCAGCTCTTCACTTTTCAGCTGACTTTAGACAAGCCACCTAACACTTTAGAACTCAGTCTCTACCAACAGGTTAGAGTAGATAAAATATCAGATAGTTGGAAAGGTCAGTCTTTATCTACAGCATCCCAATAACTATCTCTGCCTGAGGGCTCCCTTCTAGTGATAGGTAACTGATAGCATTTTTAAACACTTGGTCACACACATTCCTCCATACATATTGCATTGTGAGGTTTCCTTTATAACTTTTCCCATCCTGGTAATCTCCACAATCATTCAGGTTAAGTCTAATTATGTATTTATTTATTTTTATTTTATTTTATTTTTTATGTATTTAGTACAGGGTCTACAGAGTCTCACTACACAGATCAGACTGGTAGAGATCCTCCTGTTTTCAGCCTCCCAAGCGCAGGGATTACAGGTGTGGGCCACCACGCCCAGTCTCAATCGTAGTCTCAGTGTACCCTAGGGGCAGAGCCCAAAACGCACACCAGTGATCGAACCCTGGCCCCAGCGCTCTGCCTAAGCAGGTGCTTTAGTCCACCGAGCTATGGGGCTGGCCCTGTTTGTTTATTTTTGAGGCAAGTTCTCACTATGTAGTACAGGCTGGCCTTAAACTTGGTTACATAGCCTGGGCTGGCCTCACAGGGATTTTCCTGCCTCTGCCACCCCAGTGATCAGATTACAGGTGTGTGCCACCATGTCCAGTTCAAATCTAATCTTTAAAAAGCTCTCAACTTCCCTTGCATTTTTCCCCCCTATGGACTACCCACCTATCCTTTTAATTGCTCTCTTCTGTCACACTTAAGATATGACTATTCTGGCCATCATATTTTAAAGGATGTTGAGTAATGGTGAAGCACTTTGAAATTTCATTCTGAATTCGAATATTGCTTCTGTCACTTAATAGTGGTGTGACCATAAGCAAGTTATTTGCATCTCTCTGCCCGTGGGTTTCTCTCTAAAATGAGAATAACGATCCTGCCTATCTCTTAGAGAAGTTGTGCAGGAGACAAGTGAGACTGACAGTACAAGTGAAGGGGTTAGTGAAGTACTTAGCAATGCAACTTAGCAACACCACTGCTTCCTATAACACTCATCAATAATAAACCCTAATAATGTGAATAACAACAGAAATTAGACTGCAGGGTGTGGTGGTGCTTGTCTGTAATCTCAGCACCAAGGAGGCAGAAGGATCACGAATTTGAGGCCAGCTGAGACTGCGTACAGAGTGAGACCTTGTCCAAACAAACAAACAAACAAACAAACACACACACACTGTTTCTGTCTCCACGAGCACAGTCTGGTTGCCCTGATACATTTACAGCAGTTACGGCTTTCAAGCGTGTGTCCAGGGCCCAGGACAGGAGGCCACATTCCCTTCAGGCAATGGATGGAATTTTAGTTGCTGGTTACGAACATTTCTCCTTTCAGACTGAATGAGACGTTCTCCCCAAGACTTTCCCCATCCTTCCTGCCAGCCACGCCCACACCTTTCCTGCCCTGTTCACCGCGGGGTCTCCATTCTCACGCAAGCTGGAAAGCAGGGACCCACGCAACCTGAGGCCGGGGAGAGGCGATGGCAGACTGCTGGCGAGCTGTGCGGGGAGAGCTGGGTCCAGAACCGGGGCGGAGGGCTGCACCCAGAGGAAAATCCAGCCTGGCCCAGAAGCTTGGCGATCCGGACACGCACAGAAATCCGGGGACGCTAGGACCAGCGTTCCCGCCAGGTGGCCCCAGCGCGGGCCAGTTTTCAGGATGGCGAGCCCGGGGCGCAGCGTTAAACCCCGCCCGCAGTGTTCGGCTTGGGCCGCCCGTCAGCGCTGGGCCACCCGGGGCCGGGCGGGCTCTAGGAGCCGGGAGCCGAAAGCAAGCCGGCTCCGGGCGGAGAATTAACAAAGGCGAGGGGTTGGCCGCCCTGGCCGCGCACGCAGCGCCGCGCAGAGCCCCCTGGCGGCCGAGCTCGCCAGGAGGTGAGGCGGGGCGCGCCGCGCGGAGCCGCCGAGCCCAAGGCAGGGCCAACCCGCGCCCGGCCAGCTCCGGTCTCGAGCCCGACAGCCGCGCTAGCCACCTGGTCCGTGCGTCCTGCGGATCCGGGGAACAGGTGGGAAACTGAGGCCCAGGGAGGTGAGCTGGGCCAGAACAAAGTAACGATTCTTTGCGTCTTTTCAGCCCTTTTCTGTTGCTGCGTAGGCTGCGAGGCGGCTTTCAGCGAGAAGCCACACACTGAAACAATGGAAAAACAGTGATAAAAATCCCCGCCGAGAAACTAAGGATGACTAGACACTCAGGGCCAAGGAGAAAGAGAACAGATATCGGCGGCCACGGGGCGAGCCGGCTTGCAAGGGGGCCCCAGAGAAGTAGTCCTAAGTGGGCCCAGGGCCCAGAACGTGCGTCCCTGCCAGAAAGCGAGAGGGAAGGGGACCCTAGCGGCCCGCACCCCCGTCCCCGCCCTCCGCTGGCACTCCTGGGAGAAGCAGGTGTCCGCTCGCACAGAGGGATCGCAGCCGGGCGCGCGGTTCCAGGTTTGCCGGAATCAATCCCGGCCACTTTTCTTCCGAGCAGCTGCTTTGCTCCTTTAAAGAGGCGGCCGGCGGCGCCCTGACACTGCTACCTGTGCGAGCTGGGACACGCACTGGAAACTCTTCAGGGCCGTGTTTTAGTTAAAAACTGGAGATGAGATTGTCTGCTTTGTGCTCCTGGTTCTTGTTGGACTTCAGAATGGATGCAAGTCCCAGTGTCAGGCACAAGTAGTAACCTAAGTGCTCAGTAGCTCTCCCAGTTAGGAAAGGAAAGAATTTGGGCTGTATGTAAGATAAAATAAAATGAAAGTTTAAAAACCATAGACATGAAAATATAAAGCCAACCCTACCATGACTGCAACCCTACTATGCAGAATTATGTGCTCAGTGTCTGACCCAAGGTCAAATGCAGAATACTCCAGGAAGAGCTGTTTACTGTGTTGCTTGCCGTGTGTGTGTGTGTGTGTGTGTGTGTGTG
>NW_004524616.1:4869867-4871030 GCF_000260255.1 Octodon degus
GAGGGTCCGGCCCACGCTGCGCCTGGGCTGGGACTGGTCTCACCGGCGCAGGGTAGCAGGAAACTCTCCGCACACTCCTAAAAATATTTTCTTCTAAAAATTTAGGTTTTGTATTTGACTTCAAGGTCTTTATGCCATCTGAAATTTACTTTAAGTGTGATGTCGTGTTATATTTATTTATTTTCCTATATAGGAAGCTAATTATTCCATTATCCCATAGACTATCGTTTAACTAGTGACTTACAATGAGACTCATGTCATATCTGCACTTTACCTATTTGCTAGGTCTGTTCCTGGGCGCTAGTCTGTCTCTCTGGCCTTGTCAGTGCCACAGGCTTAGTTACTATGGCTTTATGTAAGTCTGAATACCTGGCAGAACAAACCCTTCAGCTTTTTTCTTCAGAATTTCCTTTCCTTTCTTTTTTCCTGTCCTCTGGTACTACTTGGGAGTGGATCCAGGGCTTTCATGCTGATCTGTACCCCAGTTTTTATTTATTTTTTATCTTGAGACAGTCTCCCCAAACTGTAAAGTTGCTGGTTGAGTGTCAACTTATCCTTCTGCCTGAGCTTCCCAGAGTGCTAGGATTACAGGTGTGTGCTACCATGCCTCATGCCAAGATATTTTTGTTGCTTAATCTGCTAGGAGTTTTATTTGAAATATGCTGAATAAATCTGGGGGAATTTACATCTTTATGATACAGAGTCTTCCTCTCCATGATCACATTTTTTTTTTTTTTTTTTTTTGCAGAACTGGGGATTGAACTCAAGCTGTTGCGCTTGCCAGGGAAGCGCTTATTCCACTGTGCCATCTCCCTGGCCCCACCATGATCACATTTTATCTTTACTCGTAATTAGTTAAGTAAAGATGTTTATAAAACATATAGAACTTCCGTGTAATTTTTGAATGTATTATAGCTAAATTCTAATACAAACTACTATAATTTTCTTTAGAAACACCTCATATGTATTTTGCTTAATTAGTATACTTAAGGAATAAACTTTATTATTACAACTTTTTATAATCATGCTCTTTATCTTCCTTTCAATTATACTTAGTAATGTTATTAGCATATATAGAAATAATTTTTTGAATAATAATCTCTAGCAAAATTATAATTTTTCATTTTTTCTTACTTTTATTTTAATTTCCATTAGTTATTAAA
>NW_004524616.1:4871130-4882349 GCF_000260255.1 Octodon degus
GTGTGTGTGTGTGTGTGTGTGTGTGTGTGTGAGAGAGAGAGAGAGAGAGAGAGAGAGAGAGACAGAGACAGAGACAGCGACAGAGACAGAGATCCACTGTGTTTCCCAGCTTTGTGGTTCGTGTGAACCTCCCACCTCTGCCTCTGCAGTAGCTGAGACCACAGGTGGGCAGGGCGCACCTGCTTCTTACATAAAGCTCGCACCATATGGTTTGTTTTGAGAGAGAGGGAAGAGGGCATAAACTGGACGCGAACAACACCCTGTCTTGCGAAGTAATGGAGGCTTGCTGAATCTCTGCCATGGGTAGAGGCGTTGCCAACAGCTGGCTCACATCCCGCTTGGATCAGCAGCTGACTGTAGCAAACACTGTCTTGGCTGATTCTGCTGTAGACCAAATCAATGGCTTTTTATTTAACTAATGGGGGGGGGGTCACCTTTCGGGTCTGTCACAGAAGCAGAATGGAATTTGTCCAGCTTATTGTCCACTGCCCATTGCTTGTTTATTGTCAGGGTGAACAACATTAAATCTGTGGATCTAAATTGTGAGGACAGAGCCTGGGTAGACTCATTTATCTAAAAAAAAAGAACCACTCTTAAAAAACTGTGCTGGAGCTGGGGAGATAGCTCTGGAGTAAGTGCTTGCCTGGCAAGTGCAAGCTCCTGAGTTCAATCCCTGGTACCACAAACAAAAACAAAAACAAGAACAAACAAACAAAACAAAACTGTTATCTTCTTTCTCTACCTTTTGAGGCCTTTCAGAAGGAGCCAGGGAAATAGGCTAAGAGCAAATAGCTGCTGTTTAATTTGGGTGAAGATGTGTACCACCTGTCTGGTAGGTTACATTCCTCTCCAAAGATTTATGAAGGGAAGATTTTGCTCACAGAGAGACAGAATGTGTGTGTGTGTACGTGCATGTGTGTGCGTGCGTGCATGTGCGTGCGTTGCGTGCATGCGTGCTTTCTCAAGCCAGAAGAATCCTTTATTGTCTACATGGTGGCTTTGGCATGTTCCTCCCTTTTAGGCTTTGTGGTCTGATTTCGTTTTACAGTAATTTCTTAAAAATTAGAATGTTTGGCTGGGTGTGGTGGTGTTCGCCTATAATCCTAGCACTCGGGAGGTTGAGGCAATAGGATTGCTGTGAGTTCAAGGCCAGCCTGAGTTACAGAATGAGTTCAAGGCTAGTCTGCATTACAAAATAAGACTCTGTCTCAAACAAACAAACAAATACAATTTTAAATAATGGGTGATCACCCTATTTCAGGCAAAGGCTCCATCTTGTTTGAAGCCACAGTCCCTCTTCCATATCTGCCCTTTCATTCCTTATAGGGCATAATTAAGAACAAAATTTCAAGAAATTATTTCTGGTACTCTTGCATCAGAATCACCAAATGCCCCACCCAAACCCACTGAACTAGAATCTTCAAGAGCGGGGCCAATAATTTGCACCTTCCTAAGGGTTGCTCCTGGTGATTCTTATGTTCCTCTGATGACATGTGTGTTGGGGTGGGGACCAGTGGAATGAACTATGAACTCTTCTTTATATCTTTCTGGACTATTTGTCTAGTTATATGAGCAAGCACATCCCTGTTACTCAAACAAATGTTTTGCAGCTCATTGTAGACATGTGAATGGCAAGAAAATATTGTACTTGAAAAGATGCTGGAGATCATTAAGTATTACAGAAAGGCACATGAAATCCACCATGAAATATTTCTTCCTACTTTTAGGGTGGCTTAAATTTTTAAAAACTGGGCCAGTGAGATAGTTCAGTGTACTAAAACACCTGCTTAGGCAAGCTTAGGCAAGCGCAGGAACTGAGATTCAATCCCTGGCACCACATGCAGTGCCAGCCCTGCCCCCAGGTTTGGGCTGAGCAGGCTAGAGTCCAGGCATAGTGGTGTATGCCTGTAATCCCATCTCTGAGGGGGCTAAAAGCAGGAGGATCACCATGAATCCCAGCTGTGTAGTGAGACCCTGTAACAACGGAATACATTTAAATTTTTTTTAAATTGACAATATCCAGTTTAATAAGCAGGCATAGAAACTGAAACTCTATATCGTTGGTGGGAGTATAAAATCATACACTCAAGTGTGTGTGGGGTTTTGTTTGTTCTTTTTGTTGTTGTTGTTATTTGGCTTTGCTGAGGACAGCCAAACACCCTATCACTGAGCTGTACCCTCTTTTTATTTATTTTTCTCTTTTTATTTTGAGATAGGGTTTTGCTACATCATGTAGGCTGGCTTTAAACCTGCAATCCTCCTGCTTCAGCCTCTCAAGTAGTTTGCATTCTAGATGAGTGTTACTGCCTCTGGCTTGTATACTCATTTCTTTAAAAATTAGTATTCTCAGGGCTGAGGAGATAGCTCGGTGGTCTAAGTGCCTGCCTGGCAAGCCCAAGGACCTGGATTTGATCTCTGGTACTTCATGCCATGCCAGCCCTGGTATCCTGGGTGTTCTGTGAGGGTCACCAAAACCAGACATGGTGGTGCATGCCTGTAATCCCAGCACTGGGGAGGCTGAAACAGGAGGTTCCCTACAAGTCCAAGCCACGAAACAAGACCCTATACCAAATAAATAAATAAATGATTAAATTTTTTTAAAGAATTGGTATTGTCTTATAAAGTTAAATATGCACCTATTGGGCTAGGGATATAGCTCAATGGCATAGCACTTGCCTAGCAAGTCCAAGGTCTTGAGTTCTATTCCTGGTACCCAAAGAACAAAAACAAACAAACAAAATATATATACACCTATTATGTGACCCAGACATTCCACAACTAGGTCCAGCTTTATTGTAATAGTGGAACAGGAAGCAGCCAGATGTTTATCTAGTAAATTGATAAATTGTAGTGTATTCATAAAAATACTGCTCAGCAATAAAAATAATGAAGTATTGATACATTCTACTATCATGGATCTCAAAATACTTTTTGAAAGAAAAAGGGAGTATGCATTGTATACTTTCATTTCACATAAAATTCAAGGCCAGTTGCTATCCCTCTCCTGACCTCAGACTTTTGGAGGCTTCTTGGAACCAGAGTGGTGTAGATCATGTTGGCCTAAATCCTCTTGCAACACTATCATTGGCAATTTGACCATTGTTCTGTTGGTGCGCAATTCCCATCCTCCCTTTGCTGTCTGTTTCCGGGCCTTCACGCCATGAGCAGCCTTCCTCCCCCCAGTCCCCTCCACCAGACGGTTTCTGTGTTTAAGGCTGCCAAACACAAACATACCCTCTGAAAACGTGACCCAAATAAACCTCTCCTTACTTTGTTGGTGTCAGGTAGTGAGTCTCAGGGATGAGGAAAGGGACTCAGATGAACAGTTTTATTCATTTTGAGAGTATAGTGATGCTGTGCTATTGCTGACCCCTGCCCCAGCCTCAACTGCTGGGTGTCAGGAGATAATGGGGCCTTGCTGGGACAACACGAGGTACAGCATTCTTTATGTACTGATGTAGTCGACTTCCGGTAAGGGAATGAGGATATGCTGGCATGACCTGCTTGCTGTTGTTTCTCTTAGCCTGGGCTAATGCCAGGTGACCTCTGTTTCCCTTTGTACCAGCAAACTGTTTGTTTTAATCAAGCTGAGCTACATCCCCAGCCCTTTTTGTCTTTCATTTTGGTGATAGAGTCTTGCTAAATTGCCCAGGCTGGATTTGAACTCACCATCCTCCTTCTTCACCCTCCTGAGTAGCTGGGAATATAGGTATGTGACACAGTACTGGCTCCTCAATTTTATTTCTGAAGTGGTCATATTTATAGACAAGCTGTGCCTTCTTTTTCTCCTTCTTCTTCTTCTGGTTAGCTGTTCTTACCACCTGCTTGCATTTGGATGTGTCTAGATAACTTCATCTACCTGGTCAATGGCAATGCTACTCTTTCTATAACAAAAATTGTATCAAAAACCAATTGCTATTGTTATTGAAAGCTTACCTTGTACCAGGCACTCCTTTTCCATTTTGCATGGATTATTTTATGAACTCTTCTATCAACCCATAAAGAAGCCAGCCACTTGATTAGTCAGAATTTGAAATCAGGTTTCTCTGGTTCCAGGGCCTGAGCACCTACACTTCACAGTGCCTTTTGCGAAGGCATCAGAGAGTGTAGCTACCTCTCACTTCTTCTGAACACAAATCGTAATATCTACTTGGCAGCCATGGTAGGAGGAGGGCTTGGAGGTGATTTTTATAATTTGTTAATCCTGGATCCTTCTGGGCTTAAAAACCTGCAAGTTCTATTGTAGAACCCTCCCTCTATGGTGGGCATCTTAAACCCCAGCTCATTTTGGGAGTCTATTTGGCTGCTCTTATTTCTTTTTTTTTTTCCCATGGTACTGGGGATTGAACTCAGGACCCTGTGCCTGCCAGGCAAGTGCTTATTCTACTGAGCTATCTTCCTGGCCCTGGCTGCTCTTATTTCTAAGGTGTCATCCCTGTTTATTCTTCAACAGGGTCTTTGCTGTCATGGTGCCCAGACTTCACCTGGGACAGCTTCCCCTGACTAATCCCTAGAGTCTCAGACCACAGGTCTCACTTCCTTTTTTCCTCTTCCTCTAAAGCCTGGCTGGGGTAGAAAGCCATTAGAGGCTTAGCTCTACCAGGACAATTTACCTTCTGAAAAAATTGTTCCCCCCCCCCCCATTCAGGATTGGGAATTGAATGCAGGGTCTTTGCACAGAGCTATCTCCCTAACCCTTTTAAAAATCTGAGACAGTGTCCTACTAAGTTGGAGAGTTGCCTAGGCTCAGCTCAAACTTTCTAGCCTCCTGCCTCTGCCTTCCAGAGAGCTGACTGAAAGAACTTAAGATGAGGGTTTCAGGCTCATTAGGGATCTGCTTAGTTCTGAGCTCCTTTCAGTCCTCCTGATTAGTCAGGATTAGGTTCAGAGGATCATTTCCCCTTGTAACGCATCTTGAAAGTGAGGAAATGGTCAGGATTTTCATCACAGTTTTGATAGCTCCTTTGGTTTTAGTGGAATGGTTCTGGGAACAAAGAACAAAGAGTTTTGAGCAATCTTTCCTTATCGCATAAAAATTTTTTTCTTTCCAGGTATGGTGTTGCACAACTGCAATCACAGCACTTGGGTGGCTGAGACAAGAGGATCGTTGTGAGTTCGAGACCAGCCTGAGCTACACAGTGAGTTCAAGGCCAAGAACTGCACAGTGAAACACTGTCTCAAAAAGACAAAAGGGGGAGCAATTTTTCCTGACCTTTGTATTCTTAGAACCCAGCAAAATGCTTGGCATGCCATAGCTTGCTCCTGCTATTTGCTCATTGAATGTGTGAATGCCCCAATCCCTCTGTGCCAGTGTGGATAGCAGGGAAGAGAAAGGGGGATAGAATCAGTTCAGTTTTATCCGATCTGAAAATCAGAAGCAATTGCTTGTGATGGAACCATCAACTTACACAAATGCAATGTTTTCTTTCTTAGCACCAGCCATGTGTCTGATTAAGTTCTCATGAGAGGAGGAAGCCAGCGATTGAACAGAGAGCTAAGCAAAAGCTAAGCACACACACACACACACACACACACACACACACAAAAGCTAAGCACACAACTCTATCACTAACCAACCCTCCCTCCCCTGATTGGAGTTCTTAGTTGCCCATCATAGGACTCAGCACAGACCAGACAGTGCAGATTCTTTCCCAGTGCTGTGCAGCTGTCCCTGACTTACCTGCTTGAAACCTGTGTTCCTGCATTGGGTTCCTGGAGGCAAGCCTTCTTATCTGGGCAGGCCAGGCCAGGAAATGGAACAAGGGCACTCAGCTGCTCTCTTGAGGTGTTAGGCTATGTTTGTCTTATGTTAAGAGTGGGCAAAGATAGTGGACAACTTGGACTATAAGATACTTTCTTTGTTGTAAAGTTTCTCTTTTGTGGGGTGGGGTGGGGTGGGGTGGGGGGATGGCTCAGTGGAGTAAGTGCTTCCCTGGCAAGCGTAAGGGCATGAGTTCAAACCCCGGTTCCACCAAAAAAATAAAATAAAAATAAATAAATAAAAATAAATAAAGTTTCTCTTTTAAAATAATGATAGTAAACACAGAGTACCAAGAAGTCTTGTACAGCTTTCGTCTTGGTTTTGCCAATGGTCTTATTTAAATATAGCACAGTATCCGAACCAGGAAGTGAGAAGGAGTTGTTCCAGACCATTTTGTCCTGTGTGAAGACTTTTGTGACAGACGCCTCGGTGAGCCCGACTCTTCCATCACCAGAGTTCTTGTGGTCCTGGTCTTCTTTTGTCACGCCTACCTGCCCTCCATTCTCATCCAACAAGGCAACCACTAATCTGTCCTCTGGCTCAGTAACTTTCTGTATTGTTACGTAGAGTCACACAGTATGGAATTTTTAGGTTGTGTTTCTCATGTAACGTCATCTGCTCAAGACACTCAGCTTAGCCAGGCATGGTGGTGCACACCTGTAATTCCAGCATGTAGCAGGCTGAGGCAAGAGGATCACTGTGAGTTTGAGGTCAGTTTCAGCTACATAGTGAGTTCAAGGCCAGCCAGAACTGTGTAGTGAGACTATGTCTCAAAACAGACCAGACCAGAACAGGCCAGAACAGAACAGAACAGACATCGAATTTGTTGCTGCGTGTCAGTAGTTTATCCTTCCTTATTTCTGAGTATTCAGTGGCATGAACATACCATAGTTTGTCTAACTATTCATCTGTTAAAGGGCATGTTGGTTGTTTCCAGTTTAATAGTGCAAATAAAGCTTCAGTGAATATTTTTATATAGGTTTCTATGTGGATCTAAGTTTCTTTTCTCTGGGTTAGATACCCAGAGTGTGGCATGTATTTTATTTTTAAAGAAACACAAATTATCTTGCAGAGTGGCTGTAGCATTTTACATGCCCTCCAGTAACGTGTGAGAGATTTGGTTTCTCCGCATTCTTGCTAGGATTTGTTATTCTATAGTTTTTATAATGGTATTATTGATGTAATCCACCCATTTAAAGTAAACAAGTGGGAATTTTTAATGTCTATCTACTTCTCTTTCTGTGTATCCATGTATCCATCACTACAGTCAGTTTAGAACATTTTCACCATCCCCAAAGGAAACCCTGTACCCTTCAGCCTCACCACATCCCCTACTCTTTCAGCCTTAGGAAGTCATTACTTTTCATGCCTGTAGAGTTGTCTATCCCGGATGTTTTATGTAAATGGAATTATAAAATATGTAGCTCTCCACAGCTACTTTCACTTAGTATGACATTTTCCAGATTCATTTGTGGTATAATACATATCACTATTTTGTTCCCTTTTCTTGCCAAATATATATTTTTATTTTTTGTATTTAGCACAGGGTTTACAGGTTCTCAGGACACCGATTGGACTCATAATGATTCTCCTGTTTTCAGCCTCCCAAGGGCAGAGATTACAGGTGTGGGCCACCATGCCCAGTCTCAATCGACATCTCAGGGAGCACAGCACACTGGGGCTTGACCCTTGGCTGCTGCACTCTGCCAAAGCAGGCGCTTTAGTCTGCTGAGCTATCGGGCCGGCCTTGATTTTTTTTTTTTTTTTTTTTTTTTTTTGGCTGGCTCAGCCTCCCTTAAGGATGGGTTTGGTGGAGCTGTAGATTGAACTGTGGTCCCCTGCACCTAAATGAGTTTGCCCAAGCAGGCACTTTAAACAACTGAGCTAACCCACAAGACCCTGGCCCTGATATTTTTAAAGAAATAAAAGTTTGTTTCATTCCTGTATAAGTATGTCTATAACCTGTGTAATTTTGAATAATAAAATGCTTCTAGAGAAATCTTGCCAGGCCTGCTTGGAGGTCTAGACTGCAATTAACTTAAGTGAAAATCAATGCTATTTTAAGTACTTAGCAGTTGTCTGTAAAGTATAATTTATGCTTTTTTGTTTATTTAACAACATTTCTGAATTGTGAGACCTGACTAGCTCTCTTGATGGTTTCTCAGGATCTCCCCGGAGAGGCTGTGTACCAGGTGATGAAAGTATGATTCGGGTCCGGGACAACTCAGTAGACCATGGGCAATGTTCACTTGTTGGCCAGATTGGAGCTGTGCATCAGACAGACCTATTCCAGGGTCTCTCTGGGTCTTTTGCCTTCTGAACAATCTTGCCCACCTCAGAGACTCAGTTTATGTCCTGTGTGCTTATTCCCAACATGGAACAATCAAACTACGATTGCAAAAGCTGTTTATCTAACAAATATGTAGTATTACATGTTGCTATTGTAAGCCACAGAAGAGGACATGAGCTGGGGAGATAGCTTGGCAGTCTAAGCACCTGCCTGGCAAGCACGAGGACCCAGTTTCTATCTGTGCCAGCCACCAGGCATGGTACATGTCTGTAATCCCAGTGCTGGGGAGGCTGAGACAGGAGGATCACTACGAGTCTGAACTGTGTAGCAAGACCCTGTACCAAATAAATAAATAAATAAATAAATAAGTTAAAGCACAAAATGAACAGGTACTCACTTTGCCTCTAAAATGTCTATCTAGGGGCCTGGCCCTAGCTCAGTTCTTTAAGTGGCTGTTTCCACAAAGCTGTCAGCCTCAGGTTGCTGTAGTTTGATCCCCACAACACTCCAGCCAGCCAAAAGTGCCCTGAAGGCATTCGAGGAGCAAAAAAAAACCAAAAAAAAAAAAAAAAAAAAAACAACGTCTATCTAGCCAGCAAGGTTAGCCTAGACTGACCTTCCCATGTCCAAGGTTGGGTGGGATGCATGCCACCCTAAATATTATGCAGTGTTATAATCATCCAGAAAAGTTGTTATAAAGAACAGTAGAACAAATACATACTTATCACCTAGCTTTGTTTAATTTTAATATTTTTGTCATTTTGCCTTCTGGCTTTTTTTTTTTTTTTTTTTTGCAGAACCATGCCTTCTTGTTTTCTTAAACAAGTAGAACATCTCAGCAATAAAGAAAAGAAAGAATGTATTTACATATACAACTTACTTGAGTCCCCAAGGAATTATGCTAAGTGAATAAAGTCAGCCTATAATGTTGCATATGGTATGGTTCTATGCCTATGAAATAATATGACTATAGAAAGGAAGAACAAGGGCCAGCCAAATAGCTCAGTGGATTAAAGCACCTGCAGGGGCTGGGGAGATGGCTCAGTAGAATAAGCGCTTGCCTGGCAAGTGCAAGGGCCTGAGTTCAATCCCTAGTTCTGCAATAAACAAATAAATAAAGCACCTGCAAGCATGCTCAGGGGCCGGGGGTTCAATCCCTGGGCCTACCATGCTGGCCCCACCCCCCCAAGCACACTGAGATGGCAATTTTGACTGGGTGTAGCCCTTGGGAGGCTGTGAACAGGCAGATCACTATGAGTCCGATCTGGTAGTGAGACCCTGAATACCCTGTACACCGTTCCCTAAAAATGCAAAAAAAAAAAAAAAGGACAGCTTCCTGGTTACCAAAGACTTTAAAGAGGGGGACTGGGGAGATAGCTCAGTAGAATAAGCACTTGCCTGGCAAGTGCAAGGCCTGAGTTCAATCCCCAGTTCTGTCAAAAAAACAAACAAAAAAAGAAACAAAGGCTTTAAAGATAGCAGTCAAGAAAATGAAAAGGCACCAGGAAGGACACCTGTAATGGTCATATGCCATTCTACCTGGTGTGTATCTCTAAACAATATCCAAGCAATATCTACACACTATTATAACCTTATAGAAAATAATATACTCTAAGGACCTTTCTGGGACTTTCTTTTCTTTCTTCTTTACAATGTTTGTGTGAACATATTGATACATGAATACATAGTTTAATTATTTTTTACTGTTCAGAAATCCATTGATGGTTTAATTGCATAATTATACTACATGTTGTTTACCCACTCCCTTGCTGAATATTGGCTGTTGCTAATTTCCTATTATTGCTAACACTATTGCTACAAACATCTTGCCCACATTCCATATATAATATATATATTATATTATATTCCATATATATATATATATATATATATATATATATATATATATATATATATATTTGGAGAAATCCTTTGTGGGCAAGATGCTTCTAGGAGCAGAACTGTTTGTCTTGACAGTGTGTGCATTTTCAACTTTTCCAGATATTGCCAAATAGATCTTTAGAGCGGTTGTAACATTTTACATGATTATATCAGTAAATGAAACTTATTAGCACTCTACATTCATCTACATATTCATAGACACTTTGTAAATTATGTTGCCAGTGTAATATGCAGAAAGTGGCATTTCATTGTGGTTTTAACTATTCCCATTTGCCTTGTTACTAGTAAGTTGATGATCTTTTCATTTGGTTATTAACTATTTAAATTTCTTCTTTTGTTAATTACCTATTCATCTCTGTATTAGCCAGGGTTTAGTTGGAGGTGCCACAAATCATACTGTTTTAAGCAGAAAGAGATTTAAGAAGATATTGAAATATTAGGTCACTCATTAGGGAGTAGTGGGCCACAGAACGGGCTGTAAGGATGGGTCCCAGAGAAAACCTAAAAGGAAACGCCCTTCAGAGGAGCTGTTGCCCTCTGCAGCATCCAGGAAACTGCTGACCCAGTTGGAGTTCAGAGTTCTGCAACTTCAGCCATAACCTATTGTGTTGACAGAACTGTTGATTTCAGGACAGTGTTGTACTTGCCTAGTTGAATGTGTACCTGAAACTGCCCCTTTCTTCCTAGCTTAGTTCTAAATTCCTATTCAAACAAAACCATCTGATTGGTGGAGCTGAAAGTGCATCTTAGAATCTTAGCAGTTAGGGCGTTGAGAAGTTGGTTTTTTACTCTAATTTCATTATGACAGCAAGATCCAACAGAAAAAGGTCAGGCTCCTGGTGGATGAACCAAAACACTGTGTTCTCAATAGTTGTCTTTGTCTGTTTTTCTATTAGAGTGCCTTGTTTTAGTGGTTCATGAAGGTTCTGTTAATGGCCTAAGTATTAAACTTCTGCATGTTACATTCCTAAGAAGTATCTTCTGACCTGAGTCCAGTTTTTTCCTTTGATTATATAATTGTTTGATAAATTGAATATTTGAATATTAATGTAGTCAGATTTATCTAGCTTTGTCACTATTTTCCTTTGGGGTTTATACAATGTTTTATGGAAAAATCCTTTCTATCTGGAGAGTATATAAACTTTTAAAAATATTTTCTTTTTTTTTTTTTTCTACAGTTTTATTGATAAACATATAGCAATGAGACAGTTTCAAATCAAATCGGAAGTACAGTTTCAACAAATAATACACTGCATATATTCTTCT
>NW_004524616.1:4888834-4899443 GCF_000260255.1 Octodon degus
GTATTCATATGTTTTATAAATTCTGAGCAATTTCGTTATGCTTCAGATCTGATATGTCCCCCAAAAGCTTATATGTTCAGAGGTGGGGCTTTTGAAAGGTGATTGGATCATGGGGGTGTTATGGATTGATTCATTGATGAGTTCATAGCTAGGTGTGCTGTGAGGAGGGCGGGCCTGCTGGGAAGAGGCATGTCACTGGGCGTGTGCCCTTGAAGGGTATGTTTTCTACCCAGCTCCTCCTTTTTCTTTTCTTTTGCTTTCTGGCTGCATGAGGTAAGCAGCTGTCCTTTACTTTCCCCTTCCAACCACGCCATTTCTGCCTGGGAGCCAGCTTCCATGAGCTGGATACCCTGAATCATGAGCCGAGTTCAACCTCTCCTCCTTTAAGTCGTGTGTTCCAGGTATGTCCCAGAGGTGAGAAAGCTAACTCATACACATTATTAGTCTTTCTCTTCAGATATTGCCTCTTCTCACTCTAGTTTTGCCTTCTAGAACTCATTTTATACTTGGACATTTTTCATGTTTCCATATCCTTTATTTATTTATTATTATTATTATTATTATTATTATTATTATTATTTTTGGTGGTACCAGGGATCAAACTCAGGACCTTGTGCTTGCCAGGCAAGCACTTATTCCACTGAGTTATCTCCCCAACCCCCTAGTTTCCATATCCTTCAATCTTCTATTTTCCATACTTTCTCTCTGTTTAGAAGCTTGGATAATTTCTTCTGACCTATCTGCCCTATTTTCCCTAAGTCTTCTCATTATCAAATTTGTTTTTAATTTCAAAGGCTAAAATTTTGAATTTCTTTTTTTAATTATTTTTGTTTATTTATTTATTTTTAGTGTGTTTGGTTGTTGCAGGGTCTCACTATGCAGCTTGGACTCATAGTGATCCTCCTGTTTTCAGCCTCCCCCGCACAGGTGGGGCTGGCATGGCATACGGTGCTGGGGATCGAACTTTGGTCCCTGCACTTGCCTAAGTTTGCCTAAGCAGGCATTTCAGTCTGCTGAGCTGTCTTGCCCAGCCCTAAGATTTTGATTTTCCATAAATTGTTTGCCACTTTCAAAATCATGTGTGTATTTATTTGGTAATGCCTTTCTTTTTTCCCCAATTTTTCGTTTTTAATCTGATACTTTGGGGTCTAATTTTGTGGTTTGTCATTCCTGGGGATGCTTGATCACTGTGGCATCCTTTTAATTTTGTATTCTTTTTTTTTTTTTTTTTTTTTTCCAGTACTGGGGATTGAACTGAGGACCCTGCACTTGCCAGGCAAGTGCTTATTCTACTGAGCTATCTCCCCAGCCCCTAATTTGTATTCTTAGCTCATTGATAGGACAAAGTTACCTGTGGCCTAGGTTAAAGGTACAATCCTTCTTGAGATATGTCATTTGTCTCTGAGTGTGGCCACTCAGAGAATGTTTTGTGTGAATGTCTCAGCTTTGGGCCACTAGGACACACGTAGTCGAAATCTGAACCTACAGCTCAGTTGTGTGGGGGCTGGAAGGGGGTACCCCAAAGTGTAAGCCTCAGAAGCAAAATTTTTCTCTGCCTTCCTTCCCTTCTTTCTCTCCTTATTTTCCCTCAGACAAACCTTAGAAACTAGAATTTCTCTTTCCCAGAGTAGGTTGTAGAAAACACAATCCCTTCCCTCAAAGCCAACCAGAGAGCCTAGAAACATTATTTATCTTTCCCACCCTACTTTTCAGCCTAGAAGCTGCCCAAAAATAAGTGCTCTGACCTACTACCTTGTTTCATAGTAGGTGCTAAAAACCTCCATTCCAGAAAGGGTTCTGCCTAGCCAGGGAGGAAGGAATGCTGCACAGTGAGGCCCAGAAGGCCTGAAACAGACACGCCTCATGGAGTCACTCCATTCAGTCTGTTAGCAGCATTAGCTTAGACCTTTTGTTTTAATCCTATTTCAACATTCCTGTCCTGGTTACTTGATCTAATCATAAAGATGGATAGTTCAGTCTGAGTCTTTGGGTCTTTAATCTGAAGGCTCCCCTGTCTGATAAAATTATGACCAAATACCTGCAGCTAGCTAGGTGCGGTGGCACACACCTCTAATCCCAGCATTCTGTGAGGCTAAGGTCAGCTGATCACAAATTCAAGCCCAGCCTGGGCCACTTCTGACCTAAGAAGACCCTATTTCAAAGGAAAGGAAGTGAGATGAGGTGAAATGAAATGTTTTGAGGATGTAGTTCAGTGCAAAGGCCCTGGGTTCAATCCCCAGTAACAAAATAAACACCCTTCCCCCCAAAAAACTATGACCAAATATATGTTTGTTTTCCTTTTGTTGACTTGTCTTTGTTATAGGGGTGCTGTTCATGGCTCTTCTGGTGGGCAGGAAAGGGGTCATCCATTTTCTACCCTTATACCTATTACAAATTTTCAGAGGTGTTTTTTTCTCATGTAGGGCCTACACCAAAAAAAAAAAAAGACATATTTCTGTCACTTTCTGTGAGGATGGATAGGCTTCTTTTTTTCCTGGCCCATCGTTTCCCTGGGGACCCCAGTTTATGACGCTTGTCTCCAAATTGGCTGAGACTGGCCAAGCTTTGTCCCGTGCCCGCCCCTCCATGCCTGGCCACTGCTGCATGAGCTCAGCTGCTCCCTGCTCTGGTTCAGTTCCCCCCAGTTTGGTCCTCAAGATTTCCTTTATCCCCTTCAAAGTTCTGTTGTGCGGTGAAAGGGAAGTGTGTTACAGCTGCTATGGTGGCTCTAAGTGGAAGTTAGGAGATTTTCCAGGTCGTTCTGTTCACACTAATAAACTTTGTAGTTTTTAAATTTAGAAATAAAGGTGTAGTGAGAGTATTAGAGAAGAAAGTACAGCTAGTAAGGTGAGGGTGGGAGGAACAAGAAGGGTGAATGTTGGAGGATGGAGGGGCCCAGCAGGCACAAAAGTAGAAGGATGAAACAACTCTGCAGGCATGGAGAAAAGTGCTGCCCTCTCCAGCTGGAGGGGAAGATGAGGTTGAATGGGCCGCTGAGCAGCAGGGAGTTACAAAGTCTTACAACAGGGACCAAGGTGATTGCAAGCTTTGTTTCAGGGAGTTTCGCCTGGAAGCAAGTCCATGATGAATGTGTTTGGCTGGCAGCGGAGGAGAGAGGCTTGGATTTGGAGGAGGGTCTTGGGGCCTGTGAAAATAGCCCAAGTGATAGGTTATACATCTTCAGGGGTAGTGGTGGGAGGAGCTACTGGTAGAGAGGGTAAGAGGGACTGAGCTGAACCAGATAAAGCAATCTGGGCCACAAGCCGGGGAGAAAAAAGAAGAAAAGCCAGGGAAGCACATTGCCTGAGTTTCAGAAAGTGAATTTAAAATGTCAGCAATGCTCTGATCTGTTGTTTGCCTCCTCATTCAGCCCCCAAATGCTAAACAGTCCATCCAACACAGTTTGGAGCTAAAGATGTTTTTAGACATGTTGATGAATTGTTGTCTTCAAATGAAAGACAAACATTACCCAGTGGATGTCTCCGGAAGTGAATCAAGATGGTTTTGTTTCTCCAGCATCTGCAGACATGGCCCACCATGGTGCAGATGCGTCCCCCTCAGAGAGCCTGGATGGTGAAGGAGAGAGCCCTGAAGACAGATACTCGCTGCATCAGAGCCTGGCCGTCAGGGAGCTCATAGACACCGAGGGCTCCTATTTGCACATGCTCCAACTCTGTGCCTCGGACATCAGGAGCCGTCTTCAGCAGGTACTTGAGAGAGGCCACCTACAAGCTGTCTTTACAGGAGCAATGCAGGTCTGCTTCTGAGACCACTTCTGTCTCTGGGGCAGACTTAATGTCAAGAAGTATGAGAAGGGGCCGGGGAGATGGCTCAGTAGGATAAGCGCATGACTGACAAATGCAAGGATCTGAGTTCAATCCCCGGTTCCGCCAAAAAGAAAAAAAGAAAAAAAGAAGTTTAGGGCCGGGGAGATGGCTCAGTGGAATAAGCACTTCCCTGGCAAGTGCAAGGGCCTGAGTTCAATCCCCTGTTCCGTAAAAAAAAAAAAAAAAAAAAAAAAAAAAAAAAGATATTTAAGAAGTATGAGAAGAGTAGAGTCAGCAGATCTGGACAGAACCCTCAGGACTACTTGTTACTAGCTATGCTACCTCCAGCGGGGTCTTATATGACACAGTGTTAGTGTATTCATATAAATAGGGAGAGGAACAATCAAAAATTAAGTGTGTTGGGCTGGGGTGTGGCTCAGTGGGAGAAATCCTGCCTTCATTTATAAGGTGCTGGGTTTGATCTTCATCACTACCAAAAAAAAAAAAAAAAAAGATTTAAAGGGGAACTAGGATATGCCATATACAGGTACACAATCCCTATGATGAATGTGATCATTTTCATATCTAAATTATACCAGTAAACTTAATTATTATTATTTTTCTGTATTTAAGACAGGATCTATAGGGTCTCTCTACATAGATTGGACTCATAGTGATTCCCCTGTTTTCAGCCTCTTAAGCACTGGGATTATAGGTGCATGCCACCATACCCAGTCTCAATCACCATCTCAGCATGCCCCGGGGTGGGGCTGGTACAGCAAGCATGGGATCGAATCCTGGCTGCTGTGCTCTGCCTAAGCAGGCGCTTTAGTCCACTGAGCTATCAGGCTGGCCCAGTAAACTTAACTATTAAAAAAAACCTTAAATGTGCTAATGTTCAAGTCCTTTTCCAGTTTTGAACAGATTATTTAAACTTACCTACATTCAGTATGTTTCATTTGTAGAGTGGTGACATGGAGAGTTTAACTCTCAAGGGTTTTTATTGGTGTTTATTTCTGATGTTTTTTCTGGTTCTAGAGAAATAGAGGCTGTCACTATAAAATTGCAAGGATGTGAGTTTCAGATGGGCAATCCCAGTCCTCACACATAAATACTAGACTTTCAATCACTGATTCTTGAGTGAATGAAATGCCAAAGTAAATAATATAGAAGGTGAAATACCTCCTTCACCCTTCAGAGATTAGGATTTTTCTCTGAGGGCACCAAATGTATGAGCATAGGCTGTTATTTATTTTAGCAAAGCTGAGAACATACTCTAGACATTGTTCTGCAGCTCTGTCTCCCACCTGACTGTGCCTCTGGCTCGTACTTCCATGCCTGAGTGTGTACATAGATGTCCTGCCTCTATTTTCACAGTGGGGTAGCCTGGCTAATAGGGTGTGGAGTTTGGAATGCGTCCTCCGGGAGTGGCGGGAGATGCCAAGCATGTCAGAGTTGGAAAGTAACCACGTTTCCTGCTGTCAAATGACAGATGGGGAAACTGGGAGAAGAAAAGTGACAGTTGGCAACAGGCTTAAGATAAAACCCCAGCTGACCTTTCCTTTCGTGTGGAATATCCATGTCTTCCTCTCTTTTTGTAAAGTAATAAAAATTCCTAATTTGTATGATTTTAAATCCTAATAAGCATTCTACTGGGGCTGTCAGTCTTCCCAAGAATGGTGCACCATGATGGGCTAAGTGTTTGGAGCCACTCTCTGAAGACTACAAATAAAGTCTTCTAACCTGATCCCTATCCGCCTATGTGACTTCTTTGTTCATTTCAGCTGCCACAGGGAGATCTGGATGTCCTGTTCTCCAACATCGATGAGATTGTCCAGGTGAGCACCAGATTTCTGCGAGGTCTGCAGGAGACAGCCTCCAAGGAAGAGGAGCAAGTGCACCTAATTGGTGAGCAAAAGACCTAGTGGTGTTGGTCTTTGCTTCCTGTAGAAATGTCTTCAGCTCATGGTCGCTGTAGAACGGTGGAACTGTCCAGTGTTCTAGGGAAGCACAGCTCAAAGGAAGCCTGGTTTTGGAATCTCTGAAACACAAATGTCAGAGGTGGCTGCAGCCCATAGATACCTGGTCCTCCTGCCCCATCAACTCTCAACATTTTTTTCTTTTTCTTTTTTTTCTTTTTTTTTTTTTTTTGCATAAGGATCAAGTTTAAGACTTGCCAGGCAGGTGCTTATGCCGCTGAGCTATCTTCCCAGCCCCCTCTCAACATTGTTGCATGGGAGATTAAGTCCTCAGCACGTGAACTTTGGGGTACACATTGAAACCGTATACCCTCCTCATCCTTCATCCCTTGTGGTTAGCCAAAAGCAGGCACAAAGCCCCCATGGTGCCGCTTCTCTCTAGTGCAGCTGCAGGCTGGGTTACTACTCTAGCTCCTGCCAGCTCTAGCTATGCAAGGGAATCCCTTTTCCAAAGGATAGCAAAAGCATTTTAAAGGAGTTTTAGACCTCAGGCAAGACTGTTTGAGTAATCTTAACAGACTTTCCCCTTCCCCAAAATGCAAGGACAGGAAGAGGAAAGGACTTTACTTTGATGTGTTGGGTATTCTGTCTCATTCTCTGAGTATTCACCTTCTCTGCCCTTCAGTGACCGAAGCAGTCCTGCTGCAGCCACATTGATGCAAGATAGTTTCTTTGACACATTTGTCCTGCTCCAGGGTCACTTCCACAGGTACCCTGCAGCTGACCTCCAATCACACAACCCTCCCTGGCTGTAGCTTTGGGCTTGTCTTTCCTGCTCGTGTCCTTCCTGGCTCTGGGAGCTTCTCCTGGGAGCTATTTCTGAGGATTGGCTGGCCTGGGGAGGGACATAGTCCTGAAGCACTAATTCTACTGTGGGGACTTTTAATGGGACTGTGCTTTACTGGGCAGCACCTGCTGTGCCCCAAGGGAAGTTGGTTCTGGTCAGAGGCCCAGCCAGTATCTCTGGCAGACAGCTAGACTTCCTGTGGCCCCTGCTTCCTATCTGCCCTGTGTGGTTAATACAGTTCTCTTTACTTTTACTGCTTCCTCCCTGGAAAGCCACCTCCTTTATTATCTTTTTGGGGTTTTTTTTTGGAACCGGGGATTGAACTCAGGCCCTTGCACTTGCCAGGCAAGCTTATTCCACTGAGCTATCTCCTCGGCCCCCGCTTTATTGTCTTTTTGAAACAAGTTATCTCTCTGCAGTTCAGGCTGGCTTAAAGTCACTATGTAGCTGAGTCTGGCCTCAGCCTCAAACTCACAGTGATCCTCCTGTCTCAGACTCCTGAGTGCTGGGATTACAGGTATGCTCCAACACACCTGGCCCCTAGTAACTGTTTCTGTTACTATTTTGTGGAGCTGAGGACTGAACCCAGGGCATTCATGCTAGGGCAAGAGCTGTAGCACTGAGCTACATCCATAGGTGTCCTTAAATTTTTTTGAAATTTAGTACAATGTCTCATTAAGTTTACCAGACTGGTCTTAAACTCAAGATCCTCCTGTTTTAGCCTGTCAGGTAGCTGGGATCACAGTTTTGTTCCACCACACCTTGCCCTGTCACCACTTTTGACCCCTAGTGTATTCATTTATTTATTTAAAAAAATTAAACCATTAATTAATTAATTAATTAATTTGGTATATGGTCTCACTATGCAGCTTGATCTCATAGTGATCCTCTTGTCTCAACCTCCTCAGTACTGGGATTATAGGCTGTGTCACCATACCCAATGTTGGTGGCCAGCACTGTGTGACTGGTGTTACAGGGCCAGTATGGCATGTGGTACTAGGGACTGAACCCAGGTCCTTGCACTTGCCAGGCAGGAGCTTAGACTGCCGAACTATCTCCCTAGCCCTTGATTCCTCATTTAATTGCAACATAAGGCTGATCTTTTTTCTTTTTAATTAATAGGCTTTGTTTTTTACAGCACTCGTAGGCCAAAGGATCAGAGCTGTACTTTTCAGTGGGATGTTTCTTCTTCTCTTTGATTCCTACTGTGTACCTCATTCCCCATTCTTCTCATCCTGTTGCATTCACTTCTTTTTGGCAACCAATCTCCTTCATTTCTGATTGTAAAATATGGAATGCTTCACAAATTTACATGCCACTCTTACACCGGGTTATATAAGCAAATCTTCCCTGTGTTTTTTCACCTTTACCATATGCAGTGCTGAACTTGAGCAGAAATCAGACCCTGGCATCCCTGTTTAAACCCTAGCTCTGCTTCCTGCCACCCTTAGAAAGGAACACCTTGCCACTCCTCCATGTGAGTCCCTGTGTGATGTGACTTCCACTTACCACCTCATTCTTTTCCTTTGTACCTGGCTTGCTTTTCTTCAGCTGCCCTTGCCTTCCTGCTGCTGTCCCTGTGCCCATGTGCTCTCTTGTCTGAGCCTCTGCCTGGAAGTAACACTTCCTTGAGAATTCCCAGGGCTGGTTCCTTCCGTTCTCTGACAGACGTCCAGATCTTCATGGAGACCATCCCCAAATAGAGCTCTCAATGTCCTCTCATTCTGCGTGGCTTTGCTTTAACTCATGTTACTCAAGACACAAGCGGTGGACAGTCATCCCTCAGCACCTGCGGGAGACTGTTCTAGGGTCTTCTCGGACACCAACATCCACCGCTGCTCAAGCTCTTTACATAAATGCCATAGTATTTGTGAAGCCTACAAACAGCTTCCTGCATACTTAACATCATCTCAGTACATGTTTTCAGTACATGATTACATTCCTCGTGGGGAGTTGGTACAAATTTCTAGATTATTTATAATGTGTATTTAATATTATTTTAATATTAATATTAAAATATAAATATTGTCGAGATAGTCATTGTATGTTAATGTGTAGGGAATAATGACTAGAAAGAAAGCTTGTGAGTGGTTGCTACAGACACATTTCTTCCTTTGCCTATTTTTCATCCCTGGTTGGTCGAATCTGTGCATGCAAGATACACAGATAAGGAGGACCAGTTCTATTTATTTATCATCTGTCTACACTGTAAGACTCTCAACTCTCTAAGACAGAGGCATTTTGTTGTTGTTGTTCTTAGATTTCAGCAGAACGCCTGGCACATAATCAATACATAAGCAACTGGCAAATATTTGGTAAATGAATTTACAACAGGTAAGTTACATGTATTGTTGTATCTCATACACGTAGAAACACACACACACACACACACACACACACACACACACCTCTTGGAGGTGAGTCCTAATCTCAGCCCCATTCAGTAGATGAGAATATAGAGGATTGGAGGGGGTCATATATCTCCCCAGGTTACACAACTGGGGAAGTGCTGCCCCAAGATCTGGCTCTAATTCTTTCTAATGCCAGTACCCGCACACATTCATAACTACCCAAACTGGGCTCCATTTGTTTTGGAAACGGAGGGTCCCTGACTCTGCTTACCATCTATGGTTAGTCATAAAGACAGCATGAGTTAATGGCCCTGAGAGTGTTTTTAGGCTCTAAAGCCCTGCCTAGATGCATGCATCCCTGCTGTCGTTTCTGCAATCATAGCTAGCGTTCATAAAGTGTAATACAGGCTGATCATTTCTTGTGGCTACTTTTCTCTCATAGCCGAAACAAAGCACTCAACACCCACATTCAAGGAAGGAAAGGTTTATTTAGCTTCAAGTTTGTGGAGGTTCAGTCCATAATCAGCTGGTGGGGGTGGGCACGGCACATTGGCAACCGAACTGTCCAAGGTGGTGGAGGACAGCAAAGCAGCAAGAGCAAAGAGGGAGCAGAACAAGCCTCTTCTTTCCTCATGTGGAAGTGAGCTACCACCCCCACACGCCCCCAGAGCAGGTGTAGCACGGCGCAATCTCCATGCCCTCCTCTTACACAGGCTCAGGATGAATATGAAGTGAGGATCCCAGTCCCCTGCTGAGTCACTTAGTTAAGCTTCTAGACTCCTCAAGTTGATTCAATGTATCAACCATAACACCACCCTTAACCCTAAAATCTAAAAGCTGCAATGCTCCAAAGTCCTAAACTTTTTGAAGGCTGATTTGATGCTGTAAGTATAAAATTCCACACCAGACCTCATAGAAGGATTCACAGCACAACACAGGTACACTAAATATATGTTATAAAATTACTTGCAGGCTAGGGGCCAGAGGAACACATAACACAGAAATGAACTTTGAGTTTAGTCTTGGGTCCTGTTCCCAAGATATATCATTATGTATGTGTAAATATTCCAAAATCTGAAAAAAGTTTCCAGATGCCGAATGGTTCTGGTCCTAAGGATATTTAACTTGCATGCATAGGTCAGCACCCTGCACTCTACACTATTTTGTGTCTGTCCCTCAGCAATTTATAAAACTGAGACTCCCCACTTGGGCAAGCACGTAAATTCCCCTTTCTTCCTCCATGTGCTTGAGATAGCATGAAAATTGTTTTGAGTTTAAAATATACACATTTTTAATATTAACTTTATTGAGAAAGAAGTAACAACGAAACAGCTTCAAAACAGGCTAGTAAGGACAGTTACAATAGTTAATGCATTGCATAGTGTTGTCTTTATAGTGGTTATTCATGGTACAAGATGCAGACACGGTATCTTGTCTAAACACTATTAGTTCAAAACTTTCTTCTCATTGAACTAAGAGAAAGTAGCTGTATATCTATGCTATTTTGCATATACATATATGTATTTTATTCACTGCAAAATGGTCCTTCATTTATATCTCCCTTTCTGTTTACTTTTGTCAGACATGGGTATTTCATTGCCATTCATATATTGTAGGTGCATGAATTCAGCAAAGTAATCCAATATAGTCCAGTAGTCTATAATAGTAGTGGGTTATATGCAGGACTGGCAATGTCAGAAGTTGTTGACTTGAGCCTTTACAGCT
>NW_004524616.1:4899788-4912582 GCF_000260255.1 Octodon degus
AAAAAAAAAAAAAAAAAAAAAACTGAGACGAAGAGCAGAAACCCAGGAGAGGAGACAACTGGCCGAAGGCAGAGGCTGGTGAAGCCCAGCAGGCTCACTGCGGAGCAGGAGTGGCTGGCTTACTGCCTGCCTGTTCCAAGCAGGAGGACATGCACACACACCCTGATAGCCCCTTTTGCTTGTTTGCCACTAGGTAACTTATTTCTGGAATTCCGAGAGGATTTTGAGCAAGTATATAAGGTCTACTGTGCCAACTATGACCAGGCCCTGCTGCTGCTGGAAGCGTACCGGAAGGAGCCAGAGCTGCAGCAGGAGATCCAGAGCATCATCCAGGCTGTGCTGTGAGTAGTGTGACCAGCGAGCCTGGCTGTTTAGCTCAGCCCTGCCCGGGACTGCGTCAGGGTGCGTCAGTTATCAGTCAGGCAAGGCCTGGCCATGCTGCTGAGACAAGCAGCTCCTAAACCTCAGGGTTTCAGACCTGGGTTTCTGTCTTCCTTATGCTCCAAGGGGGGTTCTCCTTTTACTTGTCCTCCTTGCAGGATGCACATGCGCAGCAGCCACTGTCTGGAACATTAGCAGCAGCTGACAAAGGGCCCAGAGCTCTGGAGGCCCAGTGCTGGTTTTGAGTGCTCTAGTTCAGAAATGCTAGCCATCTCTTCTCACTGTTGGCCTAAGCTATTTACTGCTTTATCCGTCTGTCAGGATGCAGGGCATAGCATCCTTTCATGTATCCTGAGACAGAGAGCCAGAAATACTTAGTGACCAGCACTTAGGCCACAGTAGGGAAAGGCAGTGGTGTGGTAGGAAGCAGGGGCTATCAGTACCAGGGATGGAAGCAGGAGTGTATCACCTTGGCTCCCTGCTCTACGGAAGGCTGAAGTCCTGCCCATGGACAAGAGTCACAACTACTCCCAGTGGCCTCACAGCCCTAGTGTCTGTGGGTGGGAGTCCAGGTAGAAAAATGCAGGAAGCACATTTTTAAGTGTAAAATTTTGAATGAGTAACATAGTTATATGATTCAAAAACTATAAAAAGAGACACTTACATAGTGAAAAAACCCTCCCCAACTCTGTCCCTTCATTACCTAGTCACCACCCCTTCTGAAGGTGATACAGGGAGAAAAACTGGTCTTGGGTGGGTGACCTCCAAACGATAGAGGGAACCTCTAAATGACATAGAGAAAAATGATCTCTGGACCTGACCTGCACGAGTTCATGTTCTCTAAAACCAAAGAATGAATTTTAGGAACAAACGGAGGTTACGAGCAGAATATATTTATTGAGAGAAAGAAAGCTCCTGTCCCGGGAGAGGGACAGGAGGATGGGGCCCGAGCAAGTAGTTTCCCCCAGGAAACTGTCTCTGGCAGGGACTTTTATAGAGGAAAACCATGTGGTGAGGCGGGTCTAAGGTGGTGGAGAAGACATGGGAACTCCCTTAGTTGGGCATGAGGTGGGACAAAACTATGGTCAACCAATGAGATTACAAGCACCATTGCTCAGGTAAAATTGATTAAATCCAGTATCAAATGGGAAAGCGAGTCATGTAGCAAGCGGGCACAAATACGGAACAGGGTCTCTTCCTGTTGGGGGTTTAGCTAGTGACTCATTTGGGTTCTTTCAAGTTGATTGATACTATTTAGGATATCAATCCCTGATGCCCATTCCTAGGGAAGTATGTAGCTGTGCTTCTTCTTTTTTTCTTGGTTTTGAGGTGTGGCCCATATGGGAGTGTCTGTCTCTTCCAAGTTGCAAATCCACCTTGTCTTCCATCTTGTCTCCTTGAGGGCCTGGCCCTGTCTAACTGCTTGTAATATTTCTGTCTAACTCGGCTGCCTACAACAAAGGGAAAGCCTTCAGAAGTCTTAATGGTTACCTTAAAGTTAAGGTAACTTTTTAGACTTTCTTATGTATCTTTGTATAGTTCCTTTTTGTGTAGGTTAGCAATTCCAAACACTCTTAACCTTCTGACTTTTAAATGAAAGCTTGTATCTTTAAAAAAAAAAATCTCATTATGTTTATATCTCTCTTGGAGGTCTTTGCATTTCAACACATAACATCCATGGTTCTTTAGCTGTATGCGTGTTCTTTTACCAGGTGGCTAGACCACAGTTTATCTAGCTGGTCTCTGTGGGTGGACAGACATTTGGTTTGTTCTTGTTCTTTTCATATAATAGACAGCGCTACAATGTTTATTCATTATTCACTAATATAAACTGTCTCATTCTGGTCCAAGTCTAACTGTAAGAGACTCTTCCAGAAGTGGAATTGCTAGGTCAAAGGAAATGTCTATTGAATATTTTGGTAAACTATAACAGCTGCCCTGGTAAAGGCCACATCACTTTATATTTCCATCAGCAACAGATAAGTGAGCTTGTTTCCCCACAGCTCCTCCCCCAGGATGTGTTGCCAAACTTTAGGATGTTTGCACTGCGGAACAGGTGAAAAGCGGTGTCTTGATATGGTTTTACAGTCATCGTATGACTTAAGGTAGTCATCATTTTTGTAAGAGCCAGTTGTCCATCCTTTCCTACAAATTGCTCTGCTTGTCTTCCACATGTAATAAAGGGCTAGGTCTTCCCTGGGACGATCACTGCATGGAGGTGGATGAAGATCATTTTCTGAAAATCAGAATAGTGGAGGAAAATAGAGATTTTTATTGTTATTAATTTATTTTATAAACATCCCTTGAGGCACCCCTTTTCCTGGCAAGAGAATAGCAGTATAGACTCAGAGGTGATGGTCTTGCATGGATCCTCCTCTATCTCTATCATCTCTCCTTTTTCTCAATCATCAATCTCTCTCTTTCCACCAAAGTCTCTTCTTTAAGAACCCATTTTCTAGTTTCTTGCCTCATAAGTAACTAAGCTCATTTCCCATGGTGGGTCTTCAAAATGTGGGCTTTGCAGGGGCCTCCAAATCCACTTTCATAGCAGCGAGGCAGACGATAGAACCAGGAAAGCAAGGAGCTGGGCATAGGATAGAAGGGAGGAGTGGAAAGAGAATGCGGCACCCTGTGGGGCACAGCTGCAGCCCAGTCCCAGGGCTTGTTACCTCATCAAGTCGCTCTTGCCAGATAACAGACCACCCCCCAACATGTAAGGCCTTAAAACGGACATTTATTTAGTTTATGCTTCTGCATGTTAGCAGTTTAACTGCAGTAAACAGAAAGCTGATTCTTCTTGGGAATGAGGACCCAGTGGATCCACAGTCCCTGGACGCTGTTGGTCCTGGCTGGGCATTTTAATGATCTGGGACACGTGAGCTGGCTCCGCTCTGGCCACAGATTCTCTCTTCTTCCTGCAGGCTGGCTTGTTCATATAGCAGTTGCAAGCTATAAGGGCAGTAGTGACAGCAAGGCCTTCAGAAGCCTTAATGTCACTCAAATCACATGGTATAGCTAGCCCAGATCTAAGACAGGGAAACAGATTCACTGCTCGGTGGGAGGGCCTCCAAATTCACATTTAGAGGTTGTGGAGACAAGGAGGGGAATAATTACAGCCGTGTTCTGCAAACCATCTGCCTTGGTTATCACATAGAATGCAAGTTCCCTGTAGCCTGATCAGTTGATTTCACAAGAGAAGCTGGAGGCTTAGGTATAATATTTCCCAGGTGTACAGATGTATGAACAGTGCTGTGGGGGAGCCCCAGGTGTCACTATGCTGCCCTCTGCAATCTGAGCCTCTCACAGGCCCTCGAGCCAGGTGGCCTGGTGGTAGACCTGGCTCAGCCCCTCACTGAGAAGGAGCCATTTCACAGCTTGAAGCCTAGTTTCCTCAAGGGTAAAGTACCTCCTGGAGTGACCCAAGAGATCCTCAGGGAATTCCATCCATTCTAGTTCTCTTAGCTGAGCAGAAATTATATTCTGAGACCATTCTGTGGTTCTCAACTCCATCAGTTCCAGTGCCCCCCTTTTGTAACAAATATTAAATACATTTGTTATCCTGAGATAGGATTTGAAAAAAAATTCCAAAATTCATAACTAAAAAAATCAATTTAATGACTTACCTGTAATATAAAGGAGAAATAAAGAGAAAACAAAGGAAATAAAAAGAAATTTTTGTTTTCTTTTTTTATGTATTTAGTACAAGGTCTATAGGGTCTCACTACACAGATCAGATTTATAGTGATCCTGCAGTTTTTAGCCTCCCAAGGCATGTGCCACCATGCCCAGTCTTATTCACCATCTCAGAGTGCCCCGGGGCCAGCACAGCAGGCTGGGGATCAAATTCCCAGCCCCTCCATCTGCCTAAGCAGACACTTTAATCCGCAAAGCTATCTGGCCAGCCTGGAAAATAATTTCTAATGAAATGTTTAATTCATTATGCAAATGCTCGGGTCACGTGACATTAACAGACATAATGAGGTATTCAGATGCTAGCACCTGGATGTAAGGAAAGAAAAAGACATGCCATTCTGTGCAATAAGTCCAGGAAAGGAGGGGTCAGAAGAGCATGTGCTGCAGAAGAGCCATTAGAAAACACACCTGACTTCCTTGTACATAGTAAGAGAAAGATGGCTCAGTTACTTTTCTCTCCTTGCTGGTACAAAATACCCAACACCCAAAAGTAAGGAAGGAAAGGTTTATGTAGCTCACAGTGGAGGTTGCAGTCCATACTTAGCTGGCTCCAAGGCAGAGTGGCACATGGAAGAGGGCAGGCTATCTGCCTCAGGCTGGGTGTAACACTCATACGCCTAATCCCAGCAACCCTTACACCATAATCCCAGGAGCTGTCACACCCATAATCCCAGCACTGGATCATGAATTAATCACAAACTCTAAAAGTCTTCCCCATAACTGCATGAGTGTTTGGGGGACAACTAGACACAAACTATACCAGAAAAAAATAAGATGATTGAAGTAGGAATAACATTACCCAGTGGGGAGCAGAGAACACAAGGAAAGGTGATGATTGTTGCAAATGATTTGAGTGTTATGTATAGAAGATAGTGTTAGGTATTTTCCAGTGCTATACCATGTAATGGGCAGAGTTCAAGTGTTATGAGGGTTGTGGTTCTCAAAATCACAGCACACTTGAGGCCTTTATTTAGTCATTGAGTGTTCAGAGGGACAGACGCCCCTGCTCACTCTGTGTCTATACCCCCAAGACCTGCAGGTTGCCAGGACCCCTGAGTCGGGTCTCAGGCCATGCCAGGAGCAACATCCTCCCTGTCAGCATGATTTTTGATCTCCTCTCTCATGAAACAATGATCTTGGCTTTCTTGTGCTTATGACCTCAGGATACTTCCCTGAGCTTGACCAACTAGAATTACTGTGCCAGCCATAAATCATCTTTTCTCAGATATCAGCTTAGATTGTACTTCTAATGAGATTCTGTGTGGTTGCAAAATGCATGTCCCTCCTTTCTTTGGGCAGGTGTTCATTTTATCCTACCTTTTAAGGGGACACTTGCCTGCAACAGCCAAGCAGATCAAAAACACCCCTCTGCAGCTGGCGGGGAGCTCTGCCATAGGCATAGGGTGGTGTGCTGAAGGTGTATCCTTGAGGCACAGGGCGGAGATGACTTGTATCAGGCCAGCACAAGCATGCAGGTTCCAGAATGATGGCAAGGCAGCTTAGCTTGGACAGGACACAGAGCCATCTTTCTTTTCCTTTATCAGTTCATTGTTGGTTTTAAATATAAATGTAATATGTGCTTATTTAAGAAAAAGCAAACCATACACAAATATATAAAGTAAAAGTCCATTCTCTCCTGGTATCTCATTTCTTTGTCACTCTCCCAGTAGTTAGTTTTCCACCCAAATTTCTTTTCTTTTCTTTTCTTTTCTTTTCTTTTCTTTTCTTTTCTTTTCTTTTCTTTTCTTTTTCTTTTTTTTTTGCGGAACCAGGGGTTGAACTCAGGCCCTTGCACTTGCCAGGCAAGCACTTATTCTACTGAGCCATCTCCCCGGTCTCCATCCAAATTCCTTCTGTATATTTTCAGACAGACAGATTGATAGATAAGCAGACAGACAAGCAGGGAATACATTTTTTTGGGGGGTAAGGGTTTCTACTGTACATTCTGTTCTAGAACTTGCTTTCTCATTGAATCAGTATAGTTATGAATATCTTTTCTCAACAGTGTGAATAGTTCTCTCATGTTCTTTTTAAAGGCTACAGAGAGTTCCTTCCAGGACAGTTTATAGACTTTGATTTATTTGACCCTTCCCTTGTTGATGGATTTTTGAATTACTTTCAATTTTCTGCTATCATAAATACAGTTGCTGAGTAACTTCTGCCTTTATCTTTGTTTGCTTAAACCAGTACTTCTCTGGGTAGGCTTCCAGGGTGGGGTCAGTAGAGTAAAGGTTCGTATGTTTCTTGTGTTGCTCAACTGCTGTCCAAGAAGTTCTTGCCAAATGATACTCTTGCCAAGAGCCAGAAAAAGTCCTGTTTCCTAACACCCACCCAGATCTGCATGTTCTTCTGGCTTTGGTGCCTATCTAAGAGACTGCATAAACATTTTCTCCAAATTATCTTGAGAAGTTATGAATGTGAATAGCACCAGTGTTCATTTATGATGATTTTAGTTCATTCATGATGGTTACCGTCCTGGCTCCGAAGAAGGCATGTGACCATGGCCCTGAGGGGCTGCCTCCTGTGCCCTTTCATTGCTAAGGTGAAGCTTCTTCCTAGGAGGCAGATGGCTCTTTCCCAGGGAAAATAAACGCACAGAGGATGGAATTTTGCAAATATCTGCCAACTGTTTCTACCTCCACTCCCCACCATAGGCCAAGCTCCAGGACACCGTTGGTGGGAACAGATGGGTAGTGGAGGTGACCCATTGGGTAACCCCATCCTGCCTCCCCACGTGTGCAGCCTGGAGGGGTCCCACCTGCTTTGCCTGGTCTTGGCCTCATGTTGGTCTTTCTTGAACATTTGGTGTGGAGATTTTTCCTTTGGAAGAAGAAGAGGCAAGGGAGCCAGTGAGGAAAGGCTGAACCGTGGGGCTGAGAAGCACTTGGGAGGATTCTTACAAGTAGCACACTTGGACATTACAGGCTAGAAATCTTATGGGTTTCCCAGAAACCAGTCATAATCAAGAAAAGCTTGTTGGTGGCCATCCCAGTGTCATAGTTATAGGAAACTCCTGACGAAATTCCAGACATCAGGAAGGGGCCTAGAAGTGTCTCTGGAGTGGGCTGCAGTGCCATTGCATTTGTCTGCATTTCTTTTTTTATTTTTTCCGGAACCGGGGATTGAACTCAGGCCCTTGCGCTTGCCAGGCAAGGGCTTATTCTACTGAGCTGTCTCCCCGGCCCCTTGCCATTGCATTTGTTCCAGTGCTTTGTTTTGTTTTTTACTTTTTCTAATAAAAATTTTAAGCCTTTAAAAAAGTAGCATAATGCAAGACATTCTCATATTCCCTCCTAAACTGAGTAAGAGTTAACATTTTATTGCATTTCATCTATTTAAGTGCTAAGCTATTTAAAAGAAGTTATAGGAATTATGACATTTTGTTATAGTTAAGCTATTTATAACTTTATACTAAAGCACACAGCATTTATGCCTTAAGTGCATCTTGAAAAATTAAGTTCTTGTGATTTTTTTTTTTTTGTGGAACCAGGGATTGAAGGCAGGCCCTTGCACTTACCAGGGAAGTGCTTATTCCACTGAGCCATCTCCCTGGCCCAATTCTTCTGATTTTTAAAAAGCAGCAGAGGCCAGGCATGGTGGCACATCCCTGTCATCCCAGCACTCTGGAGGCTGAGGCAGGAGGTTCCCCATGAGTTCAGTGCCAAACTGGACTACATAATGAGTTCAAGGTCAGTCTGAACTGTACAAGACCCTGTCTCAAAAAAAAAAAAAAAAAAAGTAAGTAGCAGCAGTACAAGATGCGAGGCCAATCTGATTGTGATATCTGTCACTGTGTTGATCACCAGGGCTGATTCAGCTGATCTGGCTGGCCTGGTGGGTGTCCCTTTCCTCCCTGTTATGGCTGTGTCTAGATGGCCACCCCCCCAAAAAAATGTGATGCAGTCATAGGTAGGGCACTTTCAGATTTAGAGTGTGTGATACTGCAATTGATTCATAGTGCAATGCTAGGCTCAAGGGCATCAGGATGTGAGTCCTACCTGCTCTAAGTAGCCTGGATAAAATACAAGGGATAGAAAGACCCTGGTAAGTCCCTTTGCTTGCTTGTTTTTCCTATCTTCTGCTTGCCATGAACTGATTGTCCTCTGTGGTCCCCTGTGCCTTGCCACTCTACCTTGGCACCAGGTGATTATAACTGAAACCTCTACAAACTGTCAGCTAAGTAAGGCTTTTCCCCTTTAACTTTGTGTTTGTTTGTTTCTGTATTTTAGGGAAGGGACTACAGAGTGTTCAGGGTCTCACTACTAGATTGGACTTGTAGTGATTCTCCTGTTTACAGCCTCCCAAGTGCTGGGTTTATAGGAGCACACCACCACACCAAGTCTCAATCACTGCCTCAGCATGCCCCGGGGGCAGGGCCGACACAGCAGGTCCAGGGATCGAGCCCCTGGCCCCTGTGCCTGCTTGCAGGTGCTTTAATCCTCTGAGCTATTTGGCTGGCCTCCCCCTTTAACTTTGGCTGTTGGGTGTTATGTCTCAGCACTGAAGGAAAAGTAGCTAAGAGACTCCCTTCCTGCCCATGTGAGTCCTTCCCGAAGGTACACACTTGGTCAAAGAAGGCGACTGACCACCACCATCACCACCCTTCATAGAGAACGACTGTTTCCTCAGCCAAGGATATATGAGTAGCCACACTCCCTTGCTCGAATCTCCAAGCTCTCCCAAAGCAGCAGGCCATGTTATTAAGTGAAAGATCATGTGGATGCTCAACACAGAGTTGTGCCTGGGATGTTGGAGTAGAGATGTCAAGTAGGGAGTTGACTGTGTGAGTCTGGAGCCCTGGACAAAAGTTAGAGATGGAAATGTGGGTTTGGGATATATTTAACATCATAAGACAAATGAGATCAATGAGAGAGTTGGCGGGTGGGGAGGAGGCTCCCGGACACTCCAGGGTTAGAGACAGGGCCACAGGGAAGGTAGAAAGAGCAGACTGCAGAGAGAAGAGAGCACGGGAGTCTCTGGAGTGGAAGGAAGAGTGTGTTTCAAGGGGAAGTGGCAGAGACCCATCGACCGAGGGCAGTGAACGCACCACTACCCGATTTGGTGCAGATGAGGGAGCAAGGCTGGGACTGACACGGCCCCCCTAGCAACGGGGCCTCCCAGATTGCTCATGAGGACAATGAGGGCCACAGGGGAGACAGTGACCTGCCTGAGATCAGACCTGCATAGCCCAGGGCCCCATGCTTTACCTGCCTAACACCAGCCTTTTCCCTTAGGCCACAAGCTGGACCTTCAGGCCTCAGTTTTGTACTGGTAATTCCCCTGCAAAGGATTACCAAGTACCCACTGTTGCTGCAGAAAATCCTGGAAAACACACTTCCTGATGCCAGTGCCTACCCTGTCCTTCAGAGGGCAACGTCTGCCCTCCAGGACGTGAATGCCAACATCAATGAGTACAAGATGCGCAAGGAAGTGGGTAAGAACTTGGGGCATTTAGGGGTTGCGTCAGTGAGAATGCTTCCAGTTACAAGAGGCTGGTAGCACACCAATAAAGATGCTGTGGCATTTGTAATTATACACTCAGAGGTCATATATGCTTTAGGTTTAATTTGATCAAGATTGTAGCTTCATTTTCCTGTAATTCTCTTGTCCCTGCTTTTTATAACAGCTTGCTTCATCATCAAGCTGGTTTCCCTCAGAGTACTAAGTGACTATTGTTCTAAAACTCATGTCTATACACCATGCGCTCTATGGTAAGATAGGGATTTTTCCCCCTTTGCTAGAAAAACTGAATTGGTGCCTCATTGTATGAAGACCAACAGGCTGTGTGCTCTCCATGAAGTTGTCACTATGGTTAGGAAACCACCATGGACTGATTAGCTTAGGCCTGCACATGCACTCAACATTACTGAACCAGCCAGTGTTGCCAGGAGGGCGGGTTTCTATGGATCGGTCTATTCCAGTAAGCACCTATCCTGTGAGCCAAAGTGAGGCCAACTTTATCCAAACTGTGTGGCTGCTACAGTGTGGAGGAAAAAATGAATACTGGAGTGGGGCAGAAGGGAACCCTGTCTTTTCTGTTGCTGCAATAGAAAGAGTTGGAAAATGGAGCAGTGGCCCAAGTATAGAGACACTTAGCTGCACACAGTCAACATGATAATGATAATTTAGCTGGTATTTCCTTTTCAAATTATTATTTTAGTCATACAAATATTTGTGGGGTACTGTGCTAATTCAACACATGTATGCAGTATATAGTGATCAAGCAGGTTGATCGGTCATTGTTGTTAAGGAAGTAACTGAGAGTATTTCTTTTGTTTTTTTAGTTGACCCTTGTGCTGGGCTGGGGAGATAGCTCAGTAGAATAAGCACCTGCCTGGCAAGTGCAAGGTCCTAAATTCAATTCACAATACTGGAAAAAAAAAATCAGTTGACGCTTGTGCTAAGCCTCTGAGGTTGGCCTTGTTAACCCCATTTTGCAGTTGGGTAAATGAGAGCTAACATCACCTGTTACTGGTCACAGCTGGTAAGGGCCAGAGTGAGGATTCACACTGAAGCTTGGGGTCTTCATCACCATGCCACACGATATTTGGTGTCTCTCGGTGTGCTTGTTTCTCTACCTATGATGACAGGTATCAGATAAGTAGGAAGCATTGTGACAGAGCTAAAAGTGACCAAGGACTCCCAGACAAATCGCTACTCTCTGGGACTTCCTTTATGGTGTCTCTTCCTCTTCACATCTACAGCCTTATGTAATCCTCCCTGCAAGGTGGCCAGCCTCACTTTACAGATTAGCAACCTGAGGAGGAATGGTGCCATGCCAAGGTCAGGCAGGTGGGGAGCTCTCACCTGCAGTGGAGGGCACTGAGCAGTGAACTTTCCCTATGTGACTCCCCATTCTGATGACAGATCCTGATGGAGCAGAGGGACCGGCAAAGTGTGTCAGGGATGCTGGCTGTCCTGGATCAGCCCTGGTCACTGAAGGTGCCCTCCCTCTCCTATGTTGGTGCAGCCTCCAAGTACACCAAGGTAGAGCAGCTGACCCTCCGGGAGCGGCTGGCCCGAATCAACACACACACCCTCTCCAAGAAAACGACCCGGCTAAGTCAGATGCTGAAGCAAGAGGCCGGGCTGGTGCCCAGGGTGAGCATGGCTTGGGTGAGAAGTCACCTCAGATCCTCCCAAGGGTCCAGAACCTATGCAGTAGGCAAGGTGGGAGACTGAGGCTCCTTTCTGAAGTGAGACACTTGAGGCTGAGATAATAAGGTGCCCAGAAGAGACCCCACTTGTTCCTGAAGAGGCAATGTTAGCCCCTCTTAGGCTACAGATAAGACAGCTGGTCTCTAGGGTTGTGTAAACAGAGCTACTAGTAGCAGTTCAGGTTGAATTTTTTCTTGCAAGCCAGAGTTATGGGTTATGGAATCCATACAATGAAATTGGTGTTATTATCTTCATTTTGCAGATAGATGAGAAAGTAGGTGGTGTCTGATTCCATGATCCAAATGAAAAACCACTGAGCCACACTGTCTTTTTAACTATCCCACTCAGTTTTGTGGCTGGAAGAATGAGCTCTGGCAGACAAGTCTGTGGAAAGCTGGTCCCCAGTGAGGACTTGGATGTGGGAGCTGGTTGTGCACTGCCCCCGTGTGGATCCTCTCAGCCCTCACATGCAACACTTCTCTTTCAGACAGAGGACAAGGAATTTGATGATTTAGAGGAGAGATTCCAATGGGTGTCTCTGTGTGTGACTGAGCTGAAGAACAACGTGGCTGCTTACATGGATAACTTTCAGGTGAGGACCCTGCAGATTTCATAAAGGGCAGGTCTGGGCTGTTGGCCAAGTTCACACATTGTGGAGGCCCCAGCCACAAGGCATTGTGGGTGAGTCACCCAGCCAGTTGACTGCCCAACACCCTCCCCCCAATGCCATCACTCAAGGGCAGGTCCACTGGGTTGGGTCACAAATCACTGGGCTCACATCCCCTTCTCCAGGGATCAGCACCTAGAACCAGGGAGACAAACTCAGGTGCCAGAAGATTCCAGGCAAGTAACTTCCCTACTGAGTAGGGTGTGCAGGGAACAGGCAGCATGACAAAATAGGAGCTTCACCTCTGACAGGCTGTTTAGGAAACATGTTCAGCAGACTCATGTGTGATATTTGAAATTCAGATAGCTGAATGATGTAAAGATGTAAGGAAACCATTACTATTTGACTTTGGGAGACTGTCACTCTGCGGGAATGTGGGCCTGTCATGACCACTTCTGATTAAAAATAATAGTAACAGCAACAAGACCCTGGAAGCCCAGAGTTTTAGGTGGAATATCTTGATGTGTCAGTGTGAGCAACTAGTTAAGTAAAAATTCAAATGCTGTGCAGGAAGATACCGTTCGTCAAAGTGAATTCTGCCCACAGGGCCACCAGATTGTGTCCACCTAGGATGTCACTTTTCTGGGCCACAATCCCAGCTCCATCCTTGTCATTGTGGTGACTCATTACACACACACACACACACACACACACACACACACACACACCAGGGGTGAGGCTGTCAGTCACATCCACTTGCACAGACCAGCTGGGTCCAGGATGATGGAAACTGGGTGGCACTACGGGAAACAGGCAAAAAGGAGGTGGTGATGGGTCTCTGCCCCTCCGTGCATGAGGGTCAGCACCCCTGTTTATGCATGTGCTGTCCAAGGTTCAAGATTCACAGAGCAGGATCTTTTTTTTTTTTTTTTTGAGAACTGGGGATTGAACTTAG
>NW_004524616.1:4915797-4931014 GCF_000260255.1 Octodon degus
CAAGGCATGTGCCACCATGCCCAGTCTTATTCACCATCTCAGAGTGCCCCGGGGCCAGCACAGCAGGCTGGGGATCAAATTCCCAGCCCCTCCATCTGCCTAAGCAGACACTTTAATCCGCAAAGCTATCTGGCCAGCCTGGAAAATAATTTCTAATGAAATGTTTAATTCATTATGCAAATGCTCGGGTCACGTGACATTAACAGACATAATGAGGTATTCAGATGCTAGCACCTGGATGTAAGGAAAGAAAAAGACATGCCATTCTGTGCAAGAAGTCCAGGAAAGGAGGGGTCAGAAGAGCATGTGCTGCAGAAGAGCCATTAGAAAACACACCTGACTTCCTTGTACATAGTAAGAGAAAGATGGCTCAGTTACTTTTCTCTCCTTGCTGGTACAAAATACCCAACACCCAAAAGTAAGGAAGGAAAGGTTTATGTAGCTCACAGTGGAGGTTGCAGTCCATACTTAGCTGGCTCCAAGGCAGAGTGGCACATGGAAGAGGGCAGGCTATCTGCCTCAGGCTGGGTGTAACACTCATACGCCTAATCCCAGCAACCCTTACACCATAATCCCAGGAGCTGTCACACCCATAATCCCAGCACTGGATCATGAATTAATCACAAACTCTAAAAGTCTTCCCCATAACTGCATGAGTGTTTGGGGGACAACTAGACACAAACTATACCAGAAAAAAATAAGATGATTGAAGTAGGAATAACATTACCCAGTGGGGAGCAGAGAACACAAGGAAAGGTGATGATTGTTGCAAATGATTTGAGTGTTATGTATAGAAGATAGTGTTAGGTATTTTCCAGTGCTATACCATGTAATGGGCAGAGTTCAAGTGTTATGAGGGTTGTGGTTCTCAAAATCACAGCACACTTGAGGCCTTTATTTAGTCATTGAGTGTTCAGAGGGACAGACGCCCCTGCTCACTCTGTGTCTATACCCCCAAGACCTGCAGGTTGCCAGGACCCCTGAGTCGGGTCTCAGGCCATGCCAGGAGCAACATCCTCCCTGTCAGCATGATTTTTGATCTCCTCTCTCATGAAACAATGATCTTGGCTTTCTTGTGCTTATGACCTCAGGATACTTCCCTGAGCTTGACCAACTAGAATTACTGTGCCAGCCATAAATCATCTTTTCTCAGATATCAGCTTAGATTGTACTTCTAATGAGATTCTGTGTGGTTGCAAAATGCATGTCCCTCCTTTCTTTGGGCAGGTGTTCATTTTATCCTACCTTTTAAGGGGACACTTGCCTGCAACAGCCAAGCAGATCAAAAACACCCCTCTGCAGCTGGCGGGGAGCTCTGCCATAGGCATAGGGTGGTGTGCTGAAGGTGTATCCTTGAGGCACAGGGCGGAGATGACTTGTATCAGGCCAGCACAAGCATGCAGGTTCCAGAATGATGGCAAGGCAGCTTAGCTTGGACAGGACACAGAGCCATCTTTCTTTTCCTTTATCAGTTCATTGTTGGTTTTAAATATAAATGTAATATGTGCTTATTTAAGAAAAAGCAAACCATACACAAATATATAAAGTAAAAGTCCATTCTCTCCTGGTATCTCATTTCTTTGTCACTCTCCCAGTAGTTAGTTTTCCACCCAAATTTCTTTTCTTTTCTTTTCTTTTCTTTTCTTTTCTTTTCTTTTCTTTTCTTTTCTTTTCTTTTTCTTTTTTTTTTGCGGAACCAGGGGTTGAACTCAGGCCCTTGCACTTGCCAGGCAAGCACTTATTCTACTGAGCCATCTCCCCGGTCTCCATCCAAATTCCTTCTGTATATTTTCAGACAGACAGATTGATAGATAAGCAGACAGACAAGCAGGGAATACATTTTTTTGGGGGGTAAGGGTTTCTACTGTACATTCTGTTCTAGAACTTGCTTTCTCATTGAATCAGTATAGTTATGAATATCTTTTCTCAACAGTGTGAATAGTTCTCTCATGTTCTTTTTAAAGGCTACAGAGAGTTCCTTCCAGGACAGTTTATAGACTTTGATTTATTTGACCCTTCCCTTGTTGATGGATTTTTGAATTACTTTCAATTTTCTGCTATCATAAATACAGTTGCTGAGTAACTTCTGCCTTTATCTTTGTTTGCTTAAACCAGTACTTCTCTGGGTAGGCTTCCAGGGTGGGGTCAGTAGAGTAAAGGTTCGTATGTTTCTTGTGTTGCTCAACTGCTGTCCAAGAAGTTCTTGCCAAATGATACTCTTGCCAAGAGCCAGAAAAAGTCCTGTTTCCTAACACCCACCCAGATCTGCATGTTCTTCTGGCTTTGGTGCCTATCTAAGAGACTGCATAAACATTTTCTCCAAATTATCTTGAGAAGTTATGAATGTGAATAGCACCAGTGTTCATTTATGATGATTTTAGTTCATTCATGATGGTTACCGTCCTGGCTCCGAAGAAGGCATGTGACCATGGCCCTGAGGGGCTGCCTCCTGTGCCCTTTCATTGCTAAGGTGAAGCTTCTTCCTAGGAGGCAGATGGCTCTTTCCCAGGGAAAATAAACGCACAGAGGATGGAATTTTGCAAATATCTGCCAACTGTTTCTACCTCCACTCCCCACCATAGGCCAAGCTCCAGGACACCGTTGGTGGGAACAGATGGGTAGTGGAGGTGACCCATTGGGTAACCCCATCCTGCCTCCCCACGTGTGCAGCCTGGAGGGGTCCCACCTGCTTTGCCTGGTCTTGGCCTCATGTTGGTCTTTCTTGAACATTTGGTGTGGAGATTTTTCCTTTGGAAGAAGAAGAGGCAAGGGAGCCAGTGAGGAAAGGCTGAACCGTGGGGCTGAGAAGCACTTGGGAGGATTCTTACAAGTAGCACACTTGGACATTACAGGCTAGAAATCTTATGGGTTTCCCAGAAACCAGTCATAATCAAGAAAAGCTTGTTGGTGGCCATCCCAGTGTCATAGTTATAGGAAACTCCTGACGAAATTCCAGACATCAGGAAGGGGCCTAGAAGTGTCTCTGGAGTGGGCTGCAGTGCCATTGCATTTGTCTGCATTTCTTTTTTTATTTTTTCCGGAACCGGGGATTGAACTCAGGCCCTTGCGCTTGCCAGGCAAGGGCTTATTCTACTGAGCTGTCTCCCCGGCCCCTTGCCATTGCATTTGTTCCAGTGCTTTGTTTTGTTTTTTACTTTTTCTAATAAAAATTTTAAGCCTTTAAAAAAGTAGCATAATGCAAGACATTCTCATATTCCCTCCTAAACTGAGTAAGAGTTAACATTTTATTGCATTTCATCTATTTAAGTGCTAAGCTATTTAAAAGAAGTTATAGGAATTATGACATTTTGTTATAGTTAAGCTATTTATAACTTTATACTAAAGCACACA
This sequence comes from Octodon degus, assembly GCF_000260255.1. Classification (NCBI taxonomy): domain Eukaryota; kingdom Metazoa; phylum Chordata; class Mammalia; order Rodentia; family Octodontidae; genus Octodon; species Octodon degus. The sequence continues at coordinate 4,919,149 of NW_004524616.1, forward strand.
GCATTTATGCCTTAAGTGCATCTTGAAAAATTAAGTTCTTGTGATTTTTTTTTTTTTGTGGAACCAGGGATTGAAGGCAGGCCCTTGCACTTACCAGGGAAGTGCTTATTCCACTGAGCCATCTCCCTGGCCCAATTCTTCTGATTTTTAAAAAGCAGCAGAGGCCAGGCATGGTGGCACATCCCTGTCATCCCAGCACTCTGGAGGCTGAGGCAGGAGGTTCCCCATGAGTTCAGTGCCAAACTGGACTACATAATGAGTTCAAGGTCAGTCTGAACTGTACAAGACCCTGTCTCAAAAAAAAAAAAAAAAAAAGTAAGTAGCAGCAGTACAAGATGCGAGGCCAATCTGATTGTGATATCTGTCACTGTGTTGATCACCAGGGCTGATTCAGCTGATCTGGCTGGCCTGGTGGGTGTCCCTTTCCTCCCTGTTATGGCTGTGTCTAGATGGCCACCCCCCCAAAAAAATGTGATGCAGTCATAGGTAGGGCACTTTCAGATTTAGAGTGTGTGATACTGCAATTGATTCATAGTGCAATGCTAGGCTCAAGGGCATCAGGATGTGAGTCCTACCTGCTCTAAGTAGCCTGGATAAAATACAAGGGATAGAAAGACCCTGGTAAGTCCCTTTGCTTGCTTGTTTTTCCTATCTTCTGCTTGCCATGAACTGATTGTCCTCTGTGGTCCCCTGTGCCTTGCCACTCTACCTTGGCACCAGGTGATTATAACTGAAACCTCTACAAACTGTCAGCTAAGTAAGGCTTTTCCCCTTTAACTTTGTGTTTGTTTGTTTCTGTATTTTAGGGAAGGGACTACAGAGTGTTCAGGGTCTCACTACTAGATTGGACTTGTAGTGATTCTCCTGTTTACAGCCTCCCAAGTGCTGGGTTTATAGGAGCACACCACCACACCAAGTCTCAATCACTGCCTCAGCATGCCCCGGGGGCAGGGCCGACACAGCAGGTCCAGGGATCGAGCCCCTGGCCCCTGTGCCTGCTTGCAGGTGCTTTAATCCTCTGAGCTATTTGGCTGGCCTCCCCCTTTAACTTTGGCTGTTGGGTGTTATGTCTCAGCACTGAAGGAAAAGTAGCTAAGAGACTCCCTTCCTGCCCATGTGAGTCCTTCCCGAAGGTACACACTTGGTCAAAGAAGGCGACTGACCACCACCATCACCACCCTTCATAGAGAACGACTGTTTCCTCAGCCAAGGATATATGAGTAGCCACACTCCCTTGCTCGAATCTCCAAGCTCTCCCAAAGCAGCAGGCCATGTTATTAAGTGAAAGATCATGTGGATGCTCAACACAGAGTTGTGCCTGGGATGTTGGAGTAGAGATGTCAAGTAGGGAGTTGACTGTGTGAGTCTGGAGCCCTGGACAAAAGTTAGAGATGGAAATGTGGGTTTGGGATATATTTAACATCATAAGACAAATGAGATCAATGAGAGAGTTGGCGGGTGGGGAGGAGGCTCCCGGACACTCCAGGGTTAGAGACAGGGCCACAGGGAAGGTAGAAAGAGCAGACTGCAGAGAGAAGAGAGCACGGGAGTCTCTGGAGTGGAAGGAAGAGTGTGTTTCAAGGGGAAGTGGCAGAGACCCATCGACCGAGGGCAGTGAACGCACCACTACCCGATTTGGTGCAGATGAGGGAGCAAGGCTGGGACTGACACGGCCCCCCTAGCAACGGGGCCTCCCAGATTGCTCATGAGGACAATGAGGGCCACAGGGGAGACAGTGACCTGCCTGAGATCAGACCTGCATAGCCCAGGGCCCCATGCTTTACCTGCCTAACACCAGCCTTTTCCCTTAGGCCACAAGCTGGACCTTCAGGCCTCAGTTTTGTACTGGTAATTCCCCTGCAAAGGATTACCAAGTACCCACTGTTGCTGCAGAAAATCCTGGAAAACACACTTCCTGATGCCAGTGCCTACCCTGTCCTTCAGAGGGCAACGTCTGCCCTCCAGGACGTGAATGCCAACATCAATGAGTACAAGATGCGCAAGGAAGTGGGTAAGAACTTGGGGCATTTAGGGGTTGCGTCAGTGAGAATGCTTCCAGTTACAAGAGGCTGGTAGCACACCAATAAAGATGCTGTGGCATTTGTAATTATACACTCAGAGGTCATATATGCTTTAGGTTTAATTTGATCAAGATTGTAGCTTCATTTTCCTGTAATTCTCTTGTCCCTGCTTTTTATAACAGCTTGCTTCATCATCAAGCTGGTTTCCCTCAGAGTACTAAGTGACTATTGTTCTAAAACTCATGTCTATACACCATGCGCTCTATGGTAAGATAGGGATTTTTCCCCCTTTGCTAGAAAAACTGAATTGGTGCCTCATTGTATGAAGACCAACAGGCTGTGTGCTCTCCATGAAGTTGTCACTATGGTTAGGAAACCACCATGGACTGATTAGCTTAGGCCTGCACATGCACTCAACATTACTGAACCAGCCAGTGTTGCCAGGAGGGCGGGTTTCTATGGATCGGTCTATTCCAGTAAGCACCTATCCTGTGAGCCAAAGTGAGGCCAACTTTATCCAAACTGTGTGGCTGCTACAGTGTGGAGGAAAAAATGAATACTGGAGTGGGGCAGAAGGGAACCCTGTCTTTTCTGTTGCTGCAATAGAAAGAGTTGGAAAATGGAGCAGTGGCCCAAGTATAGAGACACTTAGCTGCACACAGTCAACATGATAATGATAATTTAGCTGGTATTTCCTTTTCAAATTATTATTTTAGTCATACAAATATTTGTGGGGTACTGTGCTAATTCAACACATGTATGCAGTATATAGTGATCAAGCAGGTTGATCGGTCATTGTTGTTAAGGAAGTAACTGAGAGTATTTCTTTTGTTTTTTTAGTTGACCCTTGTGCTGGGCTGGGGAGATAGCTCAGTAGAATAAGCACCTGCCTGGCAAGTGCAAGGTCCTAAATTCAATTCACAATACTGGAAAAAAAAAATCAGTTGACGCTTGTGCTAAGCCTCTGAGGTTGGCCTTGTTAACCCCATTTTGCAGTTGGGTAAATGAGAGCTAACATCACCTGTTACTGGTCACAGCTGGTAAGGGCCAGAGTGAGGATTCACACTGAAGCTTGGGGTCTTCATCACCATGCCACACGATATTTGGTGTCTCTCGGTGTGCTTGTTTCTCTACCTATGATGACAGGTATCAGATAAGTAGGAAGCATTGTGACAGAGCTAAAAGTGACCAAGGACTCCCAGACAAATCGCTACTCTCTGGGACTTCCTTTATGGTGTCTCTTCCTCTTCACATCTACAGCCTTATGTAATCCTCCCTGCAAGGTGGCCAGCCTCACTTTACAGATTAGCAACCTGAGGAGGAATGGTGCCATGCCAAGGTCAGGCAGGTGGGGAGCTCTCACCTGCAGTGGAGGGCACTGAGCAGTGAACTTTCCCTATGTGACTCCCCATTCTGATGACAGATCCTGATGGAGCAGAGGGACCGGCAAAGTGTGTCAGGGATGCTGGCTGTCCTGGATCAGCCCTGGTCACTGAAGGTGCCCTCCCTCTCCTATGTTGGTGCAGCCTCCAAGTACACCAAGGTAGAGCAGCTGACCCTCCGGGAGCGGCTGGCCCGAATCAACACACACACCCTCTCCAAGAAAACGACCCGGCTAAGTCAGATGCTGAAGCAAGAGGCCGGGCTGGTGCCCAGGGTGAGCATGGCTTGGGTGAGAAGTCACCTCAGATCCTCCCAAGGGTCCAGAACCTATGCAGTAGGCAAGGTGGGAGACTGAGGCTCCTTTCTGAAGTGAGACACTTGAGGCTGAGATAATAAGGTGCCCAGAAGAGACCCCACTTGTTCCTGAAGAGGCAATGTTAGCCCCTCTTAGGCTACAGATAAGACAGCTGGTCTCTAGGGTTGTGTAAACAGAGCTACTAGTAGCAGTTCAGGTTGAATTTTTTCTTGCAAGCCAGAGTTATGGGTTATGGAATCCATACAATGAAATTGGTGTTATTATCTTCATTTTGCAGATAGATGAGAAAGTAGGTGGTGTCTGATTCCATGATCCAAATGAAAAACCACTGAGCCACACTGTCTTTTTAACTATCCCACTCAGTTTTGTGGCTGGAAGAATGAGCTCTGGCAGACAAGTCTGTGGAAAGCTGGTCCCCAGTGAGGACTTGGATGTGGGAGCTGGTTGTGCACTGCCCCCGTGTGGATCCTCTCAGCCCTCACATGCAACACTTCTCTTTCAGACAGAGGACAAGGAATTTGATGATTTAGAGGAGAGATTCCAATGGGTGTCTCTGTGTGTGACTGAGCTGAAGAACAACGTGGCTGCTTACATGGATAACTTTCAGGTGAGGACCCTGCAGATTTCATAAAGGGCAGGTCTGGGCTGTTGGCCAAGTTCACACATTGTGGAGGCCCCAGCCACAAGGCATTGTGGGTGAGTCACCCAGCCAGTTGACTGCCCAACACCCTCCCCCCAATGCCATCACTCAAGGGCAGGTCCACTGGGTTGGGTCACAAATCACTGGGCTCACATCCCCTTCTCCAGGGATCAGCACCTAGAACCAGGGAGACAAACTCAGGTGCCAGAAGATTCCAGGCAAGTAACTTCCCTACTGAGTAGGGTGTGCAGGGAACAGGCAGCATGACAAAATAGGAGCTTCACCTCTGACAGGCTGTTTAGGAAACATGTTCAGCAGACTCATGTGTGATATTTGAAATTCAGATAGCTGAATGATGTAAAGATGTAAGGAAACCATTACTATTTGACTTTGGGAGACTGTCACTCTGCGGGAATGTGGGCCTGTCATGACCACTTCTGATTAAAAATAATAGTAACAGCAACAAGACCCTGGAAGCCCAGAGTTTTAGGTGGAATATCTTGATGTGTCAGTGTGAGCAACTAGTTAAGTAAAAATTCAAATGCTGTGCAGGAAGATACCGTTCGTCAAAGTGAATTCTGCCCACAGGGCCACCAGATTGTGTCCACCTAGGATGTCACTTTTCTGGGCCACAATCCCAGCTCCATCCTTGTCATTGTGGTGACTCATTACACACACACACACACACACACACACACACACACACACACCAGGGGTGAGGCTGTCAGTCACATCCACTTGCACAGACCAGCTGGGTCCAGGATGATGGAAACTGGGTGGCACTACGGGAAACAGGCAAAAAGGAGGTGGTGATGGGTCTCTGCCCCTCCGTGCATGAGGGTCAGCACCCCTGTTTATGCATGTGCTGTCCAAGGTTCAAGATTCACAGAGCAGGATCTTTTTTTTTTTTTTTTTGCAAAACTGGGGATTGAACTTAGGCCCTTGTGCTTGCCAGGCAAGTACTTATTCTACTGAGCTATCTCCCTGGCCCCTCAGAGCAGGATCTGAACAGCCAGGATCTCACTGTAGCACAGTGAGCAGGAAGAGGAAGGTGTTCTGAGATCACTCATGCAAAAGGAGGGAGGGACTTGCAGGTAGTGGGAAAGAAATGAGGACATTTGTCAAGCAGGTGAGTATTTGGAAGCACTGAGGCTGTATTTCCTTAGATACAGATACATTGTTGACATGAAATTCCAGAGTGAGAAATTCCTGTTTTCGACTTTCTGACCAAGTCAAGAAAAGCCTCTGAGCTCATGTGTTTTCAATACTTGCAGACCAAGTAGCAGGGTGTGAGTCTTCAGCAAGCTGTGGGGCCCAGGTGGAATTTAATAACTTGTTTTGGTTCTATGGCAATTATTTTCACATGCCTGTCTATGGCAGATATTACTAGTTTTTTTTTTTTTGTGGTTTGATCATAGGGTTTTTTTTTAATGTATTGATTTAAATTGGAATCGTTGATTTAAAGAAAAAGTATCAGTATATGCAGAATGTGGAAGTGGCAAAAAAAACAAACAAACAAACAAAAAAAACACAATAATGCCACAGTACGCTGACATGTGAAGTGAGGAAGCCTGCAAGGCAGGCACTGGGACATTGGCTCATCTAGGGAGAACCCACGCATGTTGTGCAGGAGGGAAAAGGCTGTGTGCTTCCTGGGCACAAGAGTGTGCACAGAGCCTGGAGGCCCTTGCTGGGGCTCTGCTGGAGGGATTCAGGTGGAAGGTGACCCCTGGCTGCATGTTTCCTGGCTCTACCCCAGGCTTTCCTTCACTTCCGGCCTCATGAATGTGACCTGGACATTCCCAGCGGGCCTGCAGTGCAGTATTGCAGCCTGGCTAGAGACCTCCAGCGCGAGGCCTTCCTGGAGTTTGTGAGTAGGACTTTTCCTTCCTACTTTCTGTGTCAGGCAGATGGCAGAGCCCACACGAGTACTATTTAGAAGCCAGGCACCTTATACAGTTGTCACATCCATAACCACTTTAGGTAGTGTTCGGTGTTAGTGTGGGATAGGGGTTGGTATTAGTGTATTTTCTGGTAAATAGCCCACTAGTGTTTGTGGGGTCATCCTCTGCCAGGTACCACGCTGAGCCTTTATACTCTTTGCCTCATTACTCCTCACCACATGCCTTTAGGGAGCTCCTGTTAACAGCTCCATTCCTCTACTACTCAAAAGGTAGCTTTTTTTTTTCCCCCTCTGTATTCTAGGGAAGGGTCTACAGGGTGTTCAAGGTCTCACTACTAGATCGGACTCATAGAGATTCTTCTGTTTACAGCCTCCCAAATGCTGGGTTTGCAGGTGTGCACCACCACGCCCAGTCTCAATTGCCCTCTCAAGGTGCCCTGGGAGTGGGGCCAGGGGTGGGGCCAGCAGAGCAGGCCTAGGTATAGAGCCCCAGGCCCCTGCACCTGCTTACAAGTGCTTTAATCCACTGAGCTATTTGGCCAACCCTCTCAAAAGGGAGCTTAATGCTTAAAGAGTGAGACCTCCTGGGTCCTTTCTACAGAGGGTTGGTGGTCCACAGAAGCCTGACTCCCAGACTCTGCTTTTGACCACTGGTCAATGCAGAATCTTTTTCAAGGTCTTTACATCTTTGACTATATTTGTACCCAGTGATAGAACATTTCCTAAAATGGTAAAGGCATTGGATTCAATCCCTAATATTTCCAAAAATAAAAGTTTTGCATATTACTGGTACTAAGAAGTGGCATAACTGAGCACCTCCCTTGCACCAGGCAGTCTTGGTGAACTTACTGCAAGCCATCTGTGTTTTTGTTTGTTTGTTTCTTTTCTTTTTTCTTCTTCTTCTTCTTCTTCTTCTTCTTCTTCTTCTTCTTCTTCTTCTTCTTCTTCTTCTTTTTGTTTTTTTCTGGTGCTGGGGATTGAACTCAGGACCTGGTGCTTGCCAGGCATGTGCTTAAGCCATTGAGCTATCCTCTGAGCCCTCCATCTGTGTTTGGACCAGAAGCTGGAGGCCTGGAGAGGTGAGGTGACATGCTGCAGGTCATGTCCAGTCAGTGGAGTGGGGACCAGGGCAGAGGCAGGCCACCCTCAGCGCCCCTTCTCCAAGCCCTGCACTCTGCCACCTCCTTTCCTGGCTCCCCAGCTCCCCTCTTCCCACAGAAGCAGCGGCTGGAAGGCCTGGTGTGGCGGCCACTGCTGAGCCTGGCCAGAGCCCTGGCCGGTCCTCAGAACCTGATCAAGAAGCGTCTAGATAAACTCTTGGACTTCAAGAGGCTAGAAGAGAAGCTGTTGGAAGTGGGCAGCATGACCTATGAGGAGGAGGCAGCGCGGCACACATACCAAGCCCTCAATGCCCTCTTAGTGGCTGAGCTCCCACTGTTTAACCAGCTGGTGGTGCAGTGGCTGAGCCAGATCCTGCGTACTTTTGTGGCCCTGCAGAGAGACCTTGCAAAGCAAGTGCTACAGAGGGCAGAGGGCAGCATAGCCCAGGTAAGACAGCTGAGACGGCGGCATGCCTGGGGCATCTTCTGCCAGGTATGTGCAGGAGTGGGAGGTAGGGAGGTTGAGCCTTCCAGATCTGCTGTCTGGGGCCCAGGAGGAGATAGTGATGAGGGGCTTCTTCTTCCTTTAATGAAGTTGGACCATAAAAGCTAGGGTAAGACTAGGACTCCAGGCCCTCCAGGTTCTGGAACTCGGGAGATCAGAAGGCTTTGCTGGAGAAACAGCAGACTTGGAACCCGTCCCTAGAGTATCCTGCAGGTTTGTGACAAGAGGTACCTTTCTACACAGGAGTACAGTAAATGTTGCAATCTCGTGTTACTTCTGCCAGATATCTCCTTGGAAGCATAGCTCCGAATTTGTTTGGAGCACTTCCTACATTATTATTATTATTATTAATAGTAGTAGTAGTAGTAGTGGTAATAGTAGTAGTACTAGGGATCGAACTTGACCTTGCATTTTCCAGGCAGGCACTTAAGCCACTGCGCTATCTCCCAGGGTCTACAATTATTTTATTTACTGTTCACCATAACATTGTAGAGTAGGTAATATTGTCCTCCTCATTGCAAAAATAAAGAAGCCAGAACAAAGCTCAGAGAGGCTGAGTAGCTTGTGTAGGGCCACACAGCTGATAGTGGATTTTGAACCCTGTCCACAGAACAGACCCTGTTTCAGAGCCTGGGTTTTGCTGAGAATCTTCAACAGCGTGTAGAAGGAGCTGTCAGCTGAAAGCATAAATAAATTCCAGAGAGCTTTGGATAAACCTCCATATGCCCTAAATTTGCAGTTTAGAATTTTGAAGATTCGAATTCATACAAGGACTAGCAAGCTGCCCTCCTGTTCTGGGGTGTCAGCATCCAGTGGAAGGGCCCAGGCGCAGGGCATGGGGCAGCCGCAGTGCTCTCTCACCCCGCCTGCTGTCTCCTGTGTTTCTCACCCCTGCTCTTGGCCACCGCATTCTTGTGCATGAAATCTCCTGCAGGATTTCCTCCCTGGCCCCCTCACCTTTCCAACCTGCAGCCCTCCCTCCAGCACACAACTTCTGAGCATAACCTCATCCCCTTTGCAGGAATTCCTCCTAGCCTGAAATGCCTCCCTGCGGGTCGAGTCTGACAAAGGCTAACAGAGGAATGAGTCCTTCCACAGAGCTCTCTGAACACCCCTTCTGGGGAGGGTGCAGGAGAGCCCATGGGCCCACCAGCTGTGCTCCCCCAGACCTCCAGATGAACTGTTTGGTGCTCCCCAGAGCCTGCAGTCTCCAGAGCACTGGAGAAGGGGCTTTCTGCTCTGCCGCAGGGGGGAGTGCAGACTCCTGTGTGAGACATTCATTTTGAATTGAATTACGCCTGAGCTTCTCTTTCTCAGTGGCAGAGGAGGGAATCTGACAGGTAATCTGTCACTCTGCTCTGGCCCAGGGCTAAGGGTACCATTAGGGGGAGGTGCAGTTCACAAGGGCAGAAAGTGAGAGTCCCAGTGTCCTGTCCTGTGCACTGTGAGAGCCTGTGGGGGACTGTGGCCAGCTGACCCTTCCTGTGCCCAGTGGTCCTTTCCCTGGGACTGGTCCCTGTGGCACTAGGAAAGGGCTCATGTGACAGAATCTCTCTGCAGCCTGGGGGAGAATGGCTTGGGGTCAGCACTACGAGTAAGAAGTTTGGTGAGGACTCCAGATGTTGGATGTGTCTGTTAGCAGTGAAGTTGGATAGGCCTCACTTAGCCCTGCAGAAGGAGGAGTCAGGAGATCTCAGGACAGAGTGTTACTGAGAATTCCTTGGGTTACAGAAGTTACAGAAAAAGTTACAAAAGTGCAAACCAAGCCATCTGGAGCATGAAGAAGAATGTACTGATCTGCGTAGCAGGAGGCCCAGAGAGGCTGAGGCTCAGGCACGGCCTCTAGCAGGAGAGATGATGACACTGTAGTTCAGACTGGCCTTGAGCTCACTGTGTAGCTGAGGTCAACCTTAAATGTGTGGGTCTCCTCTTGCTCAGCCTTCCAAGTGCTGAGATTACAGATGTGCACCACCACGCCCGAGCTCTGGGACTCTGGCTTTAATTTTGGTGCTTAGCTGTGTTTCTCCCTCCTGCTTGGCTTTCTTTTCTACAAGGCATTAGTTGTGCACAGTGAGAAGGATGGCTAGGGAGAGCTGCAGGTGAGTGCCACCCCCTCCTACACTGCCAAGGAAGAGCGACCCTCAGGGTCTCAGCCCTCGCACACTAACTGGTGAGCGAGTTCCTGCTGACCTTGCCTGAGTCCACTGTCTTCCCGTGTAAGTTACTTGGTTAGGAGAAAGGGATAACAGGACCTCCAGCCTCCTGGCTACAGTACCACAACAGCAGTAGTGCTGACCCCCACAGGGGACATTTTCTTATAGGGAAGTAGGCCAGCAGGCAGACAGAATAGCAGCCGACTGTGACAGAAATGGTCAGTGTACCCTCCAGTGCTAGAGTGCTGGTGGCCCTGCCTCCTGTTGACACATCTGTCCCACCCAGCTGCCCCACCACCACATGTCAGAGCCTGTCTTCAGGAAGCTGGTGGAGGACAAGCTAGGCCAATCCCGGAGCCAGCTTCGTTCCTTTCGAGAGAACTTCGAGAAAGTGCTGCCACCTCCCTCATCACAAGTAAGTATCCCGCTGCCCCCCTCCATCTGCCTTGGAGTGAGGCTGGCCGCTCTCTTCTGCTCCTATATCATTGGTTACCCGCAGAAACATTTCCTCTCCCCCATCTCTTTTCTACCAGCTGGGCTTAGGTGGGTTGAAAACTCTGGCCTGCCCCTTCCTGGTCAGTAAGCACAGACAGCACAGCACTCTTGGCTCAAGAGTAAGAAGATCCAAATATTTTATTGTGACAGAGAAATTAGACAAAAGGATGGGCAAGTGGTGTGGACATCCAAGAATCTAGAACTTCCTCACACATTTCATCAAAATGTTTCACTTTTCCTCTACCTTCCAACACCACTGTCAATACCAGCATACCAAATAAATACTTTGATTACAAAGTCACTTAAGGGCTGGCCTGATAGCTCAGGGGACTAAAGGGCCTGCTTAGGCAGAGCACGGCAGTGGTGGGGTTTCAATCCCCCAGCATGCTGTACCAGCCCCACCTGTGGGGTGCGCTGAGACAGCTAGTGAGACTGGGCATGGTGGTGCGTGCCTTAATCCCAGCACTTGGGATGCTAAAAACAGAAGAATCACTGTGAGTCCAATCTACATAGTGAGACCCTGTAGACCCTGTCCTAAACACAGAAAAAAAAAAAAAGTCATTTAATTTTTTCTTTTGATACGGTATTTTTAAATTGCAAGTGATAATATAGCACCTGCATATGGTTTATAAATCTTTGGCTGGCCGGTTTTTTTTTTTTTTTTTTTTTTTTAAAGTACTTTCCTTTAAAACACTTTAGGGCCGGGGAGATAGCTCAGTAGAATAAGCTCTTGCCTGGCAAGCGCAAGGTCCTGAGTTTAATCCCCGGTACCGAAAAAAACCCCAAAAAACAACAACCACAAAAAAATAAAACACTGTAGAAAGAGGCTAGGCCTGATGGTGCATGCCTGTAATGGCAGCCCTCAGGCGCCTAAGGCAGGAGAACTGCTGTGAGTTTGAGGCCACGGTGGGCTACAAAGTGAGTTGAAGGCCAGCCTGAATCACATAGTGAGACCTTGTTTCAAAAAGACAAATTAATGAAAGAGCATACTCTAGTCTACCCAAAAGGGACACCAGGGTGGTGTGTGTAGTTTTGGGGTTTAAGGGTTTCTTTTTTGTTTGTTGGTTTCTTTGGGGGGGGGGATGGGGATTGTGTTTTTGTTCTGGTACTGGGTGTTGAACTCAGGACTACTTCTTCAGCTATTTTTACTTTTTTTTTTTTTTTTTCCAGATAGGTCTTGCTAAGCTTGAGGCTGGCCTCTAACTTGAGATACTGCTGCCTCAGCTTCCCAAGTCTCTGGGATTGCAGAGGTGTATCACTTGGTGCTGTAAAAATAACCAAAGCATGGGGCCGGGGAGAAGCAAGTGCAAGGGCCTGAGTTCAATCCCCAGTTCCGCCAAAAAAAAAAAA
>NW_004524616.1:4931114-4942480 GCF_000260255.1 Octodon degus
AAAAAAAAAAAACAAAGCAGGAGGCAGGGCAGAGTGACAATTCTGGATTTGAGAAGAATGTTGAGTCACGTGTGAAATGTAGTATGTGAAGCGAAAGGTCACAAGAAGACTGAGAGTCTTCCAAAAAGAGGGCCCAGGGACTTAAGAAACAAGGGCCAGCGAAACAGGCAAATAAAGGAGGCCTTCATACCTGTCAAGAGCACAGAAGGGAGGATTAATGTGGCCACAGGGGCAGGGGTGACTCCTGGGCCGCTTGCCCTGCTCTGCCTCCACCCTGCAGTGAGAGCTGTGCCTTCGAGGTCCCTGGGGCGCCCTGCAGCTAGGGAAGAAGGAAAGGGACAGGAAATAGAGTAGCAGCCACGCAAACACATGCGGGGAGCCGCCTCTGTCCTGCTACTTGAACTGTAATAGCTCCTTTCTTACTGGAAAAGCCATCCATCCTCATTGCAGAAAAGAGGGAGAAACAGAAAACAAAACGAAATAGAAACACTCATCATCCCTGGTGTTGCTCCTCGCCCCCTCCTGCGCTCACGCATGCGCGCGCGCACACACACACACATGCTGAGCTGCAACTCCCTGACGTGGCCCGGGCAGCAGCAGCAGTCCTAGTGGCCTCCAAGGCAGCTGACCGACTTGGGGAAGGCGCAAGCTGTCTGCTGCCTCACTGTGCTTGCACTCACCGGGCCAGCACCACTCAGAAAACCCTTCCAGCCCCACTGTTCTGAAAATGCCAGGCCTAGCCCTATACTTCTTTTAAGGACTTGCTTAGGAACACTGGGCTGGCTTGATTTTTAATCCCTTGTTTGATTTTGTGGTGCTCAGTATCAAACCCAGGGCCTTGCACCTGCTGGGAAGGGGCTCTACCACCGAGCTATATTCCAAGCCCTGCCCTGATTCTTGATCCTAGTTTGTGCTAAGGGTGTAACAAATCTGTGCCCGCATATCCCTGTGAACCCCCCTGCCTGCTCCATACTGAACACCTCCCCGCAACAAAACAACTGTGTAGAACATGGTAAACACACATGCGCTGTATGCACATAAGATAAATAAGAATGGAGTAATTATATATATTTAACATATTTAGTTCCTCATTGGTTTTATGAACAGAGGACAATCACCCCTTTGAGTCTCTTTTTGCTGATGCTGTTGCTGGAAATAGTGAATGACAAAACAAATGAAATGCCAGGAGAGTTTTGGGTGAGCTGAAAGCAGCCTGATTCGCTCTTCCCAGCTAGACAGCAGTTCCCATGAGAGCGGAAGCTCTCCTGCATTTCTGCTGCGTCACCCACATAGCACATGCCCCTCGCACCTGGTAGATGCCCAGGCATATGTGAGGGTGGGGCTATAGGCAGCGTGCCCTTCTTCACAGGCGCCTGCACGGTGTAGAAGGGCTGAGAGATCTGTGTGGGCATTTTCTTCTGGGATAATTTAATTTGATTTTAAGGTTTTTTTTTTTTTTTTCTCTAAATGCCCTAAGGGGTGGTTTGGCTGGCTGGTGTGTTGTGGGGATCCAACTACAGCAACCTGAGGCTGACAGCTTTGTGGAAGCAGCCACTTAAACAACTGAGCTAAGGCCAGGCCCCCTTAATTTGATTTTAGAGGCAGAAGGCTGGACCCAAATCCAAGAGTTCTACAACTGAACCTGAGTTGGTACTTTAGAGAATCCCGAATGATAGACGTCTCTTCCTAAAGGTCTTTGGACGCTGAGATCCATCCATCCACTAGTGAGGGTGCTCTCAGCACATGATAAAACTGGCCTTGTCTTTCTATTTTTTTTTTTTTTTTATTTAGGACAGGGTGTACAAGGTCTCACTGTGTAGACTGGACTTGTAGTAATCCTCCTGTTTACAGCCTCCCAAGTGCTGGGATTATAGGCACGCACCACTACGCTCAGTCTAAATCACCGTCTGGGCTGGTCTGGGGGTTGAACTCCCATCCCCTGTGTCTTGGCCTAAGCAGGAGCTTTAATCTGCTGAACTATTTGGCCAGCCCTCTGGGCTTGACTCTTAATGCCAGCTCCTGAGTCTGTCTCTGTCCCTCCCATCCCCAGCCACTCCTGCCAGGCTCGGAGCACCAGGTGCAGGCTCTCCTGAGCAAGTACGGTCCTGGGAAGCTTTACCAGGTGACAAGCAACATCAGCGGGGCAGGGACTCTGGACCTGACACTGCCACGGGGCCAAGTCGTGGCCCTCCTTCAAAACAAGGACACCAAAGGCCACAGCAGCCGCTGGCTGGTGGATACAGGAGGTATGTGGGCTTGGAGGGACCTTCCCCTCCTGGAAAAACCACCCCAGCTGAAGCTGGTGAGGAGACATGGGTACTCTTGTGGCCCACGTCTGGCGGTGAAAATCGAAGATGGGCATGAATACAAGTGATGGACGCTGGCCTCAGGCACAGGCATGTGGGTGCCGAAAAGAGGAACTCACCATTGCGTTGCAACAGCCTTCATCGGGCACCTCTGTGCTGGGCCACAGAAATGAGACGTCCCCGCTCTGTGGGCCTCACAGACCATGAGGGTGGACAGGTGTGTGAGGAGAACTTCAGCAGCACTCTGGAGGACGGAGATGTGCCCAGAGAAGGGACACTTGGTCCTAGCTGCACCAAGGGGTGCAGGACGCCTGCAGTGAGGGCAGGGAGGGGTGTGTGCCTCCTGCCAATCATGGCTTCGGGCCTTGGGTTGCTGCTCAGGTCTGGATGCCCCTGTGTAACTGGCTGAAGGCCAGTGGCACCACAAATCTGGGATGATGAAACGGACTCATTAGGCCCGTTCCAGACGTAGGCATGCGACTCCCAAGTGTAGGGTTGCTCAGGATTATTGCTAGGGGGCCGATAGGCAGTTACATTCTCCTTCAGACAGTTTATTCTCATTCTGAATTATTTTCACATGTGTTAGAGAAAGCTAAGTAGCCCATAAGCCCCATGAATGTGTTCAAGTTATTACATCGGGCAAGGTCAAGTTTAAAAAAGTCAATTTGAAAAGTTAAAAAAGTGATGCAAACAGGCAGAAATCATGAAAGAGCACTCTTAAGACTTCAGTGGGGTGGGGGGCTGGTGAGATGGCTCAGTGGTCTAAAACACCTACTTAGAACAAGCTTAGCAAAGCACAGGGACCGCGGTTCAATCCCCCAGCACCACATGCCAGCCAGCCGCGCCCCCTGGTGGGCTGAGCTGGCTACACACACACACACACACACACACACACACACACACACACTTAAAAAAAAAAAACAAAACTTCAGTGGGGGTTCCAGGGAGATAGCTCAGTAGAATAAGCACTTGCCTGGCAAGGGCAAGGGCCTGAGTTCAATCCCAGGTTCTGCCAAAAAAAAAAAAAAGACTTCAGTGGGGAATAATGGAATAATGGAAGGAGTATTAAGCAACAAGGCCCCTGGGATCCTGGGAGTGGTTTGGATCCCAACTTGGCCATGTGCCTAACTGTGATTGCGGGAAGTCACAGAGCTTCTCTGACCTCTGCTGGCTCCACTTAAGCTGGAGCTGGTGATGCCAGCCAACTCCAGGGATTGTGGAGGCTGCAGCACCACTTGTTGGGGCTGGCACCTAGCAAGCCCTCAGGAGTGATGGCCATTTGTTGTGATGGCAGTTGGTAGTTGGAATTGCCCTGGGGGAGGTGATGTATGAGGAGGAACAAAAACACCGTGGAGGAGCAGGACAGCTTGTGCCTGTGGGTCAAGGTCCTTCTGGGTAGGGGAGGTGGCCTTGCTCAGGTGGCCACTAGAGGGATGGGCCAGTGGAGCCAGTAGGAAAAACAGATTTCCTACCTGTTTTTGTGTGTTTTAGACATGTTTAAAGTGGAGTGAGAAAAAATAAATAAGAATAAAAACATAAAGTGGAGTGGGGCCAGGGAGATAGCTCAGCAGCACACCACCTGCCTGGCAAGTGTGAAGTCATGAGTTTGATTCCTGGTACCAAAAAATAAAAAGAAAAGATAAAATATGAGAGGGTTGCTCCAGTAGGGAATGAGCCTCCTGTTCCTAGAAGTGAACAAACAAGCTAGGAGCAGTGAGCCTGGGGCGGGGGGGGGGGGCCGCTTCCATGTCCTCACGAGTGCAGGGCAGTTGGGTTGGAAGTGCTCACTACCGCTGACTTTCCCCACCACAGTAATGGATGAGAAGGTGTCTTATGACCAGAAAACCCTCTGCTCATTCCCTAGGACATCGGGGCTATGTGCCGGCTGGGAAACTGCAGTTTTACCACGTCGTTCCCAAGGAGGAGCTCAGAGGACAAGCAGGGTGGCAGCAGGGCTCCCATGATCTAGCACCAGAGTCTGCCCCCACCCCAGTGCCCTCGGTTCCAGCTGTGACCCAGGTGAGTCTAGGGGCTTGCTTCCCTCAGCCACCCAGACTGGAGCTTAGAGTTTCACCTTTGTCTGAGTCCAAGCTCCTCATATCTACAGGGACCCTGTAAAGCCAGAGTCTCAATCAGTGACAGTGTCTATATTTTAGACAAGGGTGGAATCTGGAGGGAGGAGCTTCTATCCCTGCCACATTGTTGGCAGAGAGCTAACCCCTGGTCCCCCATCACGAGCATGCACGCATGCATTCATTCAAGTCGCCGAGCAGGGCTGCAGGTGCAAGATGTAGCGGTGAACAGAAGCAAGTCACAGCCCTTGCCCTCCTCATGCTTATAATCTGGGGGAGAGCAGTGATGGGTAAAATAATAGCATGAACATCTGCAGTAATTAGGACAGATAAGTGCCAGAGATTGTGATGTAGAGAAGTTTTTCTGGGAAGAGTGATGCTTTTTCCTAGACAGGAACGGGAAGTGGGTGTTGTACCAGGGCACAGACGGCAAGAGCTCTCCAGCAAGCAGGCACAGCATGTGCAAAGGCTCAGTGACAGGAGACAGACACGGATGGATGTGGAACCGAAGGAGCCCCGAGGGTGGGGGAAGGCAGAGGGGAGAGTAGAGCAAGGTGCTGCTGATGAGCAGGGCAGGGACAGGCCCGTGGGCCCTGTGGCCTCAGAAGGGTATCAGCCTGTCTCTTAAAAGCAGTGGGAAACTTGTGCATACATGTTCGTGGCATAATTATTCAAGAGAACCCAAAAGCAGAAACAACTCAAGCATCCATCAGTAGGAATGTATAAACAGCACATGCACATGATGGAATATTATTCTGTCGTAATCTGAAGAATGAAGCAGTGACACATGCTACAAGCTGGGTGAAACCTCGAGCACATAATGCTAAGTCAGGCACAGTCAGGAAGGTCGTAGGATTCTGTTTATGTACTTGTCCAGAATAAGCACATCCACAGAAAGACAAAGTAGGCTGGAGGTTGAGGGGGAGGGAAGAAGGGATGACTGCTGTCTGCTATGGATTTTTTTCTTGGAGTGATGAAGATGTTCTGAAATTGGTTAGAGGTTATACGCATCAGCGAATAAACTAAAAATGTTAGAGTCTATAAATTATATTGAGAGAGAGAGAAAGAGAGAGACAGAGACAGAGACAGAGACAGAGAGAGAGACAGAGACAGAGAGAGAGACAAGATGGGAAGCCCCCTCAGGGGTTAGCTTTGGATGCACAGAGTCCTGGAGGGCAGAAGTGGCTCAACAGAGTAGTTGTGAGGGTGGGAAGAGCTGGGGAGCCAGGCAGGGTGCAGGAAGCCTCCCCAAATGGAGGCTGCATTCCCATAATCAGCAGACAAGGAGTGCTTTGTGAGTGAGGGATGCACAACAGAAAGGCTCTGGACAGCAAGGGGCAGGATCCCAGATGCCCTGAGGACCAGCCACGGGGTGCTGTGGGCTGGGGCACAGAAATGCATAGACATCTTTTGGAGAGACACCACTGTGACCAAGACCCTCAGACTTCAGCCAGAAGCAGTACAGCAGGAGCTGCAAGGGACAGAAGTCCAACTCCAGGGCCCGATCAGTCAGCACAGGCCCGCCCTGCCCCTGTGGGAAAAGCCCTGAGGTTGCCACTGCCCCTTTGCTCTGCCAGTGTGGGTTGTTAAAGTGTGGGCAGGTGCAGTGGTCCCCCTACCTGAACACAGCAGCTTTATCTGTTCCTGGCATCCTCCATGCAGCTGTTGTTCCTGAGGCTTCACCATCTGTAATAACAGTAATGGTAAAGAGTTTAAAGTAGTCTCCACTCATTAGGGCATTACTATGTGCCATGCACTCTGTGAAGCCCCACGTATTCATGCATTCATTCATTCATTCATTCACTCATTTTCCTCAATGACCAAGAGGGTAGAATATCATTCCCATGTTTTACATGATGTAACTGAGGCCCAAAGAAGTTAAATAGTAGCTTAATACATGCCTCCCCCCTTCCATTTTTCTCCAGTTCAGTGCTTTTCCCTAAAAAGTAACCAAGTTACCCACACACCTGGTTCTACCTGAGCCTGGGAAACTGGCCTGAACTGACGAACCCTTTACATCTGGGGCGGGGCAGGCTACTGAGTCTGCTCAGCCACTGGCCACAGTGGGTGGAGAACACCTGTTCTGAGGTGAAGCCGGCCTGTCTTCACAGCTTTATGATTTTGAGCAAATTCTTTGCCTTCTCTCAATTCCCTTCCCTGACAATATGGGACCAATAAAATGATAAAATTATGGGGAAAAAAAACCCCAGAAAAGTGGGGGAGAGAGCCGGCCACACAGGGATGACTCACTGTGGGACCAGCAGATATTGTCTTAGTGCAAGGGGTGAACTTGGGAGGCAGGGACTGCCCAGAATGGGGCCAGGGTTGGGTGGGATGGGAGCTGGGTCATCGGGCATTTGGGACTGACCATGTCCGTGTCACTGGCCATGTGTTGCAGGTGGTAGCAGCGTACCCCTTCACGGCCAGGAGCACACATGAAGTGAGTCTGCAGCCAGGCCAGCCCGTGACCGTCCTGGAGGCCCACGACAAGAAGGGGAACCCGGAGTGGAGCCTGGTGGAAGTGAACGGACAGAAGGGATATGTGCCTTCTGGCTTCCTGGCCAGGGCCCCAAACCTCGCCCCGTGGGGCTGGACTCTGCCCTCCTAGGGGCCGTCCCTGGAATGGGTGGGGCTTAGAGGCTGTGACCCTGTTAAGAAGTAAAGCAAAGAAAGTGCAGGAGTGGGAAATGGGGGAATCAGGCCAGGTGAGTGGAGGCGCCTGGTGTGGGAGGCCCCGATCACTCGTGTCTGCGTAAGAAAGCCTGTGCAACCTAGGGTCCTGGCTGATTGGCTCGGACTTGCCATAGCGTGTAGCCGGTCTTATCTGTGCCTCTGTCTGGGCCTGGCCATGGGGAGGGGTAGCCCCGGTGAGTGCCACCTGTGTGCTCTGTGGTTGCAGGGAAGGGGCTGGAGATATACAGGATTGCCTGGCCCTAGTGTGTACTTCCTCTGTGTGGACTCTGAGGACACCAGGGCTGGCTGGTCAGTTTTTGTTTTTCCATGTTGGGATCTGAGTTATCTTGGACAGTGAACCCCTGAGAGTCCTCTTAGTGTCAGTGGAGAGGTTCCCAGGGGAGTCTTCCTGGACCTGGGAGTGGGTGTGACCCAGTCACAGCTCTGGAATGTGTAGGCAAATTCTCAGCAGACTCCAGGACACAGGGGATTTTGATGGCATGTTAGGTAAGGTGTATAATACTGCCGGCAGCGATTGGAGCATGCCACTGTTTTCCCTGGAGTAGGAGCATGCAAATCAGTGCAGAAACTCTGAGGACGCTGACTGCAGTCTGGTGGGTGGGGAGGTGAGGTAATGCCATAGCTTCCTGTTTCTGGGTGGAATAGCTGGGGAGCCCCGTAGTTTCAGGTTGCCTCCCTGGGCCTGGAGGCAGCAGGAAGCCCAAGGTCAGTTGGCTGTGGCCTTTGACATAGGATGCTACACCAGTTCTCCCATCCAGGTTGTGAGACTGGCTAGGGGCTAAGTGTGCAGAGGTTCCTTGGAAACTGTAAAATGTGACACCAGAATGAGTGCCATCAGTGGTGTTAGGATGGCCCCGGGCATCCGCTGACCTGGACTGGCAGGTGGGCATGCTGCCAACCCTGATGCCCATGCCCATGGCAGCAAACATAGGCCATCAGCATAGCGTCTTTTTTCCTTAAACCCAGCCTGTACTTGGGGTCTTTCTCAATGTGTTCATGGTGGATTAATAATAAGGGTACATTCTCAGGCATGTTTGTTAAGAGATTGTGTTGCAGGACTGGCATAGGTTGTATTCTTACAAGCTTACTAGCTCTGATACCACTAGACAGCATAATATATGGGACCTCCGGCAGACATGCTGTTTGTAGGTGGCTATGCAGCATGGGACTGTGCTGCCTCCTCGGTGGCTGGTCCCTTGAACTCTTGAGTGAGTCACCCCTATCTTGAGCCTGGAAACCGAGATGCCCCACAAATTATGTCCTGTCCCAGGACACTGGCTACTGGGGCAGTGCTGGGTGTGGTGTTGGACCAAGGTACATCACAGGCTTCTCAGAAAGGGGAGAATGTGACACACTGGCATCGTCATGTAGCTTTTACAGGTTTGTAACTGGCCCTCACAGAATGTGTGTGGCACAGGTGACAATTTAGATTTATTTCCAAGAAAGTCTCTGTTATAGCAAGAGTGCTGAACACTGTTAGCTCTGGTATCTGAAGGCCTCTTGAGAAAAAAAAAAACAAAAAACAAAAAACATAGCTGTCAGTGTCAGACAGTCTACAGTGTGCTACCCTCGGCCTGTATAAGCAGGAAGATGCTGCATAAAGCCAGAGAACCTCAGCCCCCACAATCCATTTCCCAGCCCCATATTCACTTCACAAGATGCTCTTGATGCATTTTTTTCTTTCCTACTCAGATTTCTGATAAAAATAGGGATCACAGGAGAAGATATTACGAAGTGTGCTAAGTATTCTGATCAGGAGCCCACTGTGTGCTGGGGTCCTGGCTTGGGGATTCTCAGCCCAGCTGCTCTGTCTTTGCTTGGGAATCTTTAGACCAGAAGTCAAAGCTAGCCAGAGAGGCTCCTGGGGTGGCCTGGGCCCTTCTCCTCAGGAACCTCCCCAGCCAGGCCGAGGACCTCTGCCCTAGATGCACATGGTGGACAAACAGACCTGGGGTCAGAGATGGCACAGGGCAAACTAAGATGAGCCCCACCTGAGCTTTGTACAGGCTGTTTAAACAGGCAGCATGTGAGGTGGTTTGAAACAGGACAGCCTGTTCTGTCAGGTCCCAGAATGTATATTTATTAAGTGCCGTTGAAAGGGACCTGAACAAAATTGGATGTTCTCATGGGCATAGGGAGAAAAATGAAATCCGTGTGGAACCAAGGCTCTCTTATGAAGGGAAAATAAAAATGTATTCAGTTGCATGTGGGTTATGGTTTCTCATAGACCAGGGGATGAGATTAAAAGTCAGTGAAGAGTGAGAAAATGTGTATTGGGAAGGTGGAGAATGGCCTGCGCTTTCTCCAGGGGACTGCATAATGTGCCTTTTTACCCCCAGGTGCCCAGAACCGTTGTACTGTACCTCACTTATTTCCCTGTTGGGCAGTCACACCCAAACTGGCTGAGATACTTGCCTCCTAGCTGAACAGCCTTCCAGGAGAGGAAGACTGGTTCACAAGGGCACTCCTGCCCTCTGCAGCAGTGAGATGTCTTTAACTCTCTGGGCGCCAGTGCTGTTTTGGATGTGAGGGCTTGACTGCAGGGTCTGGGGAAAGATGAATGGGTGCCCTGATTGGTAACATGAATGTTGGCTCGCTGAGTAACCGATGGGAACTGCTGGGAATAAAGGGCTTCAAAGATGACACTGTCTCTGGAATTTGTCACTTTATTTTTATTTATTTTTCTGTATTTTAGGGAAAAGTCTACAGGGTGTTCAGGGTCTCACTGCCAGATTGGACTCGTAGTGATCTGCCTGTTTATAGCCTCCCAAGAGCCGGGATTACAGGGACGTGCCACCACGCCCAGTCTCAGTTGCTGTCTCAGTGCACCCCGGGGGTGGGGCCAGCATGGCAGGCCTGGGGAATCGAACCCCTGGCCCCTGCTTGCAGGTGCTTTAATCCACTGAGCTATTTGGTCAGCCCATAGACTTTGTATGACTTTAACCTTTGGGCAGTTAGATGTCCCACATACCATTCATTCCTGGACACTTGCTATATGTGAAAGTGGCACCTTGCTCATCCACGTGTTCAGTTAATTGTCTACCATTGTTGCCTCCAACAATTGAATTTAAAGGCTGGGGCTATAGGAAAGAAGCAAACAGATGGGCTGACCTTCCAGGGCCCGTGTTTGGGAAAGGGAAACAGACACGCTGGCAGCAGTTCCATGATGGTCGGGTTAGAATAAGGCAGTGATGGGATCCCAGGAAGGGGACAGCCTGGTAGCCAAGGAAGGCTTCTGGGAAGAGGTGACACCCAGATGAAGGGCAGGGTGCACGGGAGTCGAGTCAAGGTGGTCAGGCGGCACGTGCAAAGGCCAGAGGCGGCAACAAGGGTGACCGGTCTCAGAATAGAAAGACTGTAGAGCCAACACTCTGGGCCTATGCAGGGGTGCTGGTAGGGGCAGGGAGAGGTGAGTTGACAAGGTCAATGGTAGAAAGCTCTGGGTCTATTCTGAGGGACCCACTACAGGCCTGGAAGCAGAGCAGTGGCACGCTCAGGACCATACAAGAGCTCGAGCTCGGGCCGTGTGCCTGATGCAGCCATAGGCGCACCAGAGGACAAGAGGCTCCGGGTCATGTCAGAACTGCCTGAAGACTCTGTCAGCTGCTACTAATAATAGATGTTCAATACATAGTTCTTAGATAAATATCACGAGCAATGGGGGCGCCAAAGCCTGTCTTCCATGCAGCCTCCATGCTGGCTTCAGATGTCCCAGCCTCAGGCAATTTTCTGGCCCTGTAGGCACAATGCCACTCACATCAGGCAGGAGCTGTGGAGCCTTGTAAGCATTCAGACTGGGAGAGATTTGGGAGGGCCAAGGTGGGATTGATTCTGGGCCTTGTGGGATTGGTAGGATGGGGGTAACGATGAGAGAGGGGTTTGGGCAGGTGGTGCAGTGCTATAAAAAACAATGCTCAACACTTGGCCTTAGAAAACCTGAGTCCATGGCCTACCTGACCACAAGTAGCAGGTCCATTTTGGCCACTGTGGGGGCTTCAGGCTGCTGTCCTCCCCCACTGGGCCCCAAAAGTACTCACTGCAGAGTTCTGGTTTATCTTAAGGAAACCTTGGGTGCCTGCCCCAGGACCTGACTTCTAACATGGAAGCAACATTTTAGGAACAGTCCTGGCAAAACAGAGCTCCAAATACTCTGGACTGGGGGAAGGGAGGAGTGGGATTTCATTGGCAATAACATGGAAGGTGGGACCCTGAACAATGTAGTCACTTTCTCCCCTCCCCTCCCCTCCCCTTCCTTTCCCTCCTCTCCTCTCCTCTCCTCTCCTCTCCTCTCCTC
>NW_004524616.1:4942635-4969185 GCF_000260255.1 Octodon degus
CCCCATACTAGGGATTGAAAACAAGACATTTGCACTGAGCTATATCACTAGGTCTCTGAAAACATTATTTAAGTTTTTAAATTTTTATTTGTTTTTTTAGTTTTTCCAAGTCACTAATTGCTCAGGCTGGCATGAACTTTTGATCTTCCGGCCTGAGCCTCTTAGTCATCTGCTTTCATACTGGTAATCTCTGAACTTACTTTTCCTGTTTTCCCATCTGTAAAGTGGGTCAATAATTCCTTTTCTCACAGGTTTGTTACGGATTAAGGGAGACAGTGAAAGTGGTTATACATCACACAAGCCCGGTCACAGTTGTGCACACACCAATGGAACGTGTGATCTGTGGCCACCAGGGGGCAGCAGGTCTCTTCTGGCCGGCTCAGCGAGGGCTGGGAAGATCCTGTGGGATCAAACTAGAGAGAGAAAGGCCAGGTGAGAGATCCCGGGTCCCTGGGCGACTGTGCCCACCTCCCCTGACCACTGTCTTCGGAGCTGCCCTGCCCTGGCTCCGGCCAGCTGACGCCACAACTGAACGCGTACCCAACAGTAAACCAGACGTCCTGATTTTTCTAGAACAACCAGAAACTAGGATTTTTTGTTTTGCTTGTTTTGTTTTATGAAACGTGTGGACTTCGTGTGATCTACAACAGGACCCTCTTTGCATCAGTGTGGGTGGACCATCCTTGGGCTAGAAGTGCTGAAGAGTTAGTTTCATCTTTCCTGAGAAATACCTTTATGTATCCTCACTCTCATTATTTCATCAGACATTAATGGTTCTTCCTTAGATCTCTGTGAAATGTTTCCTTTTAAGTTACTGTTCCTGTTACATTATTTCCAAACTGCTATTAGATAGTGAATTGTATTTTCTCACCTGTCAGAGTTGTCCTGTAGTCTCCTGAGATCCTTTAAGTAAACACAGTGGTTATGTGATGGGGAGGTGCAGGGGACGTGAGAGGCTTGTAGCCCGAACTGCCCCATATGTGAGATGCTGGCAAGGCCTGGCCACTTCCCTGCACGGAAGCCCCTGGGCTTGTGTGCCTGCCCTCGGTCTCAGGGACCTGGACACTCTTGGGGCTTGGGTGAGGTCTGTGCTGCGGCTGCAGGAATGAGACAGCCCTGAGCCCCTGCAGGCTGGACCTGAGGCAGTGCAGGAGTTGCGGCTGTCTCTTCTGGGCAGCTCCGCTGGAGGGATTTTGCTTGCTCTGTCTCACATTCCTGCCATTTTGCTCTGCTCTGCACAGCAGGGAACGTTTCCCAGGCTCCTTTGGCCTCTGGTGGGCTGGTAGGTGGGACCCACAGGAGACGCTGGCCGTGGGAGAGGCAAAGAGAATTCCCTCCTGCCTGCTTCAAGTAGCAACTGTGCCAGGCGCAGGTCTCCTGTGGTGCCAGGCGCAGGTCGTCTCCTGTGGTCCCAGCTGCCCCTTACGGCCCCCTGTCCTGAAGGGCAGACCTGGCTATGCTTCCAGAGTCTGTTTGGGGACCCTAGATGCTGGACACCAGGAACAATGCCCCTGCCCTCTGTCCCCCCAGCCTAGGGATTGTAATGTCTTTCTGCTGTTGATAATCTCGGGGGTGCTCCTCAGATCTTCCTTCACTTGTTCAACCCACTCCTACTCAGTTCCTCTCTTCAAAAGCATGTGCTGCTTTCTGCTTTCTGGTGGCGTAGTAACTGCCACACCATGCAGGAGCCTGGGGTGCACGGAAGGGCTGGGTCCTGCCCCTCAGGCCCCTCAGCCCTCACAGAAGACTGGTTTGTCGGCATAGTTGCTGGTCTGGGGATTGTCACCCACCCCCCAGCTCTTGAAAGTGTCTTCAGCCACAGACAGCAGAGTGGTCCAGATCCAGGATGGTGGCAGTGGGAGTCTACTGAACTGCCCCCATCATGGCCAGCAGGTCCCCGAGCAGACAGACATGGAGGAACTCCAAGAGCTACTGTGGAAGAACAGAGCTTTGGGCAAAGGCCAGGCTCCACAGCCACGGAGGAGGAGAGAGGAGGGGAATGATCTTCCCGCTGTGGTATCTGAACAGCATCTACATCTGGCTTTGCCTCATGAAGTGCAGCAGGCCCCAAGCCTGGGAGAGAGGAAGTGGGGTGGGGTTCCTAGCCAGAGAGAAGCTCTCTTCATTCTGGGGTCTCAGGGCTCTGAGAACCATCACCAGAGCAGAGCCTACGGTGTGAGACTAGACCAGCATGATGCTAGCAGCAACCACTGCTTTTTTTTTTTTTTTCTCTTCACAGGGCTGCTGGAGGGTTCCATGACAGAATTCACTTTTCATGATTAATCCATGGCTGGCACATAGGAAGCTCTCAAGAACTATGAGCTTAGAAGAAAAAATCAAACACAACTCTAACCTCAGCCAGCCTCTGTGGGTCTTGTTCCATAGGCATGTCAAGAGAGAGACCATTGGTACTGTGTCCTAGCAAAGAGGTCTGGGACACAGATCCAATGGCCAGGGCTGGAAGGGGTCACATAAGGTGAAGGATCAGAAAGGGGAGGGCATCATGAACCCTGAGCACTGTCCCCAAGGGCAAAGGGGGAGACAAAGGAGTCTAGCGGGTGGTCAGAGCCCCAGAGAGACCCTTGGGGACAGGCCTCATCGCGTGGTCAGGGAGGACAAAGTTCAAAGCCTGGTTAGAGTATAAACAGCAGAGTCAATTTTGGGGCTGGAGTTCAAATGTAAGTCTCTGGGGATGCTGGCTCCTTAAAGACACAGGGGTCATGGCAGGAGGCAGGGTTGAAAACTGGGTTCAAGGGCAGGTTGAGCTCTAAGTGAAGGGGACTTTGTCCTGGGCCCTAGAGAGACCTGGGAGAGCATCTGCAGATTAAGCAGTAGGGGTGGTCAACTGTAAGATGCTTGAGTTCAAATCCCAACCCCACACTTACCTGCTATGTGACTTAATTGAAGCAAGTCATTTAGTTCTCTCTAAAGTCTCACTTTCCTCTTTGTGGGCAAACCAGGAAGCAGTCCTCCTCAAAGAATTGTTGGGGTGTTGAAATGGGATAAGACATGGGGAACACCAGGCACTGTATCTTGCAGGTGTAAGGGCTCTGTAAAGAACTGATCCTTGGCCATACAAACCAACTGTGTCTCCAGTGCTCCCTCGTCCAAGCTTCGTGCCTTCCATGTGGTCCCTCGAGGCCCAAGCGTTCTCTTCTCTGGAGTAACATTCCAGCCTTTGCCCAGTGGTTGTGTACCTGACCCCTCTCTGCCTGCAGTCTGAAATACTCTATCTCTGTGTGAGTATGTTCAAAACTGAAGGCAAGTAGACAGCTTCAGTGGTCAAAGGTTCTTCCCCTGGGAACAGAACACTGACCATGTCCTCAGATACTCTTTTGTGACTAGAGGCAGCCATCTTGAAATGCTCCTGCTCTCAGAAGCTTCCCTGGACTGCTGAGGCAGCAGCTGCAGACAGACTTGCTGGTGTGGTGGTGGGTGGTAGTGAGGGTACTTCCCTTTACTTTAAATTTTTTTTCAAATTTCTGAATGTTTTTATTTCAAATTCCTTTTCACCCTTCCCCCTAAAAAATCATAGGTTAGAACAATAGCCATAAACTATGAGTGCGTGCGTACACACACACACACACACACACACACACACACAAAACATCTTAATGTCCATCCCTTGCCCATTCACACATTCCCTGCTCCTTCTCCCAGGTCAGAGATTCCAAGGTGTGGCACTTCTTTTAGGAGACTTGTTTCCCCACCTCATTTTGAGAACCACAGCCAAAAGCACTTTATCTGTAGTTTGTGTTGTAAATACAATATGCTTTTTTTAAAAAATGTATCTAGTACAAGGTCTCACTATGCAGCTTGGACTCACAGTGACCCTACTGTTTTCAGCCTCCCCACTGCTGGGATTACAGGCCTGTGTCACCATACCTGGTCTTAGTGGCCTACTCAGCATGCCCCAGGGGTGGGGCAGTGCAAACTGTGGTGCTGTGGATCAAACCCCAGTCCCTGCACTTGTCTAAGCAGGTGCTTAGTCCACTGAGCTATCTCACTAACCAATAATAAGCTTTTTGTTTTCTTAACATATAATATCTATAATACTTTATTTTTGGAGCCGGGGAGATGGCTCAGTGGAACATGTACTTCCCTGGCAAGTGTAAGGGTCTGAGTTCAATCCCCGGTTCTGCCCCCCAAAAAACCCCAAAACAAAAAACTTTATTTTTAATTAAATCAGATATTGAATATGAATTTTTTCACTTTCTCCCTCAAAAAATCTCACTTTCTTAGCCCTCTATGAGGTGCAACACCAACAAATATTTTACCCTCAGGCGGGACCCCAGAATCGCCCTTCCCACAGTCTTCCTCCCTTCATAGACTGTTCCTGCAAATCCCCGGACACTGGGCCCATGTTTCTGTCTTCCTTTCACTGCTTCACATCTAATCCTCCAGACAGGCCTGCCTACTCGACCTTTGTCAACAACCTCCTGAGATCTGACCTGCTCC
This sequence comes from Octodon degus, assembly GCF_000260255.1. Taxonomy (NCBI): domain Eukaryota; kingdom Metazoa; phylum Chordata; class Mammalia; order Rodentia; family Octodontidae; genus Octodon; species Octodon degus. The sequence goes on from NW_004524616.1 coordinate 4,947,094, forward strand.
CCTCCAATTCTGCCCTCTAGGGCCTCCCCACCTCTCCCGACCCCCACAGTGGCTTCCTTCTTGGTGCTTTCTGCTCCCACTGAGTCCTTCACCCTGAACCCACTCTCTAGTCACCAAAGATGGGAGAATGTCTCTTCTTAAGACTGAACCAATGCACAAGTGATCTACAAGGCCCAGTGACAGGCCCTAGCACTCCACCTCAGCTGGTATCACCCCCATCCCTTCCCTACATTGTGGCCACCCTTGCTCTCTCTCTGTCTTTCCCTCCCTCCACCACTCCCTTTCTCTGTGTCTCTCTATGTCTCTGTCTCTCTCCCTCCCTCCTCTCTTCTTCCCTTCCTTCCTCCCTCCCTCCCTGTCTCTTTTTCTCCATCTCTGTAAGCCCAGTCCCAGTACAGGGCCCTTGTAACTGCCTGCAGGTGGCTTGGCTTTGAGCTCCTCAGTGGCACCGTCAGCAACTGCTCCATCCAAGTGGCCTCCAAAGGGCTGGGGAGATGGCTCAGTAGAATAAGCACTTCCCTGGCAAGTGCAAGGGCCTGAGTTCAATCCCCGGTTCTGCCAAAAAAAAAAAGACAAGTTAATCCCAAGTAGCCTCCAACTGTTGCAGGCAGCTGAGTCGGGTAGAAATGTTAAAGGCCACCAGAGAGGGCTGGGCCCTTGAAGGAGCCAGTATGGAAGACAAGCTACCTTGCACCCGTGGGAGTGACAGACAGACACTCCCGCTGTGCGCCAGACTCGAGACAAAAGGTTAAATAAATGCACTGACACACCTCCCTAGGGGATGAGCATCAGGGATTGATATTCTAAATAGGTGTCAGGCTCCTTGTAGAAGCTGGGAGGAGCCACTGCCCAACCCCCTACGGGAAAAGCCTCTGTTCTGTACCAGGGCTGCTTTCTGCGTAACTCACTTCCCCATTTGATCTGATTGAATCAATTTTACCTGAGCAATTGTGCCTGTATTCTTATTGGGTGACCATAGTTTTGCCCTACCCTGGGCCCACCTTGCAAGATTCCATGTTGCCCACCTTGGACTCACCTTATGCTGTCGATTTACTCTATAAAAATCCCTAGAAAAGGCAGGTTCCTTGGCAACCCACTCGGGTCCCCTCCTGTCCCTCTCCTGGACAGAAGCTTTCTTTCCCTCCATAAATATATTCTGCTGTTAACCCCCATTGTTTCTAAAATTCATTTTTTGATTTTAGAGAACGCGAACTCATCCCAGACATCTTTCAGGTCGGGAGTTTCTTCCCCCTTATGTCACAGCCTCCTCCCCACGCCATGGCTTCCCCATTTTATTTTCATTCTAGAACTAATCACTCCTTATTTTCTGGTTAATTTAGTTCTTTGTTGTTCAATCCACTTATTAGAAAGTAAGTTCTTCAAAGGAGGGGCTTTATTTATTGAATGCTAAAATCCAAATCATTTGGAGAGATAGACTTATACCACAAATTATCTGTTTATCAGAAGTTCAAATTTAGGGGGCCAGGAAGATAGATCAGTTGAATAAGCACTTGCCTGGCAAGTGTAAGGGCCTAAATTCAATCCCAGTTCCCGGAAAAAAAAAAAAAAAAGTTCAAATTTAACTAGATGTCTTGTGTTTTATCTGGTGGAACTTTCTCAATGCCTGTGGTCCCTCACCTCAGAGGCACAGACCCAAGACAAGAGAGGGGCCGGGAAGTTGACTCTATGGAATAAGCACTTCCTTGGTTAAGCGCTTCCTTGGTAAGCGCAAGGGCCTCAGATCAATCCTCGGATCTGAAGAAAAAAAAAAAAAAAAAAAAAAAAAAACGTATTCCATTTTTTTTTCTAGAAAGGACAGCGAGTGGGAGTCTGAAGCCTCAGGTTGCTGGAGTTCGAACCTCACACCTCTCCCGCTGGCCAAAAAGTGCCCTGAAGGCATTGAAAAAAAAAAAAAAAAAAAAAAGAATTAAGGGGCACGCAGAAGGAAGTCTTAAGTGCTGAGAAATTAAAACCCCTGGTGAGGAGACCAAGACAAGAGAGCTCCCTTGTGAGGAGAAAGAGAAAGGAGAGAAAATAACATAGGAGTGAGATAGTGATGCAGAGAGACAGAAGGAGACAGCAGTGGAGAAGGAGAGGAATGTGTGAGGGTGACAGAGAGAATGAAAGACAGATGTGGAGAACAAGAGAGATTAGTACTGGAGAGAGAGCACAGGACGAAGTCAGAGAAAGTGAGTGGGGGAGGGAGAAAGGCACAGACTGAGGCAGAGCTGAGCTGGAGACGTGAGTCACGGGCTGACAGGTACCTCCTGGCAGCTCGTCCCAAGGTTCAGGGAACAAGGTCAGCTCCACCCCTGTCTTTTCTGTGGTTTGTTTATAGGGTCCAAAAAATTCTCCTTTCACTTTAAAACTGTAACATGTTCTCAGGATTTGTGAGTGCCAGCTCTGGGTCTGAGTGCTACCTGTTGGCTCTTGTTTCTGTCCATATCTTAGGACGATTGTGAGGATGTTACTGTTGTTCCCTCTGCAGAGGAAGAGCTGAGGAGCAAGGTCATGGGGGCATGAAGAGGCAGAGGTGGGACTTAAACCCAAGCATTTATGATGGATGTGCACGTGATGTATGTCTAAAATGTACCAACAAAATCTGGTTGAAGAAAATAGCTGTTTAGGGGCCAGGGAGATGGCTCAGTAGAATAAGCGCTTGCTTGGCAAGCACAAGGGTCTGAGTTCAATCCCCAGTTCCGTCAAAAAAAGAAAAGAAAATAGGTGTTTAGTTTTCAGTGGGTTTGGCCATTATATAGGTCCACTTCCTGCATGGCAACTGGGTGAAGATCAGCAGAAAGAACAGGTCGGTATTGCCCACTGCGTGCAGGCCCTCAGGAGGCAGATGGCATGATGGTGGGCATGGGAGCCGCGCCACAGAGTGCTGGCCAAGTTCTCCTTATCCACAGTGTGGTTTTGGGAAAGCACCTTCCCTCCCCTAAGCCTCGACTTCCTCTTCTGCAGAATGGGTAACAGTAGCTCCCCAAGTTTGACATGTAGAATGAATATCACAGAAAGAGAGATCAAGGGACACACACACACACACAGAGAGAGAGAGAGAGAGAGAGAGAGAGAGAGAATAAACACTTAACATATTCACAGATACTACTATCATTTCCTGCTCATCCCTGATATCCAGAACTGGACCTGGATTAAAACAAGAAGTTAGGTTATGTTGTGGGTGGTGATGAGACTAGAGAATAGTCACAATCCTAGTAACTATTTATTTAACACACCTACTGTATACTGGGCATTGTGCTAAGCACCTTATACACATCTTAATCTCTGTGACAGTCCTGTTGTGTATGTATTATTATTCCCATTTTATATACAAGAATACTGAGGCTCAAGTCTATCCAGTGAGCAGAAAGGCCACAGAAAAGGCCCAGAGCTGGCATCTTAATTCTTGTCCACAAACAAAAGCCCCCTGGCTCTGAGACCATGTTGCCTTCCTGGAGCCAGGAGGCTGACTGATTGTATTGCAGTATTTTCATGTGTGCTGAGCTTTCCTGTGAACTTTCTCGACATCCTTCTCCCAGGTCCTTATCAATCACCTATGGGCACCCTTTCCTGTGCACAGGCTCATTAGTTGGGTATAAAAAGTATCATTTTTTGGTGGGGGTGGGGGAGCAGGGTCTCATTATGTAGCCCAGGCTGGCCTTGAACTCACAGCAATCCTCCTGCCTCAGTCTCGTATGTGCTGGCATTACAGGCTTGTGCCACCATGGCCAGCCCAGAATGCTGCTCTCTGCTGGAGGTCTAGAGGCCCAGGGCTTGCTGACGGCCATGTACTTGCTGAGAACAGAGCAAGCTCTGAACCTGGTTTTGTCTGGCTCCAAGTCCAAGCTCTGTCTGAGGTACCCAACTGTCTGACCCCACAGGAGACCCTGCAGACTACCACTGTTTGTGGTCCCCACTGCTAAAAGACACCCTAGGTTTGGTGCACGCCCTGTCTGATCCTGCCCCAGCCCCTCCTGCCTTCCTCGGGGTTCTCACAGGACCACAGATGAGCCTCAGGTTTGCAGTCTTCACTCTGTGGGCTCTGGACCAGGGTCACGCTCCAGCCCTGTTTATCATGTCACGTCCCTGAGCTCTGCACCCTTGCTGAGCCGCTGCCACGCTGCTCTCTTGGGCTGTTCTGCACCTGCTCTTTCATGGGCGGCTTCCCATTTTGCCCTCAGCCTTGTCACTCCTCACTTCACATCTCGGTTCCCATCACTTCCTCCAAGAAGGCTCCCTTGCTTGGCTCAGGGCCTCTTCCTCTGTGTGTGTCTATCCAGGTCCTTCTCACTGACTGAGTCCGTGTGGGCAGGGCTGGGTCTGTGCTGTTCACATGGCATCCCCAAGCCTGGTTCTACGTCAGAGCCACGGCAAGTACTCGGTGAGAAGCTGCTGAACAAGTGAACAAACGCACAAGCATTCAGCCGTCATTGCCACCATCACTGCTTCAGCACGGAACTCTATTTGCTTCTGAGCACACCCACTGAAGGGCTGGTGTAGAGCAAGTACACACTGAGGTGCAAGTCCCCTGCTGGTCCCCGTCTGTCCACCACTGGGCTCTGCAGCCTCCACCAGCTGCAGCGCTCTCTGCAGAGGAAAAGCATTCTGGCCCCTTGCTTGACTGCCGTGGAAAGAAGCAGACTGCTCCTTCCACACCAAGGATTTTAGGTGAGACAGGCCTTTCTGGCTGGTGCGGGAGGAGGGAGCGTTGGGGCCTCAGCCGCGTTGCAGGCTGGCCTCAATTGGCCCTGAGCTGACTAATAAAGTGTGGAATTGACTTCATCCTCCACCATGTCTCCCCAGCCAGCATGTCCCTGTAGCATCTCCCTTGCCACGGTGGATGCAGAGCTGCCGCTGTCCCCTCCGTCACCAGCAGACAGGAGCGTCATCAACGCCCACGCAGCCCCAGGGCCCAGTGGCTCTGCAGAGCCCAAGATGGTGTCTGGCCAGGGGCCAGGCAAAGCTGTGGGTGCCAGAAGGATCCACTCTGCGTATCTGATGCCTCTTAGTCCAAGCTGGCCACGGCAGTGGCTGTCCCATTTTTTCCCCTCTGGCACTGGCTTCTTATGCAGGAAGCGCTAAGAGAGAGTAAGGCATTGGGTGACCAGCTGACCCCCACCCTGCCCACTGCACCCCTCAGGGGGAAGAGTCAGAGTCACAGGGTGCTCCCAGAACAATGTAATCCCAGAGGGGTGTAAAGGGGGGGGGGAGTCCTTAGGGTGCCTCGGGCTGCTTTGGAGAACAGCCCCTCTTCCACTGGAGCAGATTCACTCGGGATCTATTTTCATTTCTTCTCTCCTGTTTAGGATTCCCTAGGAAGAAAGGGACTCCATACATCCCTAAAGCCCATGATGCAGCCAGTGGTCATTCCCAGCCTTGCCTGTGAATCAGAATTAACTCAGTGATGGCCTTAGGTGAGAATCTGAGCCCTGTAGCCCTTTTGTCAGCTCAGCCCCCATTTCTCCCTCCTCTGGGAAAAGCTCATGTTCTCCTAGGAAGCCACCCCTGCCCCACACACCACCTGTGTGGTTTGAGGGGGAACCCTGCTTGATCCCCTGAAACTCTAGGGACAAGCAGGTCCTAGGCCTGCTCAGTCGTAGGTAGAGTGATCACCCCAGGCCTATAGCTAGGCTGGGATGCAGCCCCCACGACTTGTCAGAGCTGGAGAGGGAGGGAAGCTCTTTTCTCTTAGAGGCCTCAGGCTGGTGGCTTTCAGCCTGGAACTGCTGGCTGAGAAAGAAGCCAAGGCAGAGGCAAATCAGGACAAGGCGTAGCGTGGGGCAGGGGAAGAGAAAGAGAAGCAGAGACACAGAGATGGAGGCAGGTGGACAGAGGACTCTTAGCAAGACCCGGCCTCAAAGTAAACAACAAAATGGAACGTGGGAATATAGCTCAGCAGAAGGTTTCCTGCCTGGCCCATGTGACTGAACCAGGCTTAATCCCTAGTATTGCTAAAAACAAAACAAAATCCTATCTCAGATCTATTGAATCTTGATCTCCACTGGTGGAGTCTGAATTTATATTTCATAAAAAGCTTCCCAGGAAATTTCACTATAGGCTGGGACTCAATAAGCTGATTAGTACTAGGCTTTGTAAGTAGGAAGAAAGAGAATGGAGTATGGTGGTACATACTTACTATCCCAGCACTCTGGGAGGCTGAGACAGGAGGATCATAAGTTCAAGACCAACCTGGGCAACTTAGCAAGTTCTTGCTTTGAAAATAAAAATAAAAGGGGCTGAAATGTAGCTGAGTGCAAAGGCCCTGAGTTCAATCCTCAGTACAGAAAGAGTACAGAGGACAATATTTGTTGTGTAGCATCTGCCACGTGACACCTCTCCAGCTGCCTGGGTCTCTGCTAGGCTGAAACCTAGACTGCCTGGGAAAGCCCTGAGTGGTGAAGGCTTGGGCCCCAGCACCATGCCCTTGGGAGATGGCAGGACCTTTGGGACAGGGACCTGGGGAAGTGCTTAGGTGTGCGTGGGGACTTGAAATGGATGAGGGGTCTCAGCCCCTTCCTTTTCCTCCCTGTCTCTTCCCAGCATGAGGTATGTGGCTTTGCTGGGCCCTGTGCTCCTGCTGTGATGGTCCTATGCAGTGCAGCCAAGGAATTCTGGATGAATGCTCTACAGCTATGAGCTCAAATGACCCTTCAGACTCTGTGAGCTGACGCTCTCAGGTATTCGTCATAGTGACAGTGCTAATATAGCCTCCCTCTTTCATTTTGTACCCAGGTTCCAGCTCTTTTCATTACTTGTGCTCCTTGAACTAAGGTCAATTCTGAAGTTCAAATCCTCCCACTGCTCCTCATCCCTTCTCCCAGGTCTCTCCCACACCTTGTATGGCACCCTGAAGAAGCGCAGGACTTGGCCCCCAACATCGCCGGCTTCTCCTCACTTCCTTTTGGATTGGCACCTGCTCACAAGGCTGCTGAAAGGACCCAGCCACCCTGTGGTCTCCCTGCCTCTAATTACAAAATCCATGCTTTCCACGGGTACTCACCCTTCCCCACTCTCAAGCCATGCAATGCAAGCAGCCTGGCACTGCAGGGACCCCCATGCCCTCCAGCGTCTCCTCCTCCGCATCCTGAGGTAGGTGTCTGCTCAGTCCCTCTGTGCAGCATCTCTTCACCCCAAGCCTATAGGTAGTTACTGTGATAGACAGTAACTCCAGGCACTTCATGAAAATCACTTCCGGGGCCTTGGAGGAAAGTTCCATTTCCACCAGCTGCAAGATTTGAGCCTGAAGCTTTTTGCAACCATTTCACAATTTCCTGGGGGAAGGCTGGTCTAAGAATAAAGCTAATTCTAGAGGCAGAGATCCTATGTTACTGGATCCAGCTGGGCCAGATGCCAGAAAACCCTGTATGTTTCAGTCATATGAGTGCCAAATCCCTCTCCTGGTCAAGCCAGTCTGTGTTGTCATCCTGTCCCTTATAACCAAAAGGCAATAGGATAATATCCATTTCTGAAAAGGCTGGCACATCTCCCCCCTTTTGCTGTGACACAGATGCATCAAGAGGAGTAATTAGCAGTGACATTAGGAAATCAGGCTGAAGCCACATTGTGGTGAGTTGGGGAGCATGGGCCACCCAGTCTCTGAGATCACTGAAGGGTGCAGAATCTCTGGAGGCCAGGTGACCCCAGGAGTTGCTGAACAGGCTAAACTTAGCTTTGAGGGATCAGGTGAAAGTTTTTGTCGCTGTTGATAAAGTAGAATTCTCTAGCTGAAAGGACCCAGCCACCCTGTGAGGCGGGCACATACCAGTGCCTGCTCATCTCATTTCTCTGCTTCTGATTTCAGAACCCACTTTCCTTCAGCGACTCATCCTTCCCCACTCACAAGCCCTGGAGGGGGTTAGGGGAGGGGAATGAGTCCTGCGTGGTTGAGAATATTTGGGAGACAGGAGCTGCTGTGCTTATTAGCTGCTCCTGATGGTTGGAGGCAGCAAGCCTGGGGAGAAATCCAGCGCAGCCTCTGTGCCCAAGGTCTGCTTCTAGTAATGCAGTCTGGGGTTGTGTTCAGTCTGGGGGCACCACATTAGGCTTGGTATCTGAACGGGTGCCTTAGGTGGCTCCATAGTGCAGTGGATGGCGTATTGGACTTCTAAGTAGGTGTTGCACAAAATCATGTCCTCTGGTGCCCTCAAACTCTGCTACCATCTTGGAAGATGCACTCTGTCCTTTAATTCTTTTTCAGAACCAGGAATCAAAAACCTTGTCTTCTTTTTTTTTTTTTTTTTTTGTGGTACCAGGGACTGAACTCAGGACCTTGAGGTTGCCAGGCAAGTGCTTATTTTACTGAGCTATCTCCCTGGCCCTTACCTTGTCTTCTTGAGGAGATAAGGTGGCCAAGAAAAAGACAAGAAACTTAGCTTTCATTCTTTTTCTTCTTCAGCAGTGGCAAAACAAAACAAAAAGCAAATTACATACTGACACACTCAAGTTTACCCTCTAAACCATCTCCAGAAAAATAATCTCCTGGTACAGTCAGTACAGTTATTCCTGCAAGACCCTCTTTGTTTTGTTTTGAGACAGGTTCTTGCTATGTAGTCCAGGTTGGCCTTGAACTTACTATGTAGTCCAAATTGACGAACCTCCTGCCTCAGCCTCCTGAGGGCTGAGATGACAGGAGTACACCTAGGACCCTCTTGGAATAAGACCCCCGCATCCACATTACCACCCTCCACCTGCACATTCCCCTCCCCTGGGACATTCTACCACCTATACCTGGGAGTTTACTTCCCAGCACGTTACCAAGAGCAAGATTCCCCAGGACAGTACCAGACACCACAGCTTTTTTTCTTTCAATCAAATCTAAAATATAAGAGAAATGCTAAATTCTTCATATATATGACCTAATTTACGTGATACAATGTGCAGACCTTAGTTCAGTACTTTACGTATACTACCATGTATAATCCTTAGAGCTGTAACAATATCTGCTGTTGTTGTTATCCTTATTTTATAGAAGAATAGGAAGAAGAGGAGGAGGAGGAAGAAGAATTTGAGTTATGTACAGATTAAGTAACACTTCCAAAGTCACAAAATTACTGACAGATCAGAAATTTTAAACTGTACCCTTAAACTGGTACTCAGGTTTGCTCTGGAAAGGGTCAGATAGCACTCTAGACACCGAGGGCCGTGTATAGCCTCTGTTGTTGCTACTCACCTCTGCTGAGATTGTACAAAAACTGCCACAGACACTGTGTGAGTGATGGGTATGGTCATGTGCCAATGGAATTTTATTTATGGCCCCAGAAATTTGAAGTTCATGTCAATTTCTTCCTGAAGTAGAACTCCCTTTTTGCCACCTCCCCACACCATTTAAATATATATATATATTTTTTTCTTTCTTTTTTTTTTTCTTCTTCTTTTTCTGTATTTAGGACAGGGTCTACAGGGTCTACAAGGTCTCACTATGTAGATTGGACTCATAGTGATTCTCCTGTTTTCAGACTCCCAAAATGCTGGGTTCACAGGTTGCGCCACCATGCCCAGTCTCCATCACCATTGCAGCGAGACCTGGGGACAGAGCCGGCACACAGGATCCATGGTCGCTGCGCTCTGCCTAAGCAGGCACTTTAGTCTGCTGAGCTATCAGGCCGGCCCCTATAAAATCTATTCTTAACTCACAGGTCACACAAAAAGTAGATGGGAGGCCAGATGTGGCCTCTACTCTGGGCTGTGCTACTGCTTTCCCCCTGTCCTTGTAACTCACCCCCACCTTCTCCATTTCCCAACAACAATACTGGTTTGGAAGAAGTTAGTGACTGTCCCAAGGTTTCCCTTCCCCAGGAGCAGGTAGGAAGTCAGGATTACTCCCAAGTCTGCCTTGATACCAATGAAGTAGGGCCAAGATGGCTGGTCCAGGTGAGCAGGGAGCAGGGTTCAGCAGGGGCACCCATGATGCCTAACTAGGTCTGTGTCATAAAGCTGCCAGCCAGGTGCTGGCAGGACCTTCTTACCCCACTCTTGCCTCCAGGACTGACTGAAGCAGCCCAGAGCCCCGCTGCCTGGATCTGCCCTGTGATCCCATTCGCACATCCTCCTGGGAATCATAAACAATAGAAATGCTCTGCCTTCCAAATCTGGAGCCAGAGCTCCAGTAATACTCAGGCTGGCTGGACTCTTGGCTTGATCTTATCAACCACAGCCATTAAGGGAGGGCAGTGACACAGTTTATATCTGGTTGTTCCCCCAAAGCCTCATAAGTTCATAGGTGGAGATTTGGGGAGGTAATTGGATCACGGGTGCATGATATTCATCAGATTAGTCCACTAATGGGCTTATGGCTAAATGTGATTGGAAGCCTGGATGGAGGAGGTGTGTCACTGGGGGCGTGGCCCGGAAGGATATGTCCTCCCTTCTCCCTTGATTTCTCTCCCTGTCTCTGTCTCTGTCTTTTTCTCTGTCTTGTCTGTCTGTCTGTCTCTCTGCTTCCTGCCTGCCATTCCAGGAACTGTTGCCCCTCTGCCACATCACCTGGCCTTGGAGCCAGGCAACCACGGACTGAACATCTCTACAAACTGAGAACCTAAATAAGCCTTTCCTTTCTAAGTTGATGATCTCAGGTGTTACCTAAGACAGATTTCAGTACCAGTCTGTGCTGTGACCATGTGGCTCAGAACATTGAATACTGAAGCTGTGGCGTGAATATTGCTATGGGCTTTTTAGCCAGGTCTATGTTGACAATCAAGAGCAAATGGCACAACTGAATGACTTTAAAAAGCTGTCAGGGGCTGGGCTTATAGCTTAGTGGAGCAGTACCTGCCTGGTCCTGAGTTTGATTCCAAGTGCAAAAAAACAAAAACAAACAAACAAAAAAATTAAGTTTTTCTTTTTCTAAATCTTTGTTTAGGCCCGGGAGATGGCTCATTGGAATAAGGACTTCCCTGGCAAGTTCAAGGGCCTGAGTTCAATCCCCGGTCCCACAAAAAAAAAAAAAAAAAAAAAAAACCTTTATTTATTTGGTACAGGGTCTTGCTATGCAGCTCGAACTCATAGTGATCCTTCTCCCTCAGTCTCCCCAGCACTGGGATTACAGGCATGCACCACCATGCCCAGTTTCAGTGGCTAGCACTGTGTGCTCAGGGTTCTAGGGCCAGCACAGCATGCAGTACCAGGGATTGAACCTGTGTCCTTGCACTTGCCAAGCAGGTGCTTAGACCTCCCAGCTATCTCCCCAGCTGAAAAAGTGAAAAATATTTTCAGTTTGGCCTGAAAGGAAGCTCTCCAGTTGTTGGGCCTGCAAAGATGCAGCAGAGGAGAGATTGTAGCTAAAATGAATAGCATTAAAAAAAAAAAAAGGCAAGTGCTTTACAATAGGAAGAGTGCCTTGCGAATATGTAGGGAACCAGTGAGACCCTATCCTGTGCAGGCTTAAAATTACAAAAGTGAAAGACTGCTCCGAGAAGAGAGCCCCAGAGCACCGTGCTCCAGAATGAGGGTTGCCTGGGAATTTGTGCCCTTTGATTCAGTGCATAGGTTCATTGCACTTGGCCCTGTAGGCAATTGAAGACCTCTGCAGTCATGATACAAGGTAGCCTGGCTTCTGCTTGAGCCGGCAGTAGACCTTGGCATCATTTTCACGGTGCTGGTTCTATACGGATGTAGATTTGCAAGTTGTGGGTTCAGAAAGGTCAGGCAGTATACTCCTGAGAGAGCAGTATGTGAAGCTATAAAAGTAAAACTAAAAGTTCAGTGTGCAGTGTAGGAGACCTCAGAATGTTAGAAAATCTAGGAAAGTGGAAAATCTGAGGAAAGGCACAATGAGTGAATGAAGATGGCCCAAGAGAATAGCTGTGAGAGCTACAACCACCAGCAGCAGTATAGGGAGGGTCAGGGCCACTCAGGTGCTTTGGAGTTTGCGTCTCACCACAACATAACCTGACTGCTAGACATGGAACTACAGGATTTAATGTTTGCCCTTCTGGGTTGCTTTGGTCCTGTTCCTTTCTATCCCCTATTTCTCCCTTTTGGAATGGAAATGTTTACCCTGTGCCTTTCTATGTTGTCAATATTTAACTTTCTTTTCTTTTCTTCTTTTCGTATTTAGGACAGGGTCTACAGGGTTCATAGGTTCTCACTAAGTAGATTGGACTCGTAGTGATTCTCCTGTTTTCAGCTTCCCAAGTGCTGGGATTACAGGCACGGGCCACCACGCCTAGTCGGGTATGGCACGGTGAGGGTCAACCTCTGACCGCTGCGCTCTGCCTAAGCAGCCACTGTAGTCTGCTGAGCTATCAGGCCAGCCCTGACTTTCTTTTCATTTTTACAGGAACTCACAGCTAAAATTTCAGAGAAAATTTTAGACTTGAACTTTTTGGCAATGTTGAATCTGTGAGGACTTTGGCAACTCTTAGATATGGATTAGACAATGCATTTTGCATAATGGGATGTGCATAAGCCTCTCAGGAGCCAGGGACAGAATGTTATGATTTATGTCCTGGCTTCTGGGGGTGGTTGCATGATACTTGGCGGACTAGTCTGCTCATGGGTTTACAGTTAAATGTCATGTTGTGAGGTAAACCGTGATGACAGGAGGGAGGTCACTGGTAGAATAGCACGTAAGCATACATCTCCCTTCCTCCTCCACTGATCATCCTCTGCTTCCTGCCTGCCATGCCACGAGTGGTTTGTCCTTTGCCATGCCTTGGATCCAGCCACATGTGAGCTAAAATCTTTATAAGCCATGAGCCAAAAATAAACCTTTCCTCTTGAACTTGTGGGTGTGAAGTATTATGTCTCAGCAACGAGAAAGGTGTGGGACAGGAATGGGATGACTTGATCTAAAAGGGACAGAAGATCCCACTTGTGCAGGGGCTTCAACTCTGGCCTCCTTGAGGTGAGGGAAGGAGTAGAAGCAAGCAGAAAAGCATGAGCAGAGAGACAGAGAGTCAGAGAGAAACACAGAGAGATTCAGATTGAGTGTGCACACACACACGCACACACACACATATACACATAGCATACATAGGGGAGCTGAGGCTGTATCTTAGTAATAGAATACTTGCTTAACATGCACAAAGGCCTGGGTTCAATCTCTAGCACCACAAACAAAATAAGAAAATATATATAGGAAGAGATTCTTTAACAGTTGGTTATTATTATTATTATTATTAATTATTATTATTGCAGTAGCAGGGATTGAGCTCATTATCTTGCACTTGCCAGTCAGGCCATTATGCCACTGAGTTATCTCCCCAGCTCTGACTGTACTATTTCTACCATTAGTGGTACAAGCTGTCTGAAGGGGCAGTCATGATGTACTGCCAGTGGTTCAAGCCAGTGGGAACATATTAAGTGAATACAAAATAATTGTAAAAATCTCCTGCATACTATTACATCATAGGGCTGGTGAGATAGCTCAGTGGTCTAAAGCACCTGCTTAAGCAAGCTTAGGCAAAAAGCTCAGACACCGCAGTTCGATCCCCGGCACCACATGCCACAGTAGCTCTGCTCCTAGTGTGGGCTGAGCTGGCCACACACACACACACACACAAAAAAAAAAAAAAAAAAAAAAAGAAAAAGGAAGAAAGAAATGGATGAATTGCTAGACACATATGAATTACCAAAGCTAAACAAAGAACCTATAAAAACCCTGATAAGGTCAAAAATAGTCAATGAAAGAGGGGCAGAAGTAAGCACAAGTGCCAACTAAGAAAGTTCCAAGCCTCAGTGGCTTCACTACAGACTTCCCAGGTCTTCACAGAAGAACTAATGCTGATACTCTTCAAACTCTCCCATGAAACTGAGGGGGGAGGAGCTCTGCCAAATGGATTCCTTGAAGCTAGAACTACACCAATACCAAAATCAGACAAGGACTCAACAACAAAAGAAAGCTACAGCCAATCACCCTAATGAACATAGACCCAAAAGTCTTCAGCAAGATTCTGGCAAACGGAATGCAACAAATCATTGAAAAGGTGTTAGACCATAACCAATTTGGCTTTATCCCGGGGATGAAAAATCAGCAGGTGTAAGTCAATAAGTGTAATATAACATATAAGCAAAAGGGAGCATAGAAATCAGGCAATCATCTCAATATATGCAGAAAGGGCCTTTGATAAAATTGAATGAACACCCATTCATGATAGGTATAGAAGGATCTTATCTTAAATTGATCAAAAAAATCACTTATGACTCCTGCTAACAACATACTAAATGGGAAAAAGCTGAAAGCATCCCCTCTAAAATAAGGCACAAGCCTGAACTACACAGGGAGACCCTTTCTCAAAAGACCAAATAATTAATTTAAAAATAAAAAATGAAATGAAATCAGGAACACAAGTATCTATCTACTTTTACTATTTCTGTCTACTATGGTACTTAAAACTTTAGCCAGAGTACTCAAGGAAGAGAAAAAAAATGAAAGGAATTCAGATAAGAAAGAAAGAAATCAAACTAGCTTTTTTTGTAGATCATGTGATCTTGTACATGGAAGACCCCAAAGAAACCCCACCAGAAAACTCTAAAAACTAATAAATTCAGCAAAGTGGCAGAATTTCAACACACAAAATCAACATACAAGGGTTGGAGAGATAACTCAGCAGTCTAAGCACCTACCTGGAAAGCTCAGTGTCTTAAGTTTGATCCCTGGTACTGCATGCCATGCCACTCCTGGAACCCTGGTTGCACTGTGCCAGCCTTGAACCAGGCATGGTGGTGCACGTCTGTAATCCCAGCACTGGGGAGGCTGAGACAGGAAGGTCACTACAAGTCTGAGCTGTGTAGTGAGACCCTGTACCAAATAAATAAATCAACACACAAAAATGAAGTGTTACTATATACCAACCATAAACGCACCAAGGAATAAATCAGAAAAATGATATCATTCATAATAGCTTCAAAAAATTAAGTATCTAGGAATTTACCTAACAAAGCAAATAAGGAACCTCTATGAGGAAAAGTGTGGTGCTCTGGGAAAAGATACTAGAGAAGACACTAGGAAGTAGAAAGACATCCTCTGTTCTTGGATAGGCCAGAACTGGTATCCACAATGGCCACATCACCAAAATGATGCATAGATTTAATGCAATTCTAATAAAAATACCCTTTGCGTTTTTTCAAAGAACTAAAAAAAATCAATTCTACACTTGATCTTAGCCAAAAAGCCGAGAAGTAAAAAAAATCGGTTCTACAATTTATATGGAACCATCAGAGACTCAGAAGATCCAAAGAAGAGCCAAGCAGGCAGCATCACAAGTTCATGTTTCTGATTCTATTACAAAGCTACAGTAATAAGAACAGCATGGTACCAGCACAGAAACAAACATGTAGGCCAACAGAATAGAATAGAGGATAAAGAAACAGCCCCAAGCACCTTCAGCCTCATGATTTTTGACAAAGGGACCAATAATATACCCAGATGAAAGATGGCCTCTTAACAAATGATGCCAGGAAAACTGGTAATCTGCATGCAGAAGAATGGCTTTAGATCCATGTCCCTTGTCTGTACTAAAATCAAATCAAAATGGAGTAAAGACCTAGATATAAAAACAGAACTGAATTTAATGGAAGAAAAAAAAAATGTGAAACTTTTGAAGACATAGTCCTGGCAAGGACTTACTGATTAGAACTCCAGCTTTACAAGATATACCTAGAATCACAAATGAGATTATGTAAATTTCAAAAGCTTCTACACAACAAAGGAAACAACCCATAGAGTGGAGAAACAACATACAGAATAGGGAAAACATTTCCAACTACTCCTCAAACAGAAGATTGGGGCTGGGGATTTAGCTCAGTGGCACACCACATGCATGGCAAGTGTAAGGTCATGAGTCCAATAATAAGTAGAAGACTAATATTTAGAATATGTATAGAAAAGTACCCCTAAAGGAAAAGAACTAATTAAAAAGTACAATTATAATTGAATACACATTTTTTTGGAAGAAGTACAAATGCCTAATAAGTACATGAAAAATATTCAGCATCTTTGGCCAATAGAGAAATGGAAATCAAATAACACTAAGATTCCATCTTACTTCAGTAAAAACAGCTATTGTCAAGGTCTCAAGAAGAACAACAAATTCTGGTGAAGTTGCAGGGTAAAAGGTTTTTCTATTTTGTTGGTAGGGATGTAAATAAGTATAATCACCATGGAAACCAATATGGTGATTTCTCAGAAAAGATAAAGCTAGGAATTCCATCTGATGTAATCTGAGCGCTCAGGAGGCTGGGGCAGGAGGATTGCTGTGAGGTCAAGTATCCTGGACTGTATAGTGTGTTCAAAGCCAGACAGAGCTACATGGTGATATCCTGTCTTGAGAAGAAGGAGGAGGAGGAGGAGGAAGAGGAAGAGGAAGAGGAAGAGGAAGAGGAAGAGGAGGAGGAGGAGGGAGAGGATGAGGAAGATGAGGAGGATGAGGAGGACGAGGAGGAGAAGGGGACAGGGAGGAGGAGAAAGAGGAAGAGGAAGAGGAGGAGGAAGAAGAGGAAGAGGAAGAAGAGGAGGAAGAAGAGAAAGAAGAAGGAGGAGGAGGAGAGGAAGAGGAGGAGGAGAAAGAAGGGAAAGAAAAGAAAAAAGGAATCTATTCAACCCAGCTCTTGCCTTTCCAGGTATCTCCCAAGTAGAGTTATAGACGTTATATTGCAAGGATAAATGCATACCCATGCTCACAGCAGCACAATTCACGAGAGCTGAACTGTGGAGGTGACCTGTATGCTCACCAGCAGATGCACGGTACAGAAAAGGTGATGTACACTTAATGGAGTACAACTCAGCCACAAAGAAGGATGCATTAGAGTAATTTGTAGGAAGATAGATCTTGAGACCATAATACTGAATAAAATAAAAGAAATTTAGATATCAAATGGTTCCTCTGATATGAGTGACCCATAATATAAATAATTTAGAAAGCAGAATAAAAGAGAGGCAGTAGGAAGCAGGAAGATAGATCCTGTGGAGATGGGAAACAGATTGGAGGAGGATGGAGAAAGAATCATGAGGATGGCCAAGATTTCTAGGTATATGTACTGAAGTCTCAAGATGAGTCTAATTATTACGTGTCACAAACATATACTAATAAAAAGGGAGCAGGATTTGAATCTGAGTAGTTTCCAGGCTTACTTTACACCTGTGTCAAAGGTTAGCCAGTCTTTTCTGTAATGGGCCACATGTTTTAAACATTGAGTGACACATGCAAAGGGCTTAATTTCTTCTCTTTCCTTTAATAAGTGAGTCTCTCTCTCTCTCTCTCTCTCTCTCTCTCTCTCTCTCTCTCCCTCTCTCTCTCTCTCCTCCTCCTCCTCCTTCCCCCCTCCCCCTCACTTTCATAGGCCCTTCCTGCAGAAGTACATTCCAGACATTTTAAAATTTTTATTTTGAGACAGTGTCTCACTAACTCACTAGGTTTCCCAGGCTGGGCTCAAACTTGTAATGTTTGGTGTGTACATGACACCAGGTTTGACGTTCCTCTGGACAAGGAACCAACAGTGACGTGGTTTACCTGAATTTGAGCAAAGCAGTGGGCAAGCACACACACGCTTGTTGCATACAGTGGAAAGCGGTGAGGTGAATTCAAGAACTACACATGAGTGTAGCCAGTAGAGGATGGGTGCCCATTCTGGTGCATGGGTTTTCATGTAGAATGATGCCATGTCACATGACTTCTTATTACTAAGGTTGGCTGCCTTGAGCTCCCTTCTACCACTCCTGAGAACAACCCTCTTCCCTCCAAGGGATCCTCTCTCCCAGGAGAGTTATTTAGACCAAAGGGGCAAAACCTGGAAACCTGATCACTAGGTGCCCTGCCATAGCTGGCCCTGCCACACAAGTACTCTGTGGGAGCCAAGCAGCTCAGTTGCCTAGAGACAGGTGCCTGGAAACAACCACCAGAGCCTTGGGTCCAGGCCCAGGTCCAGGTCCAGTGCCCACCCTCTGCAGACACCACTGTATCGATCATGGTGCATGCCATTTGGCTGGTCCTGCATGTGTTCTCAGAGTGCTTTGTGAAAAGGAATAATCTCTCCCACAGCCGTGACACATAGTTCTAGACCCACACACACTCAGATACGAGGGGATCTCTCCACGTTCATCAACAGTGTTCTGGGTACTAGGTCAGGACCTGTCTCCAGGTTTAGTTCAATCTGGCCCCTAAAAGCAGCTGCCGCCTGGGCTCTTGGCCTTTCTGGGAGTGCTGATTGGTGGCTTTGGATGGGGGCTGCCCAGCACCCCTTATTCCTCCTGAAGATGCCCTCATTCCACGAAGGGACTCCGTTGCTCCCCACTGTCCTGTACTCCACCTCTGGTCTCCTCCCCTAAAATTGGATATGTCAGATCTTTTGTTTTTCCTCTCCTGGGAGTTAGTGGGAAACACAGGCTCTAAAATGCTCTTCCACAAGACTCTGACGCAGGCAGGGGCACGGTGACAATTCTTGTTGGTGTCTCCTTGGTATAGCCCTTCTGAGGGGCCATTTTCAGCTCCTGGCCTGCAACCCCATTACAAGCACTCATGCTTTTTCTGGGCCTTCACAGTGTCCACTTCCAAGACCTGCCCCAGGGGGTTTCCCAAGAGGGCAGCTTGGGTCCTCTAAGGAATCTCTGCTCTGCCTCTTATTCTTCTTCACAGGAAAAATAAGCCTAAAACAACATATGCCCTACTTATAGGCTGTTGGCTCAGTGGTAAGATGACAGGAAAGTTTTGTCTTGTTGAGTTGTGTCCCCTGGGGAAAAAAAACTTGTCTTGTGCATATATTTCATTATCGTTAAAAATGCCAGCAACTGTGTGTTTCTTTCATTGCAATGAGAGAAACTAGTGGTGTGGAGAGAGGACAATGACCCTTTCCACGCAGCACAAGGAAGCCCTGCCCTCAGGGTGTCCTTGGTGAGCCGTGGTGGTAGCTGGCAGTGCCTACTGGCTGCTATCACCCACCGGCATGGGTGGATTTATTGACAGAGCCAAAGGCTGGAGTCCCAGTTGGCTTTGTTGTGTGCGTGATTAAGAGTGAGTCCTTGCCCCCTGGAGCTCCGTTCTTCCCACAGAAGCAAGGAGGGATGGGACAAAGTGACCTCTAAGAGTTGAGCTGCTTGGTTCTGAGCCTTGTTGAGATCACGGCCTGGTGGGAGCAGAGTGGCCTGATGGGAGCAGAGCGGCACCCTGGAGAGTCTGGAATCCTATTGGCCGGTGGGAAGTGCTCTGCGGTCCCACGCGGTCTGCCCACTCTGAGCTGCGTACAAAAAATATCCTCCTGAAGTAAGCTTTAGCGAAGAGAAATTCTATTGGCTTGTGTAAGTGAAACGTTTAGGTCTAGACTTCGGATTTGACTGGATCCAGAGAATGAAAAGGAGACTTTCTATGCTGGTCACGGGGAGCCCCAGACCTACCCTGCCGGCCTGACTCCTATCCCCAGGGTTCCAGCCGAAGCCCCAGAGCTGACTTTCCCTGCATGAAGCCCACTTGCCAGTCAGGGAAGCCCGCGTGTGGGTGTTGGTGTGGGCCACACTTGCCCAGGCTCTCACCCTGCAGGTGGGGGCAGGTGAGGACCACACCTTGGGGCTGTGGTGATGCAGGGGGCTCCCTCAGGCCACACCCGGAGCCGCCCCAGAGGGGGAGAAGTCCCAAGAAGAGAAGCTGCTGAGGCGCTCAGGTCACTGGGGCTGTCCAGGGGTGGTCCCTGGCTCAGCACTGCTGCCACCACCACACAGGAGCTGCTTAGAGAGTGGATCCCTAGGCCTGGCCCTGCGGTGAGTTTGGCATAGGCCGAAGCTGACACACACCGTGGCTCTCACCCAACTGCAAGCAGGGTCAAAAGGGAGCATTTATGACACCTTCATGTCACTCCTGACCAGTTCTGTCAGGAAAAGCAGGTGCCGGGGCCCAGTCACTGGCATTTTAAAAAGCATTCCCCCAAGCGGTTGTAACAGAAGACCAAGTCAAGGAACCACTGTTCTCCTCAACAATTTTTAGTTTCCCAAGTGGCGCCAAGCAGGGATGGGGCAGTCCTGCCGATGAGAACGGTGCCTTTAATGAGTGATTCAGGAGGTAGCACCTCTAGCCAAGCTGAATGTAAAGTGGCAGAGCTGGGGTGAACACCCACCCGCTCTGTGGGCTTGAACCTGGCATCGCCAGCCTATGGTGAACTCTTCACCCTCGCTGCTGATTCACCTGAGAGAAGAGCGAGAGGAAAACAAGAACCACAGTGGTTTGAACATGGTCCAAAAATGTTGCTTATGTGTTTATCTCATTTGAGCCATAGAGTAATGTTAAACAGGAACCTAGCCTGAGAGGCAGGCAATATGAAGAAGGAAAATTAACTGTAAGGTAGAGGACCTTAAGTAGGTAAACAGCCTGTGAGTTACAAAATGATAAGTAGGAATAAACCCGTGAGGTCGGCAATACAAAGCAGGAGTATAACCTGCAAAAAAGTAATATTAAGTAGGAATAAAACATGTAAGGAATGCATTATTAAATAGGAGAACAATTTGTAAGTTAGGTAACATTAAATAAGAGTATAACCTAAGTAGGTAATACTAAGTAAAAAAAAAATAGCCTATGAGGTAGGTGATATAAAATGGAAATATAACCCATTAAGTAGCTGAAATCATATAGGAATATAACCTGTGAGATGGGTAGAATTGATTGGGAATATAATCTATGAGACAGGTAACATAGGAATAACGCCTGTTGGTAAATAGGCTATGAGGCAGAGCACCTGGCTATAAGGGAGAGGCCCTAAGTCCAATCCACAGCAGCAAAAGATAGTAAAGAAATAGGGATTTAATCCTGTGATGTACTTGAACATTAAATAGGAATGAAATCCATGAGACAGGTAATATTAAACAGGAATATCAACTGTGATGTAGGAAGTATTGGGTAAGGATATTAAGTAATATTTAATAGGAATACACCCTGAAAAGTAGATAAAAGTTAAAAGGAAAATAACTTGCTCAGTCAGTAATATTTAGTAGAAAGATAACCTGGGAGGTAGATAGTATTATAGTTGGGTAAATTAAAATAGGCATATTACCAGGGGACAGATAACGTTACATAGAAACAACCTATGACGCTGGTCAAATTAAGTAGGAATACAGCTTATGAGGTAGATCAAGTTAAGTAGAAATATAGCTTTTGAGGTAATAAAGTAACCTGCAGGTAGGTAATCTTAAGTAAGAGAATATCTACGAGGTAGATAATAATAAGAAGGAAATTACCTGTGAGGGATGTAACATATATAGAAAAATAACTTGTGAGGTAGAGAATATAAGTAGGAATCTAACTTATGAGGCAGTCACTGTGAACTAAGAGTGTAAATGTGAGGGAGCTAATGTGAACAGGACTAGCACCTCGGAGGGAGCTGATGTTACCTAGGAACATAACTGTGAGGTGGCCATATTAAATTCAAAGGTCAGAGGGTAAATAGACCCAGGTGACCAAGCTAGGATTGAAACCCAGGGGTCTGGTTTAAAACTAGGACTTTTATGCCCCACTCACGCTCTGAGTGTAGAGAGGTTGTATCTGTACTTAGGAGTCGAGGAGGCTGGGGAAAATCTGGAAGTGAGTCTTCTTGTGCAGTGTGTTGAGGAAAAACGCAGGGCTGAATCAGAACCTGGCCTGCTGAGTACTCAGAGCTCCATCCCTGAGTAGCTTCGCAACTTCAAATGCGATCCTTTTACAACAGCAAAAGGAAATCACTTAAGTATTTGTTGATAAATGGTTGGCCAATGAAATGATAGCAAAATGTACTACCATGGAATAAAATGTAATATTATGTCAAAGGTGGGGGTGAAGAAGTTCTGTATGAACTGAGTCATTCAGAGCTGGGGTAGCACAATCTCTACAGCACATGACAAAAGCAAGAATCCTCGAGAAGCTTCATGACCACGAATGAGTCACTTGGGTCCTGGTTCTTAGTCTGGAATACTGAACAATGGGGCCGTGCTAACTGCCCGTAGAGTCTGTCTTCGTTGTTCATTGAGGCTAGCAGGAGGCTCCCAGCAGCCTGCTTCCTGGGATGCCAAGGCCAGCAGATGCCACAGTCATTGTGCATTGTGTGGGCTTCTGAGAATTGCTCTCCAGCCCAGTCGAGGATTCCTGATATTTTTTTCAAGGCTTAGTAAACAGCTCATACAGAAGATCTAAATCTTGGAGG
>NW_004524616.1:4969400-4972347 GCF_000260255.1 Octodon degus
TGACTCAGGCCTCAGGCTGCCTTAAGGGTGGGTCTGGTGCAGCTTGTAGAACTGGGGATCAAACTATGGTCCCTCTGGCCAGGGAGATGGCTCAGTAGAATAAGTGCCTGCCTGGCAAGCGCAAGGGCCTGAATTCAATCCCCAGTTCTGAAAAAAAAAAACCCAACCAAAAAAACCAACTACGGTCCCTGGCGCCTGACTGAGTTTGCCCAAGCAGGTGCTTTAAACAACTGAGCTAACCCACAAGCCCCTGTGAAGGCTTGATTCTATTAACATTCATCAGTTCCTGCTACACCCAGCTCTATGCCAGGAAGCAAGGAAGACAGACAGATCCCTGGCTCCAAGAAGGAGAGCTACAGGTTGGGGAACAGACTTCACAGTGATCAGGGAGATGGAGTTAAAAGGAGATGTTTTGGGCACTAACAAAATAGGCTGGCAAGGCATGGTGGCACACACCTGTAGTCCCAGCACTGGGGAGACTGAGGCAGGAGGATTGTTTCGAGTTCAAGACCAGCCTGGGCTACAAAGTGAACTCAAGGCCAGATTGAACTGCATAGTGAGACCCTGTCTCAAGAAGACAGACAGACAGACAGAAAAAAAAGAAAAAAGAATTAAGTTGGCATGGATGTAATGAAATGAGCACTTTTTTGGTTGTTTTTCTTTGGTTGTTTTTTGAGATGGGGTCTACTACTACCCGATGTAGTCCAGGGTAGTCTCTTTTTTTTTGGCGGAATTGGGGATCAAACTCAGGCCCTTGTGCTTGCCAGGGAAGCACTTGTTCCACTGAGCCATCTCCCTAGCCCCCAGGGTAGTCTTGAGAGCACTATGTAGCCCAGGTTGGCCTCAAACTCATGGCAATCCTCTTGCCTCAGCCTTCCTAGTGCTGGAATTACGTGCTTGCACCATCATGTTCAGCTTAAAATGAGCATGCTTATACAAGGTCAGTGGAGTGTAAATTTGTTCAGCTTTTTTCAAACAATAATTTGGAATAACTTCAAAAAATTTAATGTTCATACTTGATTCAGCAACTCCACTTCTAAGACTATCCTCAGGAAATCTTGCTCTGTGCACAAGACAGCAGGACACGCAGTTCCCTGAGGTGCTGTGTGCTCTTCGTACTTGTTGGAAGCAGCCCAGGCCCCCATCACCAGGGGACGGCTGGCTGGGCTGCATGCACACTCTGGCAGACCACGCAGCAGCCAGTCACACAAAGCAGAGCCACAGCTAAGGACAGGGACATGTTCTCATAGTACAGAAACACACAAAGCAAATCTCAGCGTACTTTTGGCTGAACACACTCACCACACTGAGATGCCACCTCACACCTACCAGGATGGCCATGTGTTGGTGAGGTCCAGTGTGACTAGCCTTGAAACCCTTATGTGAAGCGAAAGAATTCATTCACAAACTACCATATACTGTACAACTCCACTAATGTAAAGGTCCAAAATAAGCAAATCCATAGAGAGTGAAGGCAGATTAGTGTCTGTCAGGAGCTGAGAGGGAAAAGGGGACTGGGAAGTGACAGCGGGGGGGGGGGGGTTCATTTATTTATTTATTTAGGGGAACCAGGGATTGAACTCAGGCCCTTGCGCTTGCCAGGGAAACGCTTATTCTACTGAGCCAGCTCCCTGACTCCGGGGGTTTCATTTCACTATTTAGTAATCTTGAATCATACACTTAAAATAAGTAAATTGTGTATTATTTTAACTATATCTTAATGAAGCTTCTAAAAATACAGAGGGGATATATATGTGGGTTTTCATTGAAAAATGTTTTATAATGGCAAAAGGGAACAACTAAAGTATTTGTCAATAAATGGTTGGCCAGTGAAATTATGATAATATGTACTATCATGGAATAAAATGTCACATTATGTCAAGGGCAGAGGTGAAGAGGTACTGTATGAACTGGTATAGCACAATCTCTAAGGCATATGACAAAAATTTAAAAAAGCAAGGTGCAGGACTGTAAATAGCATACCTTCCTCACATAAAAAAAGGTACAACTGGTCAGACATACTTTTCTAAATAAAATATTTATTTATTTATTTATTTATTTATTTATTTATTTGGCACAGAATCTTGGTAGGCAGATCAGACTCATAATGATCCTCCTTTCTCAGCCTCCTCCGTGCTGGGATTACTGGTGTGTGCCACTACACCCAGTTTCATGGTCGGCACAACATGTGGTACCAAGGGTTGAACTTGGTCCTTGTGCTTGCCAGGCAGGCACTTTGACCACTGAGCTATCTCCCCAGCCCATGCTTGGTTTTTATTTACATAGGTAGACCAGGGGTTGACAAGTTGTCGTGGTACAGCCAGTGAGCTAAGAATGGTAGTTATATTTTTAAACAGTTTAAAAAAAACAAAGAAAAATTCATGACACATGGAAATGACAGGAAATTAAAATCTGTCTCTATAAATAAAGTTTTATTGGCACACAGCCATACTCATTCACTTATGCATAGCCTATGGCTATTGCTTTCTCAAGACAATAACAGAGCTGATGAGTTGTGACAAACGCCATGAGCCTGCCAGGCCTACAGTATTTAGGACCTGGCATTGGCTGCAAGATTTGCTGACTCCTGGCTAGGACTCTGCAAGGAAATACTGAACTGGTGCTCCTGGGAGCAGAGAGAGCAGCCAGTGCTGGGGACAGGAAGAAGGTGTTTCACTGTGTGCCCCTTTGGACCATTCAAGCAGCATCCACAAAACAAAAGCTATATCATCCTCTTTTATTCTCTTATCCAGCACTCAGATGAGGCAGGAATATATGAAATACGTCACATCTGTACAATAAGTGAGGTTCTTTTGAGGGAGGGAGATGGGTGGAGAGAAGGGAGACAGGTAGCTTTGGCAGTAAACACCTGCAAACCTTTGGTCTGTTTTAGGAGAACCGCTTCATGTACAACTTGTGTGGTTAAAAATTAAGAATGCATTCATTA
>NW_004524616.1:4972547-4974479 GCF_000260255.1 Octodon degus
GCACAGGGGCTTAGGAGGCTGCCATGGTGCTAAACTAGTTACTGAAGAATACAAGGGTCCCAGAGATGTGTGTCAACAATGAGAATGCGCCAAGCAGCCTGCTGCATGGCCCAGCAAGGAGTGGCCCGAGCAGCAGCACGGGGCATCCACCCTATTGCCACCCCAGCCCTTGGCTGTGGCCCTCATGGTCTGCAGGTGTCCAGGTTGAGGAGCCTTTTGGCCCCTCTCTACCCCCTCCCAGTAGGATCCTGATTTTGTTCATCTTTCACAGCCTCTTGGAGGGCTCTCGAGCGTCGCTGGGGCTTGTACTGCAGCTGCTCCCAGGAGCTGCCTTTTCAGCAAGCCTGAGGGCTGTTCAGGGAGGCAAGAATCCCTGCCCAAGGACCAAGCCTGCAGGGCTGCAGCGGAACTAGGCAAATGCAGGTGCTCAGGGTGGCCCGGTTTCAGGGACAGCTGATAACAGAGGTGTCTCATATGTGGACAAACTGAGTTTCCTTTGCTTGTCCTTATACTTTATTCCAGAAACAGGGTTCTTATTCTTTATGTTGTTGTTATTTTGAGACAGAGTCTTCCTGTGTAAGCCCAGGCCAGCCTTCCACTTGAAGTGATACTCTTGCCTCAGCCTCCCAAGCACTAGGATTACCATGCCCAGCAAGGTCCCTATTCTCATTTAGGGACTGCCTTCTGCTCAGTCCATGCAGTGCAGACGAGAGGGATTTTGTATCCAACCCTGGATATGAAATGTGGCACATGATATAGGCCTGACTAATCAGAACATTCCATTTCTCCATCATGTGATTGATTCAGAAGTGGACATGTGACCCAAAGGAGCCAAAGAATGGCAGCCCCAGGATTTTTACTGGAGATATCAGGAGAATGGCTGATGCTGCGTGGGTTGTGGCTATCCTAGACAGAGGCACCCTTAGAGCTCACCACAACCCAGAGAAACCCAACCTGAGAACAAAACTACAGCAGAAGGAAGTGGAGCTGAGAATTGCAGACTGGCTCCTAATGACATTGTTTAAACTTGATTTAGTTGTACCTGAAGTTCTTATCTATCCTGGCATTTTTGATAAAAGATGAAATATTTTTCCTCTTCTGCTTAGGCTGCTTTGTATTGACAAGGGTCAGAACTGCCATGCAGGGTTGGCAGCACCAAGCTCCAACCAGGCTGTGACCATTCCATGGCGATTTCCTTCCCCCCTTTGCTGTGCACTTATACCTTCCATTACTTTTCTTCTGCTACTGGGTGGTCAGAGGCAGTGGCTTCCCTGACCTGCTAGCTGGCTTTCATCCTCTTGTTGGGTGAGGCGGTCCATCTGCCTCACAATCCACTCCTCTAAATTCCAATCCTCAGTTGTCCAGACCTGCACCTGCCATTTCACACACACACACAGACACACACACACACACACACACACACACACACACAATGTGCAGGCGCGCGTGCACGCACGCACGCACAATGTGCAGGCGCGCACGCACACACACACACACCCCTTTTATGAATGAAATGCACTCAAAGACCGTTTTTGTTCTTTAACCTTTGTTGCATGTCACCCAGACTCTGTGCCAAGCACATTTTACACAGAACCTTATCTAGCCTCAATAACCCTATCAGGTAGCTTTTATGATTATTATTCTCATTTTCAAGAAGTAGAAAGCGGTGGCTTGAGGCAATGAGACCATTGGCCTGGAAGAGGCCGCAACACACCCAGGACGAGGAGAGACTGAGTGTGGGTCACAAGAGGGGCTGTGCTCTGACTGCTCCACCTGTGTGGTCCTGGCTGCAGGACCACCTGAGTGTGGTGCCCATTCTAGGACCCCTCCCCAGACAAGCCACGACTGAGCAGGTCTCGGGAAACCCTTGGTTCAATAAAGGCCACCAAGGCATGAGGACCCAGGACCTCACCCTGTCAGTAGTCTCCCCAG
>NW_004524616.1:4975485-4977420 GCF_000260255.1 Octodon degus
CCAGAGAGGAATGGTTCCCGCAGAGCCTCAAGGAGGGAGTTCAAAGTTCTTCACAAAGCACTCAGCATAATCTCGCCCACTGAGCTGGCTTTCCTGAATCTGTGCCCTCTGTTGGAAATGCTATCCCTTCCTATTCCTTCCTATTATCGCTTGTGTCTAGCTGGGCCCCCAAAGCCTCAAGCACTTGTAGGTGTTGGGAGCCAGGGTTTGTGAATGTGAGTCATGGGTGTATGCTAATCAGATTTGCTTGCTGATTGGACCAGCATACTTCCAAACATGCATGAATGGGTTTACTGAAGACAGAAGCCCTCCCTGGGTACAGATGGTGCCAACCAAGAGGTTTATAGCCTGAATGCCTAGCCTGAATGCCACAAAAAGGGGAAAGAGGCTGGGGAGATAGCTCCATAGAATAAATGCTTGCCTTGCAAGCATGAGGGCCTGAGTTCAATCCCCAGTTCCACCAAAAAAAAAAAAAAAAGTTAGCAAGTTTGCCTGTGAGCCCTAACAGTCACACACTGTTAGAATGACCTTATTGACATAGGGGGAAGAAACTCCTGACCTGAAAGATATCTGGAATGAATTTGTGTTCTCTAGAATCAAAGAATGAATTTTAGGAACAACAGAGATTAACAGCAGCATATATTTATTGAGGGAAAGAAAGCTTCCGTCCAGAAGAGGGACAAAAGAGGACCCAAGTGGGTTGCCAAGAAACCTGCCTTTTCTAGGGATTTTTATAGAGCAAACCATAAGATGAGTCCAAGGTGGGCAACATGGAATCTTCCAAGGTGGGCACGGGGTAGGGCAAAACTATGGTCACCCAATAAGAGTACAGGCACAATTGCTCAGGTAAAATTGAGTAAATCTGGATCAAATATGAACGCAGGTCATGTAGCAAGCAGGCATGAGGTGCCTGGCTCTCCATTTGCAAGGAATCCTATCCTCTGGGCTGGCTCCTTCAAGGGCCCAACCTGCTCTGGCTGTCTATAATATTTTATATAACTCAGCTACCTACAGCAGTATCATTTGCAGAATATTCGTCCCTGGAAGATCATCAAAACCCCAATCTGGCATAAATTTGGTGACTTGGAGTCTTTAAAATGTCAGAAATAAGAGACTGGGCTAATGGGTTAATTCTTGACTCTCCATTTATGTTCTTATGACTGTGTTAGCTGATTTTTCTTCCTTATCTTCCCGGTGGAGGCAGCAAGCCTACGAAAGCCAACCTGCCAAGGCGAGTTTGAACCGCCTCTTTGTGCATATATTTGACTTGGAACTGGTCCCCAGCCAGTAGAGCCTCGGTGAGCAGTTACAAAGGCCTCTGGCACTCTCCTTTGCTGGCATCCCCCACTGATGCCAGTCTTTGTCCATTACAACTTTCCTATCTGAGAAGGTTGGGAATTATTTAGAAATAGCCTTATTTGCACCACAATCCTGCCAATTCACAGCCATAAAGATTGCTTTGTGGCTCCTTGAGCTGTAGACTGAAGGGTGTAGAGGGAAGAAGCTGAACTAGTCAAGGCCTTTGTGTCAAGGTCATCTGGAAGGGGCACAGCGGCAGTGAGGGTCCAGGGGCGCAGCCCAGGGGTGTGTCCTTCCTCTTGTGGGCTGTTTGCAGGTTCACACATGAGCGAAGGACGTGGCTAGACATTTCTCCAAAGGAAACATGCAAATAGCCAATAAACACATGAAAACATGCTTGCATTGTCATTAGAGAGGGCTGGAGATTTAGCTCAGCGCACGGTACCCACCTGCCAAGCATGAGGTCTTGAATTGGATTCTGTCACCTCCCCCCCCCAAAAAAAAAACCCCAAAATAATTAGAAATGTATATAAAAACATCAGTGAGATGTCACCTCAGGTCCATTAATATACTATGGAAGGAAGGAAGGAAGGAAGGAAGGAAGGAAGGAAGGAAGGAAGGAAGGAAGGAAGGAAG
>NW_004524616.1:4978507-4981574 GCF_000260255.1 Octodon degus
TCCTCCTTCTTCCTGAAAACTTGCTCTCCAGGGATGTGAGTGCAGCCAGCTTCAATCATGCTCTGTGTGGTCAACAAGGCAAGCAATTAACTGTCCTGAGAGCTCATAAGCCACCTAGCCTGAGCCTTTCCTTCCCGCCTAGTCCCTGGCATGCTCGGCTGCTGGTCCTTGGAGGGCAGTCCTTTCCAGGCCCCGCCCTGCATCCCCAGGAGCCATTCTCCTCACTGTGGCTTTTGGGTCAGTGGAGCCTCCATTCCCACTGTACCTAACTTCATGCACAGAGACTCGTTAGTGTGATGGGCCAAGAAAAGACACCTGCTCCTTGGATTTCTATTTGTTTGGTTGTGGTGAGATAGGGTCTTGCTGTGTGGTTCAGGCCAGCCAAGAACTCATTATGTAGCACAGACTTGCCTGGGACTCAGGGTGCTCCCTGGCCTCAGTCTCTTGAGGGCTGGGATTGCATTCTTTTGCCACCAGGCTTGACTTGCACTTTGAATTTTGTACCATATGCAGCTATTATTTAGTTTCAAAGAACAGAGGGTTTATTTTTAAAAAAACAAAACCCTCTTTTTAGTAGGCTTTCTTAGTATTTTATATCTTACTGCAAAGACAAATGGAAAAAGCCTTTAGTTTTTTTTATTTTTGGTTTGTTTTTGTTGTTGTTCTGAGACAGGGTTTCACTATGTAGTTCAGGCCAGGTTTGAACTCACTGTGCAGTCCTGGCTGGCTTGAACTCATAGTAATCCTCCTGCTTCAGACTGTTGAGTTCTGGAATTACAGTTGTGCACCACCAAGTGTGACTGGAAAAGTGTTTGTAAAGTGTTTGTAATCTCAGTCTGTTCTTTCTCCTCCTATCATCCTTTCCAAGAAAAGAAAATCTATGGAGAGTTGGAAAAGAAATCTTGTGGACACATAGGAATGATGTCTTTCCTCTTGGAACACAGAAGTTGTTTGAGTTTTAAATGACATCATTTTCTGCCTGCGCTCCATTTATTAAATGCTCCACTGCATGCATTCACTCAACAAACGAGCTCAACAGAAGGTGGATCTTGTGCAAGTGGGAGTGATCCAGGTGGCTTCACTGGACACATGGCTCCTGGGAATTGCCCTGTACCCTCCCAATTGGAAGGGGCAGAAGTGAGAACAAGACTCAGGGCCAAGCAGGTAGAAAGAGCAGGGTTGATGAGGGGCAAATGAATAATCTCCATTCAGTCAGCAAGCAGTGGTGCAGCTCAACACTGACAGCCCGAGAGCGAGAGCGTCTCAGCTGGAGAGTGGCCCCTGGACACAGGCGATCCTGGGAGAGGTGAGAAATGGGAGGAGGCAGGGTCGGGTGGGAGCCTAGCAGCGTGGCCATGAAGCGAAGCCAAAGGTTTTGTGGGTGAGGCAAGATGCAGAGCTGCTTGCAGAGGGAGCACTGTGCATGAAATTCCCCAGTCAGGGGATCCTGAGGAACCAGTGAGGGACATCCAAGGATGTGGCACCCAGCGAGAGCTGGTTGCGCAGAAGGGAGAAAGGAAGCTGGGGATGGGTACAGGGACCTGGAAGCCGCAAGAGCAGAAGGCTACAGTCCCGTCCCTGGGGCCGGTGGGGTTTCACACAACTGGATCATGCCTGACTTCAGAAAGGTGCCAGGGCTGGGCACAAGGAGGCCTGGAAGGTGCAGAGTGCAAAGCAGGGAAGAACGGAAGGGTCCCAGCAGCACTGTGGCCCTCTGACACTTGGAAGGGGTACGGGTTGGGCTGAGAGCAAGTAGGAAGGAGCCCTAGACCCCGCTTGTGGAAGGATGGCTTTGCAAAGGGCACCTCAAGACACACGCAGGTCTGAGGTGCTGCAGGGTGGTCAAGGAAGACAAACTGCAATGACCTGGAGATGCTTTGCACCAAGGGCGCTGTTCAGTTTTCCTGGGGATGGACTAAGTACCACTGGCAAGTGCTGCCCACCTGGCCCACACGGCTTTTACTACTCACAGCCAAACTCTGTCCCTTCCTCAGGTGTCCTTCCACTCTGCAAGGAGCAAGCCCTGCTGGAGGCCCACGGGTCTCCAGTGCTTCTTCACACTTTCACAAGAGCACATGCCTTGGAGACTGCAGCAGGCCATAGCATCTAGCAGGGCTTTGAGGATATGTCCTTGCATTTCTTTTTATGGCTGCCTTCTATTTGTGGTCAGTAAAACCAGATTTTCAATTACGGTAGTGATGTGAAATTTTGTGTTTAAACAAAGGCAGTTAAACTAAAGGGGGAAATGGACCAATTTTAAAGATACACTAAGTAAATAATGGTACAGGTGGGATCCACACATAGCAAAAGCTCAGGAGGCTGGAAGAGATTGGGCTAGCTGACGGGCACGGATTGGGGTCTAGCTGTGGGAGGTGTATAAGCATTTGTGCTGCCTCTTCTGGTTGTTGTGGAAACTGTTTGACATAATGGCTGGGAAAGGGCTCCAGACACCCAGATGAAAGCCTGGGAGGACGGCTGTAGTCACATTCCATCTCAGAATCACTATAGGAAGTGGCTCCACCCTGATTCCTTCTCAGCGTCTGAGGCCTGAATGTGGGAGCTGAAGGTGTCGGGGAGATTAGTGTAAATTTTGTTCCAGGAACTTTTTTTTTTTACTCCTTAAAAAGAAAAGAAGGGGAAGAAAAAAGAAAGGGAAAGAAAAAGAAAAGAAGCCAGCCAGATAGTTCAGTGGGTTTTAAAGCACCTGCTTAAGCAGCGGCAGGGGCTGGGGCTTCAATCCCCAGCCTGCTGTGCCTGTGCTGCCCCCGGGGCGTGCTGAAACTGCCACTGAGACTGGGCGTGGTGGCATGTGCCTGTAATCCCAGCTCTTGGGAGGCTGAAAAACAGGAAGGATCACTATGAGTCAGATTTCTGTAGTGAGACCCTGTAAACCCTGTACTAAAAAGAAAAAGAAGAGGAAGAAGAAGAGGAAGAAGAGGAAGAGGAAGAATAGGAAGAAGAGGAAGAAGAGGAGGAAGAAGAAGAAGAAGAAGAAGAAGAAGAAGAAGAAGAAGAAGAAGAAGAAGAAGAAGAAGAAGAAGAAGAAGAAGAAGAAGAAGAAGAAGAA
>NW_004524616.1:4981674-4986119 GCF_000260255.1 Octodon degus
GAAGAAGAAGAAGAAGAAGAAGAAGAAGAAGAAGAAGAAGAAGAAGAAGAAGAAACCTATAATCCTAGCACTCAGGAGGCTAAGGCAGGATGATTGCTATGAGGCCAGCTACATAAGTTCAAGGTCAGCCTGAACTACACAGTGAAACCTTGCTTCCCCTTCTGCCTTCCCCCCGCCCCCCAAAAAAGATACCTTAGGCTGAGGCACTTGACTAGCATGCCTGAGGCCTTGAGTTGCATCCCTAGCAATGAGGAAAGAATGATAGACATACTGCGAGAAAGAGAGAGAGAAGCAGAGACAGAGACAGAGAGACAGTCTGAAAACAGATCCCCACAAAGATGGAGTAAGGCAAACTGTCCAAACACAACCAGGTACACTTTGTCCTCCAGAAGAAATGTCTCAAAAATCAACCCTCTGAAAGGTCTGGAAGTCCACCCAGGGTCTCTAGCGTCCACTCAGAAGGCCAGATGTGGTGGGAGGCTGAGGCTAGAGGAGCTCTGTGAGTTTGAGGCCAGCCTGGCTACAAAATGAATTCAAGGGCAGCCTGAACTACAGAGTGAGACCCTATCTCAAAATAATAGGGTTCGGGGAGATAGCTCAGTAGAATAAGCGCTTCCCTGGCAAGTGCAAGGGCCTGAGTTCAATCCCCAGTTCCGAGAAAAAAAAAAAAAAATCAGAACAATAGCATTCCCTCAGTGCCACCCCTGGTGAGGGCTGGTGGGCTGGGCTCTGGGGCAGGAAGCTCCTCACTGGACGGTCAGCGCTGCACAGCTGAGAACTCCGCAGCCCCTCCTGTGCACACCAGCATTCTCTTGTAAACTTGCAATCTTGCTGTTGGGGAGTCCTGCCCCCTGTCCTGTTGCTTGCTTGGAGCAGCTCCACACGCACCAAGTTCTGCCCTCCCCACTGTCCTGTTTCCTGTCCTGCGTCGCTCCATGTCAGGTGAGCTGAATGAGGACAGAGCCTTGCGCTCCGCCAAGCCCAACCCCGTCTCAGGTCCAGTGTTCGGTCAGTGTGTGATGAACCAACAGTCTAATTGTTCTGCTTCCTCAAGACTGCAGGGGGGCTGGGGAGATGGCTCAGTGGAATTAGCACTTGCCTGGCAAGCGCAAGGGCTTGAGTTCAATCCCCGGTTCCACCAAAAAAAACAAAAACAAAACAAAACAAAACAAGACTGCAGGCTGGTGAGCTAGAGCATATGTGAGAAACACAAAATGAGGAGGAAATTGGAAACTGACTTTTTCTTGATCCTGTGACCTCATAATCCATAAAAGGATTTAAAGAAATGTCCCTTTAAAAAGAAAGCTCAAAGAGTTTTAAATCACCCCAAGTTCAAAACCTAAAGCAATATTTAAGGAGTATTGGTGGGCTCTCATTAGCTACAGAAGTCACAGAAATGTGTTCCTGGTGACAAGCCAACAGCTGGAGGGCTCCAGGTGGCTCCCTGGGACAGTCGTTTACCCTAGGTCACTCTCAAGGGGTGACCTGACCCAACTTTCACACAAAGCCTGCAAGCACAGCTCTGGTTTTGGCATGAGTGCAAATCCCGACTCTGCCACTGGACGCCAGGCAAGTTGCTTCACTTCCTCCACTAGGGGTAACAATGGTACCTCTGTTGTGGTTAAAACAGTGCCCGACGCATAACAGCTACCCAGCAAAGATTGGCTTTTTGTCTCTGTTTTTTTCTGAGACAGAGTCTCACTATGTAGTTAAGGCTAGCCTTCAATTCATTATATATTGGCCTCACCGCAAGCCTCCTGCCTCGGCCTCCGGAGTGCGGGGATTACAGGCATGAGCTACCATGGCAGGCAAAATCCGCTTTAATAACTATTTCCTTCATCTTTCCTTTCTGTGTTTTGGTGAGCCCAGTTCCAGGAATATAAAAGCATTATAAATCATTTTGAGGGAAAAATATGATACAGTTACTAGCAAATGAAATATTCACTTCTAATGAGATAATTTCCAAGAAGCAGGTGATGGTGTAAGTGAGCTAGGCCTTTCTCACCTTCCCAGTCTCAGCAGCCTTCCTGAAGAGGTGCGTTTCCGGGCTTGCGCAGATGTGCTCCAACCATCCCAGACCTTGCGGAAGTCAGATGGCGCTTACTTCCGCTCTTATCAACGTGCAAACTGAGAGATTCTCTCCAATGTGATAGCTCCATTTTTTAAATTCAACTAATTAAAAGTAAGCCACAGATCTATAATTACTATCTGAAGGATTATACTTTGAAATGTAATATACTAATGGTGATAATTTGCAGAGAAAAATCAACTTATACATAATACATTTTAATGTCCATAAATTAATAAAATGATTTTTGACCTAGAAAGGGGTTGTGCATCTCTCAGTCCTCCTGGAACTTTTCACTCACCCAAACACCACCCCCACCTCTTCCCCAGGGCATCCCTGTCAGCAGAGGTTTGTGTCAGCAGAGGTTTACCTTTCAGATCTCCTCCCTCTTCCTAAGGGACTTATCCCCCAGGACCCCACACAAAGGCCCACATGTTCTGTCTTCCAAATTCAGCGAAATTCTTCTGGAGAAAAGAAGTTCCAGAGTGCACAAATGTGGCACATCTGATCTGGGGACCTCCCTGTCACAGGCCCTGCCTAATTATTCTCCTAAAGGTCAAGTTGATCTCTCTCCTGGGAGGAGGAAAAATGTTTGGGATACCAGTCTTACTCCCTTCTAACTGGTAAAAATGTAGCTGACTCCAGGATTTTAATTTCCTTTGTATTCATCCCTGTCTTAGTTTCCCTTCTCTCATTGCTGGGACAAATACCCGACACCCAAATTGAAGAAAGGAAAGCTTTATTTAGCTCACAGTTACTGGAGGTTTCAGTCCATACTCAGGTGGCTCCAAGGCAGAGTGGCACATGGCAGAGGGCAACCTTTCATGGTCTGGCAAAGAACAAGAGCACAAGGGAGAGGTAGCAGCAGCTCAAGCAGCTAGCTTCTCTTCCCACCTTACATTGCAATGCAAATTACCTGCTAGGGCAAGTGCAGCATCCACACCCACAGTAATCAATCACAAACTCCAGAAGTTGCCCCAAGACTGCATGAGGCTTTGGGGGCACAACGATACACGAACCTTAGCATTCCACCCCTGGACCCCCAAAGACTCATGCACATCCCTTTATGCAAAAGACATTCTAGTCCATCTCTATGTTGCCAAAGTCCCAACAGTTTCAGCATTGCTGAAAAGTCCAAGTCCCAAGTCTCCTCTAAGATCCAAGGCAAACTCTCAACTGTGAGCCTCTATACAAACGAAAACTTAAACACTTGCAACATTCAAAGGCATAAGATAAACATTACCATTCCAAAAGGTACACTCAGCAGGATACCAAGCATTGGGACCAACACAAGTCCAAAATCCAGCATAGCAAGCATTAAGTCCTGCAGCTCCATGTGGGGCATCTGAAGCAATCTGTGCCATATTGTGAGCTCCATGTGGCTCCGCCCCTATGGCACTCGAGGTAGTAGCTCCCATGGCGTCCCTGTTAAGCCAGCTTTGCTCCCTCCTTGCAGTTTCCCTTAGATGATCCATGTTCCTGGCTTTTCCAAACTTCTGGGGTTTCCACTGAATAGGCTTCTCACTCACAGCTTCACACACTGCCCTCTCAGGGGCACACTGCCTGGCCTCCCAGGCCTTCTTCTGAAATCTAGGTGGAAGCCTTCTTAACCTCAGAACTCCTGCATTCTGAAAGCACCTAAAACCAATGCCATATGGATGATGCCAAGGTCTGCTGCCAGCTGGAGCAGTAGCCAGGTTTCCTTTCTCTTGGCTATAGGGGTCGAGGGCCTGGATCACTGAACACTCTGACCTTGATTGCAAGGAATAATTTCTCCACGCCGGTGCCATTCTGGAACCTGGTGTGGCCGCTGCCACCATTCTGGAACATGGGGCTCAGCAGCCTTCCCTTCAAGGCAAAGTCCCTGACCTTTGCAGTTCTGAGACTGCAAAGGATGGGAAACTTGCCTCCTCCTGTGATGCCCTCAGGCCATCCTTTCCATTCTCAGGTTCCTTCCTGGCAATGGAGATCCTCTTAGCCCCATCTTTGCAGTCCACAGCTTTATTGGAGCTTCTTTTCTGGCCAAACTCACAACATTTTGAACCATCCTTCTGGGCTCCTTTGCTCTTCATTCTCAACATAAATCTGGCTAAAAGCCCCAGTAACAACCAGGCCACTGCCCCAATATTTGGCTGCTTTGAAATATCTTTTGTCAGAT
This sequence comes from Octodon degus, assembly GCF_000260255.1. Classification (NCBI taxonomy): domain Eukaryota; kingdom Metazoa; phylum Chordata; class Mammalia; order Rodentia; family Octodontidae; genus Octodon; species Octodon degus. Next base: position 4,985,901 of record NW_004524616.1, read on the forward strand.
TAATCAGTCCGCCATGCTTAAACTCATTCTCAGGCAAAGTCTCTGGACATGAGCGAAATTCAGACAACTTTTCTGCCAAGTCAAAACACAAATGAAAGGGGCTGGGGGTGCTGGTGAGATGGCTCTGTGGTCTAAAGCACCTATTTAAAACAAGCTTAGCAAAGCACAGGGACCGCGGTTCAATCCCCCAGCACCACATGCCAGCCAGCCCCCGCCCCC